>NW_026515729.1:1200000-1800000 GCF_025528875.1 Mycotypha africana
ATTGAACAGCTTATGCAAAAACTACGTTGTCGGGCTACCCAGGGAAAACCCAATTAAAAAATGATTGTTTCCAACTTTTTTAATAGGACATTTTCCCTCGAGCATATCATACTTTAATACACTGTCCGATATCTAGCATCTTCGACACATTGCTTGAATTAGAACAAAGTTACGCTATAGCTATACAAGAGTTATTGACAGCAAGTGATCAAGAACTCGTCAATATTCAAGCGAGGTAAAAGAATGGAATGCTCCAAGGGGACGCGTGCGTTTACATAGCCTATTGAATCGTTATATTTTTATTTTTTTTTCATCAGACAGGCACAAGAAATTGAGTCTGCATCTAGCCATTCATTCAGCCATCAAGAGACTAACCACCAACTTACGGCATCGTCTACTTCTTCTTTGACGAGCACACATACTACGAACAGCAGAAACAGCAGTAGTGCGAATGGTGTGGGCAATAACAGTTTAACGGCGATTTTTGCTCGACAAGTAGAGGAGATGGAAATATTTCAAGCAACATGGCAATCAGAGATAATACAAGCGCAACAGATCCAACGGCAAGAATATCGAGAATTTGTCATTGAGCTTTACAAGGAATATCAATCTCGTCTGTCCGTGCTAGCAGAAGCGGAGGCAGCAGCTGAAAAAGTAAGCAAAGAAGGAGGCGAGGGCAAAAAACTGGCGGAGAGTCCTCGTAGTAGTCCTCATCATCTTCTATCGGCAGCAGCAGCTACTAAACTGGACGGAAATGAGATGGTGATTGCCGCAGCGAACCGTGTGGGGCAACTGGAGGAAGGAGAAGAGGACGAGGAAGCAGACAACAACAGAACAGCGATGACAGGCGAGGGTAGTCTGAAAAGTGAAAGTCAAACATCCGTCTCCTTGACATCTCGTAAAAACAATGGCCAACAACAACAGCAGCCTAAAGGACGACGACGCAGAACAAATTCTTTAGCGAGTTTGGGTAGTTCTTCGGGATATAACAAATCTGCTTCCTCTTTATTGTCTACTTCGCCTGCGCCGAACGAATTAGCTAGCCTTGTTCGCACGACGTCTTTGAGCGACAACAGCTACTTGGAGGAAGATCCAGCTGCGAAAGAAGCGGTCAAAAACATACAAGAGATGGGCTTTGTAAGGGAACAAGCAGAAATTGCCTACATCCTAGCGAATCAGCATATGGAATCAGCGATTGCTTTACTATTAGAAAATCCCGAACGAGTGGACGCGTTTATGGCAGAACGAAAGTTACAACAGCAGCAATTACAACATCAACAACATTTTTCGCAAATGGCCAGACCGCCTGCTAGCTCCAGCACACCTTATCGACGATCCCATTCGCTCAGTCAAGTGCCGCGTCCTAATATTCATCAATTGAAGGGAACAGCAACAGGAGCGGCATCCACATCGAGTCTTACAGCGAGTAACAATAGCACACATTCTAGCATGAATACGAGGCGTCATTCTCTGCAGCGATTTGCTACCACGCCGACATTTTCAAGCCTGTTGGGTGGAGGGAATAAACAACAAAATGGCACGTCTCATCAACAACACCAGTATCAACAGCAACAGCAGCACCAGCACCAGCAACAACAACAACAGCAAAAAGGTTGGAATCCTCTTTCTTTCTTGCACCAGCAAAAGCAAGCTTTGGAAAACACAAATCTCAGTTCTGTTCGTAAATTGGGTGGTTGGTTAGGGAAGGCGATGGAGAATTTCGGTATTGATCATGCACAAGGCAGCAGCGACGGTGTGCCGCATCATGGAGGAATCGCGTCATCGATGCAACAACAACAACAACAACAGCAGCAGCAAACAACGGGGCTACCTTTACTGGTAGAATCGTTTAGTGTCATGATGGGTACAGCACAGATTAAATCGAACTATAATTTACGGCTTCTCGTGCAAGATAGCAACGAACTATTCAACCCGGTGATATACGATCGAACGAGAGAAATGGCGTATCGCGCAGAAACAGCGACAAAGCTCTACAATACCAGGCACCATCATTTATCAGCAGCCATTGTCATTGTCGAACTGAACGAATTGGCTGGTAAAAGGAGACATCATCAAAAGAAGGGTACGACCCATGAGACAGTGGTGACCGAAGACAAAGGAGACGGTTGGAGACATTACAAAAGCGGAAAGGGAAACAACAAGGCGTTATTTGAGCGTTGTCAGCAGTCGACTGAATTCCACTTTCCCAACATGGAAGCACAACTGACGCTCATTGAACAGGATTTCAAACAGGATGAATTACTACAAGAAGGCAGTTTCTTTATCACGAAGCACTCCAACTTGCCCACCACGCAAATTGTTTTTCATCTCATCATGGACACATCCTCTGCTTCCTTCACCGCTCTGGACTTGTCGTCCAACCGTCATCATCATCCGCTTCTCCTTGGTTTCAGACATATTCTGAAAATGGCGTCTCATTTCGATATTTCATCTCTTTCGATACCACTTTTATTACTACCCGATCGATGGATAGAACACGCGCCACATGATCTTGGCCTGTTGACCTGCGGCAGCAATAGCAGTAGTCAGACGGTCAATGACATGTTGTATAAACGTGGTGAAGCGATCATGAAATGTGTCAAGGGCTTTTTGATTGAGAACTCAAGGAGTAGTAAAGGAAATGATGGATTGTTGGACAGAGCAGAAAGTATGTCGGGTCGAGGAGGCATCCGCAATATCGAGTTTATACTGCCGAGTCGACCTGATATTTATCAATCCACGGCTGTCAAAAGTAGTAGTCATATGAAACTGTCACCGGCAGCTCAACAGCAACAGCAACAGCAACAACAACAACAACAACAACAACAACAGCAGCAGCAGCAGCAGCAGCAGTCATCACCGTACGTTTCTGATCACTCTAGCTCGGCTTCTGCTTTGGATACGTCTGCTACGATGACCACGGCCAACGCTGATGGCATGGCTTCATTCACTGCTGCACCTAACGATGTATCTCCTCCATTGCCTCCTTCAAGATCAGATTATCATGGCGAAATATCACAGGAAGTTGAAAAGGCATTTACACACTTCAGAAACTTGTTGGTCAATTTATTTAGAACGAGTTAATGAGGAAAAAAAGAATTAAAAAACGAAAAAAAAAAAGAAAAATAGCAAGCTATTTAGCTATAGTATATTAAGAAAGTATAGTTATGTTTGTAAACTTTGAAGAAAGAGGGTGGGAGGCGGAAAGAAAAAAAAACGGACTATACATGTAGGTGCTATGGTGGGGAGGGCAGAGAGGTTTATTCTTTGAGAAATGGTTTTTTTTTTTTTTTTCTAAAGATTGCCACTGAGTAAAAGGTCAATAGCGGCTTCCACATTGCCTCCAGTTGCTTGTAAAGCTCTAATATTTTTGGCAGCCTCCCAGAAACCCATATCATTTAATTGTTGTAATTGCACTTGGAAACGTTCTTCAGGTGGACGTGTATCCGCTGGTGATGCGGGAGCAGCAGCTCCTCCTGCTCCCATGCCAAATAAAGCGGCCATTCTTTGTTGTAATTGAGGATCGACAGGAGGTACGTTACCGAAGCTAGCAAAAGGGTTCTGCTGCTGTTGTGGTTGCTGTGGAGTAGATGATGTCTGTGTTGTATTGGGTGAAGAGGGGGTTTGTGTTTGTGTTTGTGCCATAGCTGCGAATGGATTGAATGCTCCTGCTCCTGCTCCTGGCATACCTCCTCCCATGCCCATGTTTTGCATTGCACCTGCCATGGTGGCCATTTGACGGATCATGTCAGGATTGGATAGCATCTGTCTAAACTCGGGTGTTTGCATCATGGCACGGATTTCGGGCCCCATACCCGCTAATTGAGGATTGGTCTGAATGATGGAATCCAAAACACCTGGGTTTTGTAAAACACTCGACATGTATTGAGCAAACATGGGATTTTGTAGCATTTGATTCATCATGTTGGGATCCATCATGCTGCCAAAGCTGTTGCCCATAGCACCTGCACCGAATCCGGCACCAAACATGTTGTAAGGGTTTGATTGAGAGTCGTTCGGCATACCTGCAAAACCGGCAAAAGGATTAGGATTGGGTGCTTGCTGTGTTGTAGGTTGCTGAGGTTGCGAAGAAGGTGGTGCACTGGAGGCGGTAGTGTTTGTGCTGCTTGCGTTGTTATTACTTGAAGTCGAAGCATTGGCTAAATGAGAAAGTGTGAGATGAGGCCATGGTCAAAAGCTGAAGGGTTGGGAGGGACGCTCTCCAGCAAGAGGCTTTCTCTTTCAATATGCTTACTTTTATTGGTAGTACCACCTGATTTCACCATGTGAACAGTATGTCCATTGGCTATATTGCTTTCTTCTAAAGTAGCGGGGTCTTTCAAGATACGCCCTGAAAAGATAAGACGTTGATTTTCTGCAGGAACTTCGGTTTTCTTAGCAATCTCATTTTTCAAATCAAGAATGGTTTTATCGTTTTCTATCGATATCACATATTTTTGACTCGATGACTTGACATTCACTTCGATGGTGGTGGGCATGTTGGTCTTACAAATAAATTATAGTTGGAAGGGAACAAAAGAGAAAAATATAAAAAAAAAGGACGCGCGGAAAGAAAGTTCTTTGATTTTCTTTTTTCTGCTCAACGAAACTGCGTTTTTACTTTATCCAATGAAAGCAGGAGATGACGTACACAAAAAACAGCCCATTTCATTAAAAAAAAAAGAAAAATGCATGATTGAGCACTTGGCAATGCTCGATTGTCGCAGGTACAGTTTTTATTTCTTTTCTTTCTTATCCTTCTTCTTTTTGTCTTTTTTGTCCTTTTTCTCTTTCTTTGCTTTCTTGGCTGCTTTATCATTGGGTTGTTCTTCGTCTATTTGTCTCTTTTGGCCTGCCTCTGTTGTTTCTTCTGATTTAGGCTCTTCATTATCACTTGTCTCCATTTTATCAGCTGCTGTGATTGGCTCACCTTTTTTCAACAAAATACCCATTTTTTTTAATCAACAGACCGTTCTCATTTTTTTTTTTGTTTGCAGTAAGAATAATAAAGGGGGAGGACTCACCTGAGTAATATCCATAGGGTTTATATCTCATCTTGAGTCCTTCAGGTTGTTCTCTCTTGTAAACAGGTTTTTCGAGAATAGACTGAGCCAAGATGGTTGTATCAGGAATGTCTACTTCTTGATTCAAAATGAGGTATTTATCAAATGTCTTGGGCGCTATAGACAATAGATCATTCAACGAGGTTAGTTTTGATGAGACACTATGGATGGCTTGGATATGGGTCTCTATACCAAATACGAATCTGCCATTCTCTTCTCTAGAGGGTAGTAAACAATCAAAGGATAGCATTTCATGACCACTGATACCTAAATCCTGCGTTTCTTCGTTGGATGCTGCTTCATCTTCTTTTGGCATGTCTGATGCGGTATCTTCTGTTGGCACTGTATACAAAGCATATTTATTGCTGGATTTTTGAAATTGACACAGTGGTTTTTTTGAAGCTTTTGTTGTGTCTGCAGGCAAGTGAATGGCCATGTTGGCCACGTCTTCTTCTGTCAACTATAATAGTGATGAGGATATGCATTTTAATTACATGTTCAGTGTCTGTTGGTGCATACTCGATTAAAATAGCTTTACATTGTCTGGGATACGAATCAACCAAAGTTCTTTGTCATCGTCCACTACTGATTCTTTGTCAAATGGCGAGTCAAATTTGGAAAGAGCTTCTTTAAATCCTTCTGGTAGACTACAAATTTTTATCATTATAATTTTGTTTGAGAAAAAAAAAAGGCTTTTTGTTGGGGAAAAAAAAAAACTAGTTTCAAGACTTTACGTTGCCATGATGTTTAAAATGCTGTTACTATTCCACTTGGAATGCTATTATGCTGTCAAACACACAATTAAAAAAAAAAAGGCTTTTTCATTTTCTGTTCCAATGGAAATGCCGTCACGCCTTTGAGCAAAGGGCGGTCACAATTTCAAAGCAGGCGGCCCAAAGTGAGAGCTGCAAACAATTGATTTAAAGAGAAATGCGTTGGTATGCTTTTTGCTGCATTGATACCTTCTTTTGCATTGACCCCTCCAACACACGGTCAACCTATTACTAGGGAAAAAGAAAAAGAAAAAAAAAAAAGAGGACGTTCTAGATCGACATGGCATTTTCAATATTGCTACAGTTTATTGACTTTAGATTTGGACAACACAAAACATAATTTTAGACGATAAATAGACTATGTTGAAACGAATTCAATATAATAGTAGACCGTTAAGAGTAAATGCTAGACAGTTTTTTGCACAACAGTAGAAAGTACAAGCTTTTGTTCTTTTTACATGTAAAAATCAAATTGGATTCGTTCCAGCGATGTTGAAGGTAGGGGGAGTCTTATATTTTTAGTCGCGTAAACTCTTTCGGCCTTCCCAACTTCTTTCAAGTGCTGTAGGAAGTATGCTGCATAACAGTGATATTGGGCTTTGGAGCCTGTCTTGGCAGTTGGCAGTTGGCATATCGCTTTCGATGCCCTTGATTTTACCCGCTTTCTTCGTCTCTAGCCTTCTTCACTGCCCTTTTTCTCTGCTTTCACACTGGCGCTCTGTTTTCGCTTCTTATGGCAACTCCCAACTACGAGTAGGATACGTTTGAAGAGAGGTTTTTATTGACAAAATATTTTCTTTAAAACCCAGTGGGTACAATGTTATATAAAATTGCCCGGGGCAGATCCGACTGTTTATAAAGTATCTAAAAAGCCCTTCAAGATCAAGGGTAAAAACGAGGTTATCACAAGGTTGAGTGATTATGAGGAGACATCCATTGGAGCAGTAAAGATCCTAGAGCAACATCCAAGGGAGGGGGTTCTTTGACGTGGAATAGATAGTCTAGCTCATATAGTATGTAGCAGAGGATCGGCCATTGGTGTTCCCATTGACGTTTTATCGTAGGTTGTCTTGGCGGGTGGTTAGGTAGCTGATTTAGAAGATACGAAAGGGGATCTTCTATTTGCTGTGGTTGCTGCAAACGCGAGTGCATATGCAGGCATTGGATTGAGTGTGTCTTTGTTAACAATGCTGAAGGGTGCCGGATGCAGTAGGTGGTGTTACCACTAGGTAACCAACCAAGTCGCCAACGAAGACATCGACTTCTTTCTTCTCTTGTCATTGGAAGCCATAGTATGGGCTACGAGTAGGATACGGTCTGTTACTCGGCTTGTGTGACCAAAAGCAGGCCGATGCTCGACCCTACCATCGTCAGCGGGATACAGCTTTATGATATTTACATTCGGGGTAGCTTTTATTGAAGTGACCCATTTCATGACAGTCTTTACATTTGGTAGGGTCTGAATAAGTGCACAACAAGGTTAATAATGTCCCAAACAACACATTGTATTGTGGTTTGCCTTTACCGAACGGGGATTTTCCTTCTTGGTGTACTTTTTGTTTCACCAAATTGATTTTATTTAGGATGATACTCTTCTACATGCGTGTAGAGGGGTAGTACTGAGCAAGAGGTAATAAAGAGGAAAAATAAGAAAAGAAGAAGGGTGTTGAGGAAGTTGAAACATAAATATGATTTTTAAATTTGGCAACATAAGCTTTCGTTGAATAACATGTATGATAACAAGATGATTTACGCGTTTAATGTCACGTTTAAAGTATGCAAGACATTGGAAATTCGATTCGACGCTATGATGATACCTTTGCTGCGTAAGGCAGCAAGCAAGCACCATTCGAACTCATAACTGTTCCATTAAAACTTCTTGCATGGCTTACATGCGCTACAGACTGGAGACTGAATTATCGCTAGAAAATGAAGAGACCTACTGGATAAACGCGATATAGAAGGATTTTTTATAGTCATGGACAATTGTAGAATTTACTATTGTAAATTTGCTGTAGAGGGTATCCATAAGCGTGGCTACAAGCTTCTATTCATGCCTTCCTACGCGTCATTTTTGAACTTTATTGAGAATGCTGACCAAGGATTAAAAGTAATATCCAACGCCATTCGTTGCAGATGGGTTATGAATTATCGCTTCAAATTCAGGAAGCGTACGAGACAATGATGCCTGATGATGACGTGGGTTAGACTAGGCATGCAGAAACACTCTGCGAAAAATACTTACAGAAAGAACATGGCCGTATGAACGGGTGATTCAATCGTCTAAAGTTATACGCAATGGTTCTTATAAAATTGTAAAAAGTTTAAAATTAAAATGCAAGTTGCCCCCAATAAATATTGCAAGTCGTCTAAAACGGACGAATAAAACACTGTGCTATGGTGACAAACACCTTTGAATGAAAGCAACACGGTAAAAAAAGCGACGGAGGGAAAAGTCCCTCGAATGAGAATGGCAGTAGTTTTTTTTTTTTAATTTACAGGTTTCCCCTCTTTTTTCGCCTCCTGAAATCTTGTAGACATTTTAGATCATTCCATAACCAGTGCGTGTTTATAGTGGTAGCCATGTTTATTTTCCCGTCAACACAAACACAAACACAGACACAGATACTACAGATAGAGATAGAGATACAGACACCGTCAATGAAGTAAGAGTCCAGTCATTGGTACGGCTGCGAACGAAGGACAAAGAACCCCTCTCTTCCGTTACAAGCCTAAATAAAGGCATTTTTCTGTTAATAAGTAGAAAATGAGGACTTTTTTTAGTGGAATTTTTTATTTTTCAAAAAAACGATTGGTTAAAAAGAAAAAAATCAGCTTTTCTTTGTGATTTGAATGACATTCGTCACCCCTTTGGTAGACTGCAAAACTAAGCACAAAAATGTGATTTGTCTGATAGATTTTCTTTTTTTTTTGGCGGGAATCCGATTACTTATTTTTTTTATCAAGGGAGGGAATGTTTGAAAATCCAATGAAAAATTTACACACAGTAGTGCTGGAAAATAAAGAATTTTTTTTTTTTTGTATGTGTGTGTATCCTTCTCCTCCTCCTTAACGTCATCACCTAATTTCTTTTTTATTATTTCTGTCCGACATCTCGGTTCGATTCGTTTTGGCGACAAACAAAAAAAAAAAAAAAAAAAAGAAAAAAAATTAGGGCAAATAAGGAAAAAAGGCTCGGCTAAAAAAGAAAGGAAAAAGGGAGACTTTTCTTTGCATCCAATGCCACACAAAAAAAAATAAATAATTTACGGATGGAACTAAGAAAAAATAAAAAAAAAAAAAGGTTCCTGCAGTGCAAAGCATGTTGTTGTTCCATACTTGAGGCTTTTTCTTTTTTTGGGGAGGGGGAAAAAGGAAGTGATGAGAAAAGAGAATACATAATGTAATCATAACGTCTTTTTTCTGATGAATAAAAAAATTTTTTTTTTTGGGTGGGTGAACGCCTCACATAGCATCATTTTTGTTGCATTTTGTGTTTTTAAAAAAGAAGGCCCTATTTTTTTATTTTTTTGTGTGTGATTTTTTTAGAGTTTAAAACTGTATACTCCATCTTTCTATCTCAAAGACAGGCTTGTAACCCATACACAGGTAATAGACTACGTACATGAGGTTCTCATTGTTGTTGTTGTTTATTTCATATGTGCGGCTGTTGTACAGACTAGCGCAACAAGAGATAGATGGATCGATATATCTAACCCCATCATGGAACACCGACGACTGATAAATTGAACCCCATCAGCTGAGTCATTGACTGCATCACGATAACCTAAGAATAGGCTGTTTAGAAAGATGGAAAGAAATGGTTACAACACCAAAAATGCGCGTCCATTTGTGTAAGGGCATGATGGATACGACCATGTCTCTTTTTCCTGGAAAATCATAGAGTAGGAAAATGCAACCCCGCTGATCAACACAGCAAAACCGAGCAAAGTTGAGAACAACACGGATAAACAACAAAGGGCCTTCGTTGGTTAAGAATTTTCCCTTCTTTACAAGTTGAATGAGGGAGAGAAAAAGAAGACAAGAAGATCGATTTTATTTACAGAAAAAAATTAAAAAAAAATGAAGGGAGAATGTGGTTTCTTTTTCTTTTTTCTTTTTTTTTCATGAAAACTATGTACTATGAATAAAAATAAATAAGTGGTTGATATGTAGTATATATGTACATGTACTGTAACATGCTTCATGTCATGTACTGAGTATAGGCCGGAGAATTAAAAATAAAAAAAAATCTAAAGAAAGAGAAAAAAACTATTTACTGTGTTGTATAAATGGTAGAAGGCGTGATGATGGCTGAAGATAATGAATTATAGAATATATCGGGATGAATCGTATTGTAAGATTGAGGCGTTGGCATGAACACCTGATGATCGGTGATAGTAGCGGGAATCGTTTGTTGGTGGTAAGTATTCATTGTGGTAGTAGTGGTAGGAGTGATATTGCCCGTTAAGAGTGTGGTTGAGGACCAGCTCAGAATCGGTTTGCAAAGAGGTGGTAAAGGTGGTGTGGGATAAGGATAATAGCTTGTATCGACATGACGTTTCTTTGCATCACTTTTGTCTATAGTATCAGACGAGAAAGATGCTTCAAAAGAACGTTTCAATGATGTGGCTGGTTGTTGTTGTTGTTGTTGTTGTTGTTGTTGCGATGGGTAAGGAGGGTAATGATGATGAGGAGGTAATACAAGTACTTGTGGTGGCACAGAACCCGTCTGCATTGTGGGTTGCATTAAGTGACTCGTCCACCATAATTGACATTGAGAAGTCCAAGCAAAATAAGTAGAGGAAGAGACATGAATGTTATACTGTAATGCAGACAAGAATTCCATTTCCATAATGTTTAATTCGTTGATGGGAATGCTAGACACTTCTGACCAAGTTTTATTGGTAAATGTATTGTCATCGAGAAATTTATTGGCCAACACTAACGCGGTGGTGAAGAGCCGCACTTCTGATCCAATCGAGGCGTGTATAGAAGGATACGCTGCTCTTAATTTTTGAACATAATAAAGGGCGAGTAATAAACAGGTACAGGATATTTGCGTTGCTTTCAAGACTTTTTGCACGTAGAGTTTGAAGGCTGCATGGCGTTTAGGACTTAACAATGACTTTTGCTTGAACGATCTTGCCCAAATACACGGTACGATCATTGCACAAAATTCTGCCAATTGTGAGGTGCTGGTGACGGACAAGATCGAGCTAAAACACGCTGGTGTTGTCATAGTAGTTGATATGGGTGTTTTCGGTAAAGAAGAGGAGAAGGCATAAGTAGTAGATACTGTCATTTTTTTTTTTTGGATTGTTAACCTTCAAAAGAAAAAAGGCAAAAAACAAGGAAAAAGAAAAAAAAAAAAAAAAAAAAAAAAAAAAAAAAAGTTACCGTGTCTTTAGAAAATCATACTGGTATTTATAACATTACCATGATTTGAAATCTGGAAATGATCTTCATTTCCAAAAAAATGCCACAGAAATGCGGAGACTTAAACTAAACTTGGTTTTCTTTTCTGGCATAAAAAGAAAAAAAAAAAAATTTTTTTTTTTTTTGGTGTTATGTGTGTCATGTCCCGTTTAAAAAAGGGGGTCGGTCAGAACGGAAAAAAAGCAAAATTTATTTATTGCAGCAGCAGTTTGTGTAACAATCAAAGCAAAAAAAAAAGGGATTTTTTTTTTCGGGCAACCCTTTTTGCGCTCCCCCCCTCCCCCCAAATTCTAATTCTTTTTTTTCATCCCCCAAAAGAATTTTGACAACATTTTCTTTTTTCTTTTTTGGTTCTTCCTTTTCTTTACGTTGAAATGACCCTCCCCTCTTCAAATTTCCACCCCTTTTTTTATTTGATTCGAGATTAAAACTCCTTGGTTTTGGGACCAGAAAAAAAAAACGTTCCAGCTCCATCCACAGTCTTTTACTGCTTTTTTAACAACTGGGCTGCATCCAATAGTGTCTAAACAAGTCTCTTTTTTTTTTTTTTTTTTTCGGCCAAACAAGCCCATTAATAAACTTTATTTTATCCTCTGTACAAAGCCTGGTCACACAAAAAAGACATGGATTCTTTTTAGGCTGGAGCATTCCATAGCATCTAAATTATATGTGCATTTTAAATGCATCGATGACCATGCGGGCTTGTGTATGTATTAGAGTATTATTATTATTAGAGTTGGCTATGTAAACAGACACACACACACACACACTCTCTCTCTCTCTCTCTTTCTTTATTCTAAAGAAAAGAGGATTCAGAGGATCTCCTTATATTTATTGACCCCAAAATATTTATACATTTTTCGTGCATTTTGCAATACATGCACTGCATATTACATAAGGTTATATAGGTAATATGATGGTATAAAGGGAGAGGGGGTGAAGAGATGGGGCGCAAAACAAATGCAAAACAAAAAACCAAGATTTCACTACTGCAGGTATTACAGAGACACATGAAATTATCAAGGTTTCATCTCCTTCCATCCACACTTTCTTTTTTTTTTTTAATTGACGGGTCTCTGGTTTATTTATTTCATTATTATTTTTTTTTTTTTTGGGTGTGTACAGCAGCATATCCAATTTATCTTTCAATATTGTTTATGAGATGCTTATTAATAAGCATGCTTCGAATAACAACATTGGATGGGAGAAAACATCCTAATTGTGCAAAAAAGAAGCCAAGAGAAAAGAAATGCCTCCTCTTCTATTGGCCCTTTCTTGATTATTTTCGTCTCTTCAGAATGTACAACACACGTGTCTGATATACACAGAGTATTTCAAACAAAAATAACCAAGATAAATAGATAGACGAGAATAGAGACCTTTTTTTACTCTATGTTTGTACGATCTATTTTGTAAATGATATGAGATGCATATGTAAGGAGATGGGAGGGGGGCGATGTTTGAAGGTCATTCTCTACTGTTTAGTCATCTTGGAATATGGAAAATCTTTTTTTTTTTTTTTTTGAGATAAAAGAGGGAACATGGGGCCTAAAAAGGAAATATCAAGATAAAAGAGTTTTTTTTTTATTTTCATTTTTGATCATTGATCCTAACCATTTAAAGCAACGTTCGATGAGCAAAATACAGTCTATCGTTTCATTATGATTCGTGTGTCTATGTGTGTTTGTGTGTTTGTGTGTTTGTGTTGTAAATTTTATGTTATTGTTTGCAAATTAAACACTGAGATTGCACGTACGAAATCTGGATGCGACAGCCATTGTAACACCTTTTTTTTTCTTTTTTTTTTTGCCACATTACGTTCATACTTTTATTGCTATTTGTCAAACCTAAACATTTCATTTGCATATTTACAGGACTTATAAAGAGCGGCTAATCCACACAATATCAAACTTAAATTCCAGCTGACCTACAAAAAAGGTGTGTGTGTGTGTGTGTATGTGTGTGTGTGTATGTGCACACGTATCTTTTTGAACACTTTTTGTTTGAACTACGCCTCTTTTTTTTTTCTTGGCCTTTATTTTTAAAAAGACGCTTCCGTAATTAGTGATGGGTGGTTGTACGTAAATGATGACTGAAGAATTGTTGTATCTATACTACCCATTTCCTGAAAACCATGACACTATCTTTTTTTAGCAAGAATACCCCTCACGTTTTTTCACGACTTCAACTCTATTCACGAAAAGGCAGCGGTAGGGGATGAGATGCAAATGACGTTGATTTAGTGTCGTTTGTCGGGCTCTGACAAAGGGAGCCTTTTCTTTTTTTTCCTCCCTTTGCTTTTTTTCTTTTCGAAACGTTTCCAGGAAACAATGATTTAGTTGGATGTAGTTCGGTGGACGGTTCTTGGCAATGCTCAGCAATAAAGAGGACACGAGCCCAGCATTAGTAGAATCGCGTTTTCATTTCCAGATCAAGTAAGAAAAACATTTGCTTGATCAGATAATCCAGAAACTTACAAAAACGGAGGATTACCCGTTGGCTAACGATGAATTCAATAAAGCCTACTTTTGTACTAAAAAGACTTGGAGCCATCCCGAGGCGTCCATCAAGTCATGCTCTCTCCTCCTCTCCAGAGTGGTTTTACAATTTTTGAAACAAAGAATGGTTATGGTTCCTTGTTTATCCTTTTAAGCTATGATGAACCATCGATTTAGCCTACTTACGACGGCCCCCTCCTCCAATGAAATTCAAAGGATGTACTTTTCTCCTTTCCGATACTAGAAAAAAAAAAGAAAGTCGAATGTTTCTTTAGCGTTTATTAGTTTTTTTTTTTGAACCCTCACTGCGAAATATGGAAACTCCCTTTGCTCTTTGGAAATCATTGTCGTTCCTTTCTGGGCTGGTCATGGAGAACAAAAGATCCGTTTTCTTTACTTGATGCAAACGGATAAATAGTCTTTTCTTGAATAATGGAATCATTCAAACTGGTCCTTTTTGGCGTCTGTTCGGTTTTTTTTTTTTTAATCCAGACCCCTCATTATTTTCAGGAAAAAAAAAATATCAAGTTGTTTATTAAGCTGCAATGACTCTGTTTAAAAAAATAATAAGCTTGAATTGTCTCTGTTGAAAATCTTTGCCGTTCTTATTCTGTCTCTTGAGCCATGAGCCTTGAGCCTGACCAATGACATTGCCGACTGCATGCATTGGAGGAAAAGCGAAAAACACCATTTTACGTGTCCTGCTCTATCTCTAAAGCTATTTTTCCATGCTCCCTCACTCCCTCACACTCTCTCTCAAAAATTATAACACAAGTTTAAAGAAAAAAAAAAAAAAGACGATAAGCAACCTGCAAACTCATGGAGCTACTGACAGGGGGAAAGGGAAGGGAGAGGATATATTACAGTTATAATGGCTTGCTTTAAAACCAAAACTTGACCAGTTTATATGAATCTAACGCTTTATCATGTATTAAATAGGGGGGGGGAGGGGGTACTATACGTTTAATAAAGCTCTCCAGGATGGTGAACGTAATATTCCACACGGTCAAGGAAGACTTTGGCCTTGGCGTCGTTCAAAATCTTTCCAGGCACTTTCCCATCTAATTTGATATCGAACAACTGGGTTGCTGCAGAGGAAGTGTGATGGCGAGAAGCCTCACGCTGGCTATCTCCCAAATAATGGATAAAATCTACCATATCATCATGCTCTTTTCGGCTTGTTGAAGAGGAAGCTGCTGAGCCAACAGGTTCCACTTGCAATACATAAGGCTTGCCGTTTTCATAAGAATCCGTGATGAAATCATACTGTGCTTCTGCCAAGTTGAACACCCTTCATTGTGGAAAAAAAAAAAAAGAAAAAAAAAAGAGAGACATTGTGAGCTGCGTCCTGTCCTGAAAATAGTTTCAATATTACTTTACTTGAATTCACCACCCTTGTATTTCTTTTCTGTCGCATGGCTGGATTCACGATAGACGACAGGTTGTTTGAAACGAATACCGCCCTTGGCTGAAGGTTGGATCTCTTGCAAAGCGCGTTCGGCAGCTTTGGCAATGACATCGTTGACTGTTGTCTTTTGAATCTTCTTTTGCTCTAATTTTAAAAAATGGACTCGATCATTATTAGCCTCCCTTCTCCTTCATTCATTCATTCCCTCTTTTATCCTACACAGAAATCGTACCATTTAAAGATTGGTGTAAATCAAAGACCTTATCTAAAGATAATTGCTTGGTAATGAAGCTGGGAGGGATCTGTTTCTTTTGAGCGACCTCCTCCTGTTGTTGTTGTTGTTGTTGCTGTTGTGCGTTCTATCATACCATCAAGTGACGGATTGAGTTGACCCTGTTACTACGATTCCTCCTCTTCTACCCCCCCCCTCCCCCTTTTTCTTACCTTGGCAAATACAATTTGATCCCTTGGTGGTGCAATGCTCAACTTGGGTTTGGGTGCAGGCTTGGGTTGAATAAGTCCAAGATGAGCCAATACATCGCCCTTCAAGAGACGACCTCCATAACCAGAAGGTTCAATACTGCCGACATCTTTAATACCATGTTTCAAAACTAAGCTCAATACGGCAGGAGATAATGGCTTTTTGAGTTTGCTTGTATCTACATCATCATGGGATATAGGTGATACCGTTGGAGCTGATCCCCCATTTCCGCAAAAAAAGAAATCAGTCTCAGATAATTGTGGAGAACGAACGAACGAACGATAGATGAACAAGCTCTGGATCTTTTTTTTTACCTGCTTTTTTCTTTTCAGGCTCTTCTACTTGTTGTGTCGTTTTCTCTTGACTGACAGAGGAAGAAGCAGGCCCTTCTTCAGGTACTTGAACATTAGAAATATCGTCTCCTTCCTCAGCGATAAGAGCAATTAAACTATTCACTGCTGCTTTACCACCATCAGGAAGCTGAGTTTGAGTTCCGTTGATTTTTGGTTTTTTTTTTTTTTTGTGGAGAAAAAAGTCATACATTTTTCAATACAACGCTCATTTTTTACACTTTATTTTTTCTACAGGCCTTACCACAATCTTGGCCAATACACCATCTTCAGGGGCTTCAACATCAATTTGTGCTTTGTCTGTTTCAAGTTCTAATAATACATCGCCTGCTGAGAAAGATTCTCCTTCTTTGAACTTCCATTGATGAATGGTGCCCTCTGTCATGGTCGGGCTCATCGCAGGTAAATTGAATCGTGTAATCGCTGCACATTGAGCTGACGTATGAAAACCTAATCACAGAGTGACGGAACAATAGAATCAAAAGAGAAGTTGAGTTGGATGAATTTATTTATGCGCACGAAAAGAAATACGTGATGCGTGTGTGTGTGTGTGTGTATGTTCGTGTGTGTTTTGCATCGAACAGTCCAGAAATGATGTTTTTGTTCTTTTTTACCTTTTGTCAGTTGTTGGTTCAATAAGAGACGTTGACGAATTCGAAGCATCATACTAAAAATAAAGATAGAGAGGACAAGGACAATAAACGAAAAGTGTGGAGAAAAAAAAAAAGAAGAATGGGATGTGGGTCAAGTTGGCGGGAATAAATGTAAAAATTACGGGATTTAGAACGATGAGCCCCGGATTTTTTCAAGTGCTCTGGTACGTGACGTTTCCAGGCCCTCCAACAGCTTTATATTTCTACTTTTATGGAAGTTCATCGGGTTAACTTCTATTTCTTTTGGGCTAGAAGTCAAGGCGCATTCTACCATTAAAAAAAAAAAAAAGAAAAGAGTCGCCCTCCATTGTGCTTTGATAGTATAGTTTGACGCTCATGGTGTTTGGTTTTGATTTTGTTTTGTTTTTACTCTCCCGTACCATTGATACCCTTGACCTTTCCATAAACCCTCTAAAGTCTTGAAGCTAAAGCACGTATTGAAACTCTTTTAACCAAATAGGAATCCCCACAGATGCATCTTCTTATACAGCTGTTCATAAGTGTGAATGAGTTCTCTACAGAACAAGTGATTGGAGAGGATGCAAATAGCAATAAGGTCTCACTTTAGTAAATGAAAGGCTCCCATAAAGAGCGATCCACGGTTGACTTACCCTCTGCTTTTTTTGGATATTAAGAACAGTATTATCTTACTTTTTGACCTCAATGAAAAGGAAAAAAAAAAAAGTCATTCTTGCATAGCAATTGCAAACATAATCTGTCTTATGATATAGATTGAGGCCAACTTTGGGCTTGTTCAAGTCAACCTAGCAAAGTCCGTTTGTTCTTTTGGCATTATGTTAATCTTTTTCAATAGTCGGAATGGACATATTATTTATACTAAGTGTAGCTGCTGACGACTATGTAATCGCCTCGAGTGAATCGAACTGAACAAGTTCCAATCAAAAGTTTATTGCATCATGACTTTAGATTCTACCCTATGACGTTTTCTTGTGGTAGAACAAACGCGCTGTTATCTCCTCCTCTCTCTCTGGCCCAACGAAAACCGAAAAAAACCAGGTAAACAGCAAGTTAAAAGACAACCACTATTTTTGGATTTTTGCACGAGAAAGAAAGGAAATCGTCCTCGACAGGAAAAGGCCCTCTTTTTTAAACATTGCACAGCCCAATCATCCTAGCATCGAGATGCTACTATAAAAAGAAACAACTCCACTCGCACCCTCTCTCGTCACTTACGCACTCAGTCGCTCTCATTCTCTCTCCACTTCTTTACGCAAATGACAAGTAAGCACACTCTTTTTAATGTTATTTGAGTAACAGAATGGATTTGTAGGAATATCAGGAAAGATATATTTGCAACCTTGTAAGCAGTTTTTTTTTTTTTTTTTTTTTTTTTTTTTTTTTTTTTTTTTTTGCACACAAAATGGGAGTCTGAAGCAAAGACTTCGTACGCATGCATGCAATGTAAAATGTAAAAATAAATCATCTTGTAACACACGTAACTCTATATAGCCTTCTACTACTGTTGTAAGTAAAGGGTACTGACCGTCTTGGCTGTTTGAATGAAGGACATTTCGTCCCTCTGTCTAAGTTTGCAGCTACACACACTTATACCAAACGATTGTTCCTGGAATTCATTTTGTGGAACTTCATTCCAAATTAAAACAAAGGCCATTCAAAAGAAAATGGATATGAAGCACCAAGTAAATACTTCAACGGCATCCTCACCTTTTCTTCTTCTTTCTCTTCTTCTTCCTTCTTTCTCTTTACTGTATTGCTCTTCGTTCCTTTGTATTTTTATAGACTTGTAAAATTTTACTCGTTCCTGCTCCCATTACTATCTCCCTTATTTCATAGCCATCTCAACTCTAATAACAAATGATCAACCAACTCTTCATTCTTGCTTCTATTGCCTTAACTGCAGTCAATGCTCATGCTGGTGCACACAGTTTTGAAAAGAGGCAATCCACTCCGACATCCAACTTTCAATTGAAAGAGACTTACCCTGCACCCTTTGTCGTGCCCACTGCTAAGCCCGAATGGCTTGAATTAATTAAAAACGTAACTATCACCAAAGCTCCCGTTTATAAAAACAATGGTGCAGGTAAAAACGATGGCAGCATGCTAAAAAAATAGAATGCAGATTTTTGCAGTTTCCTTTCCTTCTTTTAACGCACTCCTCTCCCTCTCGCCCCCACCCCTTATTACTTTGAAAAAAAAAAAAAAACCAACAATGTAGGTCCTCAACCTTTGGAACAAGGTGACCCTTATTGTGATTGGACTTTTACTGGCTGCTTTGGTGACAAAGATCTGTACCAATGTCCCAAAGGACAATGGGCTCTCACCTACGACGACGGACCTTCTGAATTTAGTCCTGCTCTATACGATTATTTAGATAAAGTGGGCGTGAAGGCCACTTTCTTCATGGTCGGTGGTCAGGTCGTCAAGTTCCCCGACTACGCCAAAAGAGCTTATGAAGCCGGCCACGAAATTGCCATGCACACCTGGTCTCACACTTACATGACAACGCTCACGAACGAACAAATCGTTGCCGAGCTCAAATGGAACGAGTTGGCTATCAAGGAAGCCACCGGTGTTTCCCCTCGTTATTTCCGTCCTCCTTATGGTGATATCGACAATCGTGTCCGTGACGTCGCTGCCGCTCTTGGTTTCTACCCCATCATTTGGAACCATGATACCAACGACTGGGCTTATGCCTCCGCTCCAGAGACCTTCCAAGCATCCTGGATCGATAGCAACGTTACCCAATGGGTCAATGCAGCTGCTACTGCCACCGTAGGCGGCGTTTCTCTTGAACACGATCTCTATAAAACGACCGTCGATGTAGCTATTCGCATTTTACCCAAGCTCAAAGAAGCCTATACCCTTGTTCCTGCTGGCGCTTGTAATAAAGTACCACTTTATAAAGAAAGCACGACGCCTGCTGGTGCTACTACTGCTAACACGACAGCTCCTGCTGCATCGGCTGCTGTTCCTTCTACACTACCTCCAGCTAACACTACTGCTGATGCAAAGGCTGATGTCGCCGCCGCCGCCGCCGCCGCCTCCCCCTCCTCCTCCTCCTCCTCTACTACTACTACTACTACTACTAATAACAAGGCGAATGCTAATGTAAGTACTTCTCAAGCCTCTCTCACTGCTACAAGCGCCTTTAGTGTTGGTATCATTGCTGCTGCTGCTGCTGCTGTTATGGCTTTACTATAGTTTCTCCTTGTCTTTCACTTTTTAATAAAGTGATAATAGAGTTTTTATGGTCAGGTTTATCCTTTCCTTTTTTTTTTTTCCTTTTCATTAAATTAAGTCAATATATTATTTATATAAAAGAGTTGCCATATAATCCTTTGTCAGCTTTGACCTCTTCAAAGCTAACAGTACCCTTCGTGCTCAGTCCCATTTACATTTACAGACTTTTTATAAATGAACAATGATAAGAAAAGAATAACCATGTCGACATATGACCAAAAGTCCATACTCTTTTACTCAGATTCAGAAAAAAAAAAAAAAAAAAGGTGTTAATAATCTAGGACAGATGTTTTTTGTTGATACAGTTTTCTTTGTTGGCATTATTCTAAAATGGTAAATAAGTGAAAGAGATGAGTAGATGAAAGAATTTGAATGAACGGGATATTGCAGTTTATGATGGAGGAGCCCAGTCTAATGGATAAGAAAAAAAGTTTGACAGGTTAGAATCAACAACCCTATTTTGACAACGCATTACATAATCGATTTCAGGAACAGTTGCAATACTATACCTGGGAAGCACTCTTTGATGGCCTTGTTGTGCTTATTCTCAGCATGTTCAGATAAACTATTTTTTAACGAGGCCTGTCAGCAAATGCCTTTCTAATCCTCATTTTCACAGAGAGCTATGTTACAGCATCTAAAACTTACGCTTTTTCACGAGAGGTACACAGGAATGTTTGGAAACAAGTCTTGCAAATAATGTTTTTAGCAGCATTGTTCTGTCGTCAGCAACATAGCGTCAATACAAAAAATTTAATACGTATAAAACATATATATCCTTCGACACCCTTATAGGATGTATTGAAAAACTTACAGCCTTTAACTGAGAAGAAGCAGATGCTTTTTGATTCTTAGCGTTACGTTCACGCTTTTGCTGAGCTTTAGCACCCTGTTGATTGAATTTTGTATGTCGTTAATCTAAACTGTTCAACAAGCCATATGATAAAACATGACTACTTTACGTTTCCCATCGTTCAAGTTGTTTAAGTTGAAATGTCAAATTGTGAAAAAGAAGAAGGAAAAAAAATTTTTTTTTTCTTTTGGCCTTTCTGTTATTTTCCAATCAAAAAAAAAAAAAAAAAGATGGTTCGTTGTAGAGCAAAATCCGTGGATTGCCAGATTTGGAGAAGAAGGGCAAAAAAAAAGTTCTATTTCCATTCCTAGGCTTCCTCCAATGAAGAAAGAGAACAAAACAAAACAAAAAAAATAGTTTCTATGTTCGTTTACATGATATCAACAGTTCATCTGTTGATCAATGACCAACGTAGGGTCATTGGTAAATGCAATTGGAAGAGACTTTGTAGGTTTCAAGGTATGCAAGTTTCACTTACTGCAGAGTGAAGTATTGATATTTGATGATGAAAGAGAGTACACGCGCGCAAAAATTGAGGTGTTTGAGGTATTCCATTATGGCTTACCATAACGAGAATTTTGGTTGACAAACACCTTCGCTACCTGTATGTCAAAGAATCTAGCTGCAAGATGCCATTTATATGGTATATTTGTGCAGCATGGCATTTTTATTGGTTCGGAATTCAAGGAACGGGATTTTTTCTGATCTCCAGTCTATAATGATCTATTCATCTTAACTACCGTAAACGTCCGCCAACTTTGCTTGTCAATGAACTTTACAGACTTGCAATCTTATCCAAGGAACATATTCAGCTTGAGTAACATCTTGTCATTCTACCTTGTTAAAACTTGTATACATTTCTCTTTTTCCTGATGTCTTTATCCTTTCATCATTTTTGCGTCTTTGGAAAAGTTATTCAAATGTCGATATCAACTAAAACTCGCGACGTTCTAAAATGGGTTGCCTTCCATTCAATCAAAAATCTTTCTACGCTCAAGTATGCTACCTTACCAACATTGCATGTTGAAAACATTTAAATGACACCTTGGAAACGCCAATGTTCGTCTAACATGAATCAGTAGACTACTGCACGGAAGTGTGGTAGCATTGGTATTTGCCATGTTCTATCTTTTTCAATGCTCTTATTGTGTTTATTGGTTTTCCGTCTAAATCAGACTTTTCTAAAGCTCTCCTGTTGTAGCAAAGACTTTATCGTGTTCTTAGTCAAGAGTTGGACGATATTTCTTCCACACCATGGACCTTCATGCAGCAAATAATATATAAAAAAAAAAAACCATCCACTCATCCCGCTTGAAATATTTACCACTCAGCAAACACTTTAATGGCGTGACTCCCGTGCGAGAACTACCTTCCTTTACACCGTCCGGATTTCTCATTCCTTTCCTTTTGTTTTTTTTTTGAAGTTTTTTTCCATTAATACATTCATAAAGAACTGGCAGAATAGAATGGACGCCTATCTCACACAATTTTCTGAAATATTCTCTACTCTTCCCGCCGGCTATCTTCCCCGCTGGCTTTTGTTCACTTCAAGCTTAGGCATCTTCAATTCCATTCAAAACTTCTGTACCAGTTCTCTAACAAAGCGCGTCTATGCTAATAAGCCTGAAGAAGGTAAAGTAAAACGGGAAGCCTAAATAGATAGAAAATAGCCACATCTGCCGGTTTGGTTGGTTTTTACTTATTCCATTTGCAAAAATGCTTTCCAGTGACTCCATTAAGTGGCCGTCTTTTTGCTACCTGGACTTGGTCTGTGAGTATGATTCGTATTTACGCTGCTTTCCACCTTCAACATAAATTGTAAGTAACAACGCACGCCAAACATAGAACGACACTATGAATCAATTGTCAGCTAAACATTCCATATTTAAATGCCACACAACCACACTCCTTCCCGAATCCTCTCCGCATTCTTTCTAGCATGTATGATCTTGGTATTTGGACATATGTCATTGCTTTGTCTCACTATGTCGCTGAGTTGCTTGTTTTCCGTGGATGTAAATTGAATGGACCTTTCATGTCACCTATGGTAGTTGCAGGTAATAAAAAGCTCAAATTTGTGCTGCGTCCTATCGTTTTGGATCTCTTGACTAAAGATTGTACTCTTTTCAGTTACTTCTCTCGTTTGGCTTTATATGGCTAAAGATCAATACGTCAAATATCCTTAGATTTTTTTTAGACTTAATCTCATCCACCGTTTTCTCACTTATGTCTCATTTACTAAGCATTGAAAATTATTGTAAAAGACGATAAACTGGAAGATCAAAAAAGAAGCTATTTCATTTCGAATTTGAAAACAATCTACAACATGAAGTGAGATAAAAAGATGAAAAAGAGGGCAGCCATGTTGATAGATACTTTTGCCTCATTTAAATCAGCTTATATAGAGGGGATATAGTGGCAAGCAATCCATTCTGGAGTTTTTAAGGAAATGTAAAACCTTGTAGTTGATCTCTAATGATACAACTATTGTAAAAGATCTGTAGAATAAGGATTGCTCGTATTCTGCGACGTCACTAGCATAGAGTTACCAGCTGCTGCATTATAACTCCAATCGTTAAAAGGCGTATTCAATGTTTCTTGTGGCATCTGTTGTTGCTGTTGCTGTTGCTGTTGCTGGAACTGTAATAGGTGTTGCTGCTGTTCTTGCTGTTGAGCTTCTAATTGCTTTTGTTGTAAAGATTGCTTCTGGTTATTTTTTCTGGACTGTAATGCTGGAGAAGGCAATAAATAACGAGCTTTATAACGGCTAATGAAGGTAGTAGGACTCTTATGATAAATCGAAGCCAAAGAACCGATATGAAGTAGTAGTTCATCCAGGAATGTAGGATCCAAATTATCGCTCTCAGTAGTGATAGCTGGCTTATCAGATAGCACCACAGCCTTGGCGACTGCAGGATCTGTAGACAATAAACGCCAATATATATAACCTCTATCGCGCAAATCGGGATTATCCACTTCTTCAGTTGCCCATTTGAGCACTTTAGGAACGAGTTCTTGTCCCACTGTAGGTCTTTGTACGAACAATTTGACAGTAGCAGTCAATAAAGCAAGTTGTACCTGTTATGAAAAGAACATTCCATTGGAATAAGTCGCTGCTGGCTTCACTTAGCATGATTGGTCTTTCAATGAAAATATACCTCATAAGGCTCTTCCAAAAAAGTATACAAAAAGTCGTCCAACAACTGATCCGCATTTTCAATTCTATCAGCATATTGTCCTATGATCCATATCATGGATGCCTTTGCCTCAGGCTCATCAAGGTCATCCAAGTTTTCACATAAGGTTGATAAAATACTTTCATATTGGTTAGGGTATTTTCGGAAAATATCCTATATGGTTCAAGTTGGCTTTGTAAGCACGATAGAGCTCAAAGTCCTTCCATACTCTCTTTTTCCCTTTACTTACACGGATGACAATAATGGCTTCTTGAACAACGTAGTTTACTTTGGTTTGTATCAACTCTAGCAAAGCAGAAATACATTTGTCGGCAGCAGATTCAATCTTGACGGCTAGACGACCGATGGCTCTAACCGACTTTCTTATAAAGTCCACATCAACTTCCGTAGCATATCTATTAAAGAAATCAACAATAATTTAAAATCGTGCACATTACCAGTTAGTTTTTTTTTTAAAAAAAAAAGACTTACTCTTTCAGTTCATTTAACACTATATCAACATTCCTTTCGTTTGCCAATCTAAAGATAATTTCCAATTTGCCTAGTTTAACACAAATAGGATCGTCATATTTACAAAAGAAAACCTTAATGTCGTTTTTCAGAATCTCGGGCCAGCGCTGAATTATGAGTTGAATATTTCGCAAAGCAACATATTGCACCTCATAGCCAGATGCAAGCAAGGTTACTGGTATACATCAAAGATTGAAATAATTAATGGATCTAACCAATTTCTTTTTTGTTTTCTTTTTCTCCTGTTACAAAAGGCTTTGTCATTTCTTTTACCTAATGGTGGTCCCAATCTACGACAGAGCTGACTGATCTCTTCTTCATTCTTAATATAGTTCATAAAATACAAAATCACTTTGGTTGCGCTCAAAACCACGGCGGAATTAGCGTGTTGTAAGCGAGGTGATATACGTTCAGCAAGCACCTCTGCATCCTCGGATTCTTGAGGGATATAGTACATGAGTGCTTCAAGAATATACGTCTGCCCCCATCTATTTAATAGCCGCGAATATCAATGTTAAAGCTCGACCATTTTTTCCATGTTGAGATGTGCGATCATTTACTCTGAACATTCACCCAAGGCTGATATAAGTTTACTGGCAATAGAGTGGTTTAACCTTAATTGTATATTGTCAGAGCGTTCTGAAATCTCTGTCAGTGCAGCAACTGCATTTGCAACGACCTTAAGTACCGGTCAATCCGTCGTTAATAGCAATGTATATATACCAAATATACCGCGCCAAAATAAAAATAAAACCGTTCAGAGAACACTTACAGTAGGATTGGGATCACTCAATAGATCTCTGAGCATATCAACAAAGTGCTCGCTTTCCACTAAAACACGATCATACATATATAGCTTGGCAACGCAGGTAGCAGCTGTCTTTCTAACATAAGGATCTTTGTCTCTTAAGCAGTGTCGAAGCGGATCAACCAAAACATCTATAATTTTCTCTACTTGAATATAACCCATAGTACGTATAGCCAAGGCTCGAATCAACGGATTGTGATCCTCAACATCCTACAAGACAGTTAAGGTACCCATTTTTCACTTATAGCACGCAAATGTGGGCACTTGTTTTTACCTTAATAAACATAGAAATAGCCATGACGGCCATATCAGGCTTTGTTCTTGCATAGTTGATGATATAAAGGTATACCATCTTCTTGATTTCCAACACTGGTACTTGCATCACATTCAGTATATCAGGAAATAAAGGTGACATATCATTTCCCATAGTCATGTTGGCAACGATTTTCTTCATTACTGTCTTTTTTCTCTGATGCTTTTGGTCTCTTTTCTCAGACATGAGCTCGGCACGAAGCTCTTGAATTTTGCCTAATACAAAATAGATCTAAACGTCAATAGCTTCATCTTTGAGTTGAACAAGCCAAAAAAACATACCTCGTTGGAAATATTTTGCATCAGACATGGTAAACAAAGTCTTTACTACGTCTAAAATGCAAATGCGACGGGTTGGGTTACTGAAAAAAGAGATTGAACCTGCAAGTACTGTATTCAATAAGGCTCAAATGTGTCCGATTGGATCATTCATCAACAATTGCAGCTCCGTTTGCCCGAAGACAGCATGAATTGGACGACTTTTCAACGACCTTCATATACAAGCCTTTCGCCCTAAAAAAACCAACTACATTACTGTTATGTGTCAGCTAAGCTCGCAAGAGAACGAAGAGTTCCAACATAAAATTCCTAAAACAGACGAGGAATTCGACCCATCTCTTTTCCCCGAATTATGTGATGCTCATTGTCACCCTCATGACGATGTTAAAAACCTGTTAAAAATAGCTCAACTCAAAACGGGTTTTGTTACGCTTATGGGCGTTCGACAAGATGATTGGGATACTGTTGCAAAGGTAGCGACTGATTGCCTTAACGGCAAAAGTCAGACAAAATGTATACCTAGTTTTGGTAAAGTGACCATCCTTAACATATTATAACTGAACAGCTCTTTTCATGACGCTTTGAAGACGATTGATTGAAAACGTATTATAGGTATCCACCCATGGTTCTCCCACTTTGTTACGGGAAATACTGATGATGCAAACTATAATACACCACGAGACTTTTACAAGCATATCTTAGCTTCACCTCATGAACGAGAACTGGACGAAATGATAGATGCCCTACCTGATCCAGTTCCTTACAACACCTGGTATAGTAATTTACGTCAACATTTATTAGATCATCCAAATGCCTTGGTTGGCGAGGTGGGTGTTGATAGATCTGCTCGATTATTACCAGGTGGTGCTATTGAATGGCATAACGTTAAACCGACCAATGTTCAAACGACAATAGACCACCAACTTGCTATTTTTAATATACAATGTCAATTAGCACGAAAGCTTGATCGCAGTATAAGCGTTCATTGTGTGCAAGGACAAGGTCATTTATTTGATCATCTCAAAGCTCAATCCAATCAATTCAGTAATCGACAACTACGAAAATTGAAACAGGAAGGCAAACCTATCCCTAATACCTTAAGACTTTGCCTGCATTCTTTCGGAGGAGCGCCTGCTACTGTAAAACAGTTTTTAGAACTGAAGGGATTTGAAGTATATGTGTCGTTCTCAGTATGCATCAATGCGCGACATACACCTGCTAAAAAGTTACTGGAGCTAATTAAAGCGGTACCTGATGATCGACTTCTAATTGAGTCGGATATCAATAAACCTGATGGTCTAGATATCTGCATGATGGAAATTTCAAAAATTGTCGCTTATGCAAAAGGATGGACACTCAAGCAAACGGCGGAAACAACAAAGAAGAATTGGAAACGATTTGTGAATTACAATGACGAAACTGATAGAGTACCTAGTTCCTGAATATAATCTTTTTGAATGAGATTGTTTACGAGAAACCATTACCAAAGCAAAGCTAGTCTTGTTACTATTCAATCAAATGAATTACTTCACTTATACTATTTCTTATATTAAGCATTTCCACGTACGCCTAACAGATTCATCAACAAAATTAGTATTATCATTCCTTTATTTGGGTTCAAAGAGAATCATAGCCAAACAAGATCATATCACCTAATCATGGTTTTAGCGCTGCGACGTGCAATCTTCTTCATCATTGCATCCAGTAGCCTTCCTACCATATTTAATTATGGTTTAGTTTTGGTTTACAAAAGAATAGGTTTGATACCACAAGTTAGAAGTGATGATAATCTAAAAAGATATTTTATAATAAAAATTAATAAGGGTTTCTCATCGAAAACGTCAAAATTATATTATTTCTGTACTAAGATTCATCATTTGCGACCATTTAGTACCAACTAAGCACTCTACCTTTTACCCTCATAGTAACTGGTGCTTTCATGAAAGCAACATAACCAAAGCACCAAGTGGCAACGCTAGTCAGGGCTTCTTGCTCGTAATGATCAGCTTGTAAATTCCTGTTCTTGACTTCTTAAACATATTAAACAGTTTGGATATTTCTATAATTCCATCTAGAAACGCAACTGCTTTGAGTTTTTAAACGACATCTTTAGTTAGATGTTATGGCGAATACTATATAATCATTTAGTGTTTGTCTTATATCGTGGATATTGTTTCTTATGCGTATACACTAGGAGATGCCTTGATGTAAATTGTCTTTATCTACGTTGCAAAACAGTGTATATTAGATAGCTACCTGCTCTAAAATATCGTCCAGAACCTTCAAATAAACGGAAAGTGCCCTTTGAGGTATTGCTATTCACAGTATTTGTCAAATAGGAATAAACTTGGGAATTCAAGTCTTCAAGCATTGCTACTTTTTTCCTGTTCTCTTTTACATTGTAATTGCACTATAAAGAGAAGTGATTCTCCATAAAACAGACAGTTTAAAAGGGGCCCCTTAGACTCAAAGGATTTCTACACTTGTCAAAACCTTCCTTTCGCGCCTTTTGAGCATATATCAATTTTGCAGAAATATACTGATTATATACATTGAGCTGATGGTGCTTGTTTCGATGATATTGCTGTACGAAATTATTCAAGGTATGTTGAATGCACAAGTGTTCCCGCCTTTATGGACACTATCACTGCATTTATTAACCAGTAGCTATTATATAATGAATAACAAAAAGCTATAATGCATATAGATAATACCTTTTGGGATTGTCTTAAAGTTGTTTGCAGAGGTTAACATAAAATTTCATCTTGCTTGGAGAACATATTTTACTTGTATTGTTTACCCAAAG
Source organism: Mycotypha africana (assembly GCF_025528875.1). Classification (NCBI taxonomy): domain Eukaryota; kingdom Fungi; phylum Mucoromycota; class Mucoromycetes; order Mucorales; family Mycotyphaceae; genus Mycotypha; species Mycotypha africana. The sequence continues at coordinate 1,228,653 of NW_026515729.1, forward strand.
TTCAGAGTTTATTATTCAATTGCTTGATAGTTACTAATTCATTGCAGGTAACGCTCGAATGCGTTCGAAGGAACCAGTTATGTTCATCATAAAGTACATCGAAGGAAATAGCTTCATATCTTTTGTCAATCTCTTATATTTCCCATATTGTCTCCTACCCTTCACTATTAATACGTAAAATTTGGTTTAGTCCCAAGAGTGAGAATGTTTATTCTTGCTTGACCAGTTTTGATATAAAGCCTGTGTGTAATGCTCATATTAGTTATGTTTGAATTATTTAAAAAAAGTAGCTTTTGAAAAGCTCAACGCTGCTGTTTGGTGTTAGTGAATCCTTTGACGGACACTTTATGTAAACTCAGTAACATATTTAAAGCGCTGAATAAGCTAATATTTTACGCGCATATGATTCTTTTGAAATTTGCCCTTTTTAATCGCACGAACTGTGCAGTAGAAGCACCTGCTTCAAACTTGTAACTTCCGATATATCATGCATTCAAGCGGACAACGATGCTTTTTCAAAACAAGCTATTAAAGTTACACAATCAATTCAATAAATACTCGGGCTTCAAAGTGAAAGCTGAGCAAATTGGTATCTCCTGCAGCAAAGTAAGTTATAATTAAAACATATTTTTATACTGAAAACTTTTCGCATCAAAAATCCCACATCTATCCCACATCTATAACAAGTTCTTTTCTGATAAGGGCATCAATAAGGTAATGAAGAGCTCTCAAAGCTTTGCTTTCGACCAGTTTTTATTACATGAACTTATCTACCCAATGAATGATGACGTGGAATACTCTATTTTAACTCCGAGTTGCGCAAAATTTTTCCTTCCATCACATTCTCCCTAAAATAATTAGCTCCCTTCTCTCGAGCACTTTTTCCTTTTTCTCTTATCTTTTCCACTAACTTTCAACAATAACGATGAGTGAAATTGACAATACAGGTAACATTATATCTTTACTCGGACTTCAGAACTCAAAATAGGCTCTATGCTTCGTCTCATCTAATTACTCAGATTACGACAATACAGTTGACCAACGCGTATCAGATGAAAGAGGCCGTCGCTCCCGCAGTCGTTCCAGATCTCGCTCTCCTGGACGTGATCGTAGCAACCATAGATACAGAAGTCGTTCTCGCTCCAGAGATATAAAGTAAGCTCAGCTCCAATTTTAAACGTATATACACTATACATACTACAGTTAGCACATGTACACACATACACATACACATACATTCAATATTCAGTTTCATACTCGCCCACCACCCAAAAAATTTCCTTCTGTTTTGAAAAAAAAAGCCGACAAAAGTTATAATTTCTTGCTCAATTAATCACACATTACAATCCTACTACTACTACTACTCAAACACAGGCCAGAAGAAGAAGATTTGAACCCTGGTGACAATTTGTTCATTACTGGTCTATCTATTAGAACCAACGGTGCTGATTTAGAAGAGGTCTTTTCCAAATATGGAGGTGTAAGTTGATGGCTCTCATTTCAGGGGTGGCGGAAAGGATGCAAGTAAAGGATGCGCACTTTTGAGGATAGTTTTTTCATTGTACGACTTCCAATTCTTTATTCTAGGTTATCAAAGCTGAAATTATGGTGGATCCTCATACTCGTGAATCTCGTGGTTTCGGTTTTATTCGTATGGCTAACCCTGATGAAGCTGATAGAGCCATGCAGGGTGTTAGTGGTACCGAGATTGATGGTCGTATAGTTACCGTCGAGAAGGCCAAGCGATCCAGACCCAGAACCCCCACTCCTGGTCGTTATTTCGGCCCACCTAAGAGAGGAGGACGTAAGTAATCAATTGACAGAGAAGAAGAATTCGACAAACTGTTGCAACTGATTCTAATTTAATCTTTATCATCAACTTGAATAGCCAGAGACAGAAGAGATCACAGACCCCCTCGTGGTGAGCCCAGATATGATCGTTATTATGACAGATATATGGATCGCTATGATCCTCCCAGATATGATCGTTACGATCGTTATGACAGAGATCGGTATGACCGTTTTGATCGCTATGATCGCTATGATCGCTATGACCGTTATGACCGTCGTCCTCCACCACCAAGATATGATCCTTATCCCCCTCGTACTCGTTCACCTTATTAGAAGAAACGAAAAAAAGAAGAATTTAATCAGGTTAAAACAGTATAAAGCTACAAAAAAATCAATATCACGCAATACGCAAAAAAAAAGCCCACTACATTTGTTTCAGTTTTAAGTAAAAAGATCACTTTGCTGCTGCTCTCCAATCACAAACTCGCACTCAAATCATTATCCAACAATTTTAAAAAATATACATTACATTCTCATTATTAAACTCTGTCGTTGTCCAGTTCACTACAGTTCACTTTGCTTTGTTTCTGTATAAACCAGTAACTGCTTGCACCGCAATACCGCAAAGTCAATCCATATAAGCACTGGGCAAAAGACAAAAAGGAAAAAAAAAAAACCACGTCTTTACATTTTTTATTTGGTATTATCGCCCAATAGCCATGCGAAGACGCAACTACTCGCACTCATACATTTAAACATTCATCATTTTGCGTATGCTTTCTTTCGCTGCTTTCACCTACGATGCTCACTACATCTTCTGCACAACCATCAGTTGTTTTTGTAAATTTGTGGGATAAACTACAGTGCATCTTGTAATTACAGCAGGAAGGAATGGATGCAACATGAACGTAAAAAATCGCGCGCGACTGCTTTATGCCATTTCATCAACTTTTCGCATCTTGTATATGTTAAGGTAAGTTCCTAAAAATAACGTTTGTTACAAAATAATATGTCGGATTTACAAGGGGAGGGGCAGCAGGAACAAAAAAAAAATCGGAAATGTCAGTTACCAGAAGCTCATGCTATTGTAAATATATTTAAATTAATAATTGGATATTGGATATTTACTTTTTCATTGTGTATATGTATTTATTTCTTTGCGCCGAAATAAAACTTTCATATTTGTCATTTTAAAAAATGTCGTCCTCGACAAAAGTTAACCCTCACCGACCGTATTATATTCCAGGCAATCATCATCACAACTATACTTGCATTTCTTCTACCAATGCTGACACTGTTATTGTTGATGAGATAAACCAACATGCACAATTAAAAAACATAACTACTCACTATACTAGCTTTGCACTTTTGAAATATTTTACGACAATGTTAACGAGTCCTTTCGATGTTGGGACAACGTTACTTCAAGTCCAATATGCCCCGCATGAAGATGTGGAGGTGTTAGGTTTATCTCATCAGTATTTTACGTCGAACTCACAGTTTTCTGGATCAGTAAAGTATTTATACGAAGCAAAAAAAATATCTTTAACGCTTGTAATGAACTGTTTGCATGACTAAAAGCTATGTATTTTTCCAAAGTTGTCGCACATTGACTTAAATAGTGATTCTGAAGAAGACGGCGATTTTTACAGTAGACCACAAAATGGGCAAAGAACTTCATTAGATTCAGCCCGTCATAGGATAGACAACTCACCTGTGAGCGTATACGATGCAGAAAACCGGCCTATTTATCAAATGGCACCTCTGAAAGGAGGGGGTGTACTGCAGATACTCACTTCGATCGTCCGACAACCAACAGAGGGCTGGACCTCTCTCTTTAAAGGTACATCAAAATCACAGATAATATTGTTCTATCGTACTCATTGGGCTCTCTCTTTCTTTTTCTTGCAGGGCAAACGGTGACATGGATATATGAAATTTCGAAAACGTTACTTAGATCTGCACTTGAAAGTACACTGAATGATATGTTCGGTCTTTATGACGATACCATCCCTCTTTTACAATTGGACAATGTCACACCTAATATAGCCACGTTGGTTGTATCTCACATCATCGTGGGTCTTCTTCTCAGCCCTCTTGAAATTGTCAAAACCCGATTAATCGTCCAGTCTGCTGCACCATCTTGCAAGAAGTACAATGGCCTGTTCCATGCTTTACGTGATCTTTTCAAGGAAGAGGGCGGCATTACTGGCGTTTATCTTTATTCCAAGAATCTGATTCCCACTATCTTTCACCATACCCTTACACCATTGATTTCCTGCAGTACACCGTTGTTAGTATCAAGGATGCTTAAAGTATCACCAGCAGATTCCCCACTTTTGTACAGCGTTGCAGATCTTGCAATATCAACTGTAGGACTGATTGTTATGCTACCTTTAGAAACAATCCGTAAAAGGCTTCAATGCCAGTTGCCACGAGAACGATTGAAGACAACAGTGGCAATCAGACCTCAACCGTATAATGGCGTACTGGAAGCTTTATATAGAATATTGAAGGAAGAGGGCACCCGTAATAAGAAACGAAGTAATAGCAATATGGCCGGACCTCTTAAAGCGAAACATAAGAGGAAACAAAAAGTGCCAAATCGCTGGATGGATGGTATCTCAACTTCGGCATCTTGCTCGTCGAACTCATCAGAGAGCGATTGTGATAACAGGAAGGATTTCAAAAACAAAAAAAAGCAACACGTTGTTAAAACGACAAGTGCCTGGGGAATTCATGGTCTATATAGAGGATTTACTATGCAATTGACGGCTAATATTATGTCATTTGTAATCCAAGCTTTGAATGGGCTAGAAGGTAAAAGGACTTAACAGTTGCAAAAAAAAAAAAAAAAAAAATTGCTGATTCACTGAAATTGGGCTGATTTATGCTTTTGTCTATTTAGATGGATTTAGCACTGTCTAAAGTTGGTGCTTAGATTATTTATGCTTAATTATAGTTTAAAGTTATGCATGAAACCTCTCCTCTCACCTTTATTTAAAAAGTAAACACTTTACATACCCTCTTCTTTTTCTCTCTTCAACTGTCAATAGAACTATGAAAATACAAGTGTTGTATTGTCTTTCGCTACTTTACTTGAGTAACAGTGTCAGAGCTGAAAGTAGTTTTGAACAGCATGTCCTTCATCGCGATGACAAAGTCATTACCAAATCTGTAGCCATAATAGGTATGTTTTAGAGATACAATAGCAGCAGGAAACCCAGCAATTCCTCGATATATACCTAGCTCTGTGATAGAGTTAACACTTAAAAGAACGGCTATATTTCTTCCCCTGTGTTATATATATAAAGGTGGCGGTGCCGCTGGAACCTCAACAGCCTTTTTCTTAAGGAATGCATTCCCTACCGACCGACACCAAGTGTCTATTACTATTTTTGATCGAAATGATTATTTGGGCGGTCGTAGTACGGCGGTGCCTATCAAGGGAAACCAATCTTTAGGGATGATTGAATTGGGCGCCTCTATCTTCGTAGAGGCCAATACCCACTTGATGAAAGCAACTAAAGAATTTGGATTGACTTTAGCGACCATAACTTCAATTGAAAATGATAATGATGAAAATGTTAGCATTAGCAGCGATGGTAGACCAGATTTAGGTGTATGGGACGGCAAACAATTCCTGTATGAGGAGACTGGAAGTTATTGGGATAATCTAAAAGCGTTATGGCGGTATGGATTGACTCCATTAAAGGTACTGATGCTAGATCGTATAAGATAGACTATATATCGACGTGCATATACTTACTGGCTGTTTTATTTCTATTTAAACTCATGTTGGCAGTTTCAAAGTAAACAGAAAGAGGTTGTTAAAAAGTTCATGGAGATATACGATGCAAGTGAAGGATTTCAGGACATCAATCAGATTGTAGACAAACTGAACTTTAAAAATTTGCTTAACATGACGGCAGAGAGCTATCTGAAAGAATTAGGCATCAATGAAAGGTTTTCACAAGAAATATTACAAACAGCTACTCGTGGTAATTATTGTCAAGATTTGAATGCTTTACACGCTCTAGCAGTTATGGTAATATCCAACAATAAGTTTGTCAGTCCACAAATCTCTAAAGTGTGATTAACACCTTCACTCGAATATAGGTCTCAATGGAGGCTGGGCACGGTACTTGGGCCGTTGAAGGAGGTAACTACAGAATATTTGAAGAGTTTGCTCATCGATCTCAGGCCAGCCTACGATTACAAACCAAGGTCACAGCCATTAGCAATTTCACGGAAATTGATTTTGAAGGCAATAGTGTTTCTCGCTATTTAGTTGAGACTGCTGATGGATCATCAGAAGTATTCGACGAGGTTGTGCTTGCTACGCCTATCCTGTTTTCAGGTATTCAATTCTCCTTTCCCACTCAATCAGAGCAGCGCCACTACCATCCTGTGCATGTAACGCTTGTGGCGGGGCATCCTAATCCTTCATATTTTGGACGTACTATGGATAAGATGCCTACATTTGTCATCACAACCGGTGTACCTTTAGGTGAGTTAATGATTTATAGACTAGATGCTTGCCTATATGAGCGAGGATTCCGTAAAAGCGGCATTAATAAGGCAACTGCATTTCTATACTTTCATTATAGTGAATCATTTTGAAAATGCTAGCGCACCTTTCTACACTATTTCAGTACATCGATTTTTGGATAATGGAGAAAGTGTCATCAAGATATTTTCACCAAAGTTGTTAGAAGAGGAATTTCTTGATGAGTTGTTCTTTAACCGAAGCTGGACTTATCACAAAGGATGGCATGCCTTCCCCAAGTTAAGACCCATTGATGTTCACAGGCCTTTCCCCTCTTTCAAGATCGGACCTGACAATTACGACGACTTAATATTCTCGTCTAATATCATATATACAGGGGCCTTCGAGAATTTTATATCAGTAAGCTTTGAGACTAACCGTCTTTTCAAAAATTCTTTTTGGTATTTGGTGAAAAATACCAACGAACTAACTGCTATTGCTGCTCTACATGTATTTATTTTTCTTTGCTCTGTAGACAATGGAAACGCAGACGATTGCTGGCAAGAATGCTGCCAGATTATTATATGAAAAATGGTGTGGCACCCCGAAAGGATACCCTAACAGGAATTGTGAAGGCTTTGGAGATGGCTGGGGCATATATTCTACTTGATAAAGAAATCCATTTTGGAAATAATAAACGTTTTCTTGCCGATAAGTTTTAATGAGAAATGCACGTTCGCTATGAAAATGTTTTGCTTAAATGGAAGGGTTTTTATTGTTCTTTTATGTGCTTGAATTATAAGCGAAATTTAACTATTCGCGTGCGCATCATTAAGGCTTACGTTGACTTGCCCTCTTCAGGACTCAACAGCAGTAGTAAAGAAGGAGGTCGAAAACGACGAACTTAACAAACTCATGCCAGGCAACAAAATCGAGGAAAGCTCAAAATCTGGCACTATTCATCTACTACTGCACTCTGGAAGTAGAAATCGTTATTTATCATAACCACTGATATCTACGAAATTTGCCCAACAAGTGATGAACTATCGTTCTTAATGGTATGAAAGACAATTCCAATTTAGTTTCACCTCCCGGAGGATACCATATCATTTGGCCTTATTTTCAATTTAATGTGCAACTCAACAAATAACCAAGAATGTAGAACGGTATAGATACAAATTATGTATTCCACTTGAATTTCACAGAGTGCTAATATTAGGGTATGATTGCTACTTTTGACTGAATGTCTAAGGGCGTGCTTATATGATTTACTATAAAACAGCTGTTGCTTTTGTATTGTGAGTGTGTCTCTGAATTTCGCTTGAATTGCTGTATTAATTGATGGGTAACGTTATATTCCAATTCCACCAGCCTTCTCCTTGCCCAAAAGTTGCATTGGAGTTTTCTCTAACTTCGAACAAGCCGTTATTTTGTAGGTCTATCCAACAGCGACCTTGACCCCAGTAGCATGTCGAAGAGAAAAGGGCGATTAAAAGTAAAGTACAATAAATGCTAATGTACAAAGGATAAAATTAATTCTCAAGATTGACTAATTAAAGTGACCAGACTTTTCAAACTTGATGTTACCAAGGTTTTTGATGCAGATAGAATGATAGAAGAAAAAGGATAACAAAAATAGGTGGAGCATCAGGAAAGGGTAATAAAAGTAAAGGCACAAAGTAACGCATACAATACATGGTTGTGAAGTCGAAAAAGTAAAGTGAGGAGCAACAATGAGCTGGGCGTTCATGGCGAAATTAAAAGCAGCAACAACAAACTCTAAACTCAGTCTCAGGCTTCAACTGTACTTCTTAATGAAAAATATATCTCTTTATCATGTTGGGTATGTACGAATGGTAGTCAAGCTTAAGCTAAGAATCATCGTTAAAAAAGTCGGCTATTACATCTGTCTTTGTAACAGGCAGAACAGGCGATGATTTCTCTTTAAGTTTTTCTGTGCTTTCAGGTAATTTTGCAGTCCCTAGTATGGCTCGCAAATCCTCGTTCTCCTTCGCTAGCTGTGCCAATCTCTCTTCCTTAAATCCAACTGATTCATCACTTTCATATAGTTCCCGTAACAATTTGCTCAATTTATGAAGTTGTGTTTGCAAAGTAACGTTTTCAGAAAACAATGCTGCCGTTACGTTCTAAACAAACCGTATGAAAACATGGGTGTCAGCTACAAAGCAACAAACCCTCCGTGCACAAAAGCATATATTTACATACCTTCTCAGCGTTTAATAGAGCTTCATATTCTTTTTTCTGCTGTAATTGCCCGTCTACGACAGCGTTCTAAATTCCATATGTTAATCAGATATATGTTTTGTTATCAGAAATAATATTTTACATATTCAATGCTTACTGTATGTATCCGAAATTTATCCGTGATGGTTTCTAGACTAGCTTCATAATCTTTGACAACGGATTGCAATTCCTCATTCTCTTGTTGCAGCTGACGATTCGTAGATTCCAAGTTCTTTTTTTCCTTTACAATGTCTGCCAATCTCGATTTTAGGGTATCAATTATTTCTTCTCTCTGTCCCGGTGGTATGAAAGCTGTTGTTGTAACTGCAAAATCTGTTTCTGCTCAATTAAGCTTTTGGCCAAAGTAGCTTTTTCGCTTCTTCTTATATTAATTACCTTCATTCGATGGTTTGGTTGAAGCTTTTGTCTAAAATAAAGGGCATAATAAATACAGTTGCTTTGACTATATAGTTGTCATTCAAGACGTTCTGTCTTTTTTTACTTTTAGTTCTAGTAACTGTGAAGTAAGCTCATTTGCAAGTTGCTGGTTATTATGTTGTTGAGAAGTTAGTTCATTAGTTAGAAGGTAAATTCTACGAATTACGTCCTCCTCCATCGAAATCAGAAAAGAAAAAGGGGCAAAACGAATCTGGTAAATAAGCACTTGAATTGAAACTGCTTTTTTATCGTTTGGTTGGCAGTATTATACACTCCGCGATTATTATGCAGATAAACTTTTATTCAAAAATATGGGGTAAAAAAAAAAAATCCTACAAAAAAGGAGGCATTTACAAAAAAAGGTTGCGGTGCAATGGTTAGACAATACATATAGATAAATAAGAATGTTTGTGTGTAATGTTTTGTGAATTGTGATTTGTATAGTATGGTATTAGCAAGAATTAAAAAAATATGAACTGCTCAGGGGAGGGGGGATATGATGGTTTACTTAAAGCTTGGTGGAACAACAGGACTTGGGACCTTCACCTTTAGATGAGTTTTCGTGAGCAAGAACGGAGTGATTAATCTTCTTATTTGTAGGAGGAACGTCAAGAGCAGGATTAGCGATGAAGAAATTACAAGGCTTAATAGTGAAACCACAGTATTCGACAGGCATAATAGGGAAATCTTCAACTCTGGGTAAATGAGTAATACCGAAAGTGTACCAAAGAACAATATCTTTTTGTTGAATATCTTGGACTTCACGGTTAGCCCAGACTTCAACCGTATCATCGCCGCCGGATTGATTACAGTAGAAACCACCAGCAAACATTTGATTCTCATCATAAGGAGTGACCCACAATGTCTTCTTAGCGAAACCAGCGCGTTCAGCAACAAGTGAGTCGTCCTTTGCGAAGAAAGGTGCGGTGTGACCAGAGGAGATCTTCCAACCGACAGGAGTTTTACTGTAAGGGTGAATACGGTCTGTATTGACGATCTTCCAGAAACGTTGAGTTTCATAACAAGCATTTTGTTGACCTTCCTTGGTGTCTTTTAAAATTGTGTAATCAGAGGTAAAACCGTTACCAAAGGGGTTCTTGGGATGGCCAGTAGGATAGGGTAAGGTATAGGTATCTACTTGTTGAACAGAGTTGTTTTGACCGTCGATCATAGGGTCGATACGCATGGTGAAGAAATGTTGGTGATATTGAGCGTTGATTTGAGGAGCGACAATGGTACCCATGCCGGCGGCTGACTCATCTTCAGCCAAAACATGAGTATTAAGCTCACCAGTAGCCTTAACTTCATATTCAAAGGTACCGTCTTGATAGAAATAGTAGTAAAGACCGTAATCGTAGTTGGCAACAGTGACAATTTGAGAAATAACCAATCTTCTGGAACGGATAGTGTGAGCACGACCGTTACGGTAATCAGTGTGCTTCATCAAAATACCATAATCTTCTTCGTGCATACAGACGGCGCTAGGAATTTCAACTGGTTGACCATTATGGTCGTTGAAGACAGCATCAAAGTAATAGATTGAACCTAAACAATCACATCCAAGTTGAAGACTGTTGGTGCAAAGACCAAGGCCGTATTCACCGACATCAAAAGCATGTTTACGATGATGGGGAGTGTTGGTATCAGCATAAGGAACAACCATTTCAGAAAGAGAAATACGGTAGAAAAGAGGACGCTTTTCAGGGCCATCCTGATAACTGATGTTGTGAAGAACGAGACCTTCACGATAGTTCATAGAGATACGCAAATTCCACTTTTGCCAGTCAATTTCATTACCCTTCACAGTGAAAGAAACGCCTTGAGGTTGTTGAATGATAATAGGCTTGACGTCCTTACGATAATTTTCTTCACCGACAAATTCAGGTAAAAAGTTGTGCTGTTGAAGTGGAATAGTAGGACGACTGTACTTGGAATCTCTAGGCTTAATTCGTTCGATAGCAATAACCTTCTTTAAGCCCAAATCTGAATAATAAGTTCAACTGGTTTTAGTACACCAAATCATGTTTCCCCCTTTCCACAAAAAAACGACGAATCCCAGCATCAATTTCTCTCTGAAAATGATGCTTTCATAAACTCTACTTACCGATAATAGGAACGAAATCCAATGGGTGAGCGTATTGATTATCTTCCTCACAAGTACGCATATACATAAGAGCTTGCATTAAACGCTTTTCACGACCAGGATGACTGACGTGGCGAGCAATAGCCCAAGGATCATTGAAAACGCAAGACATATCAGTAATACCAAGTTCACGGCATTCTTGAATAACCTTTTCGTCCTTCAAGACAAGCTCTTCGACTTCAAACATATCGTCCATAGTCAACATAGGTTGGACATCAGGCATGTATGTCCAAGACTTGAGTGTATTGTGGGTCAAAGAAACAATAGCTTCGTAACACTTCATGGTAACCTTCTCTAAAATGACAACGAGAGCTTCACGTTCAACCTTGGTAATACGGGGCTTGGAGGTATCCCAACCAAGATAAGAAAGCATGACTTGCTTGTTGGGTTCCTTGAGAGTGATGGTGTTAAACACCAGATCGACTTCAGGTTTGGCCTGACGCACAATAGCAGCCGTTTGAATGATTTCATCACCAGTAAGTTGATCAAAAGGATGAACATGCTGATTGAGCGTAGAAGCAGTAGCGGTTTTCATTTCCTTGTTAGTAGACATGATGAGCAGTTAAGTGTAAGTGTATAAATTACTGGATAAAAAAAAAAAAAAAAAAGAGAAGCTATACTTTGCTAAAACAAACCCATTGGTATTTATATTTATTTTTTTTTTATTGGAAGGATGATGGTCAGATACATAAAAGTCAAAAACACACCAGCTGAAGGTTAACTCCCACCGGTTGCTGTTTTAGTGGAAAGGTAAGTTGGACGAGTAGTAATGAAGATGTAGAAGTCAATTTGTCATTACTAGCCTCAGACCAGCAAGTATAAAAAAAAGTAAACAAATTTCAAGCAAGCGGGCCACTCATATTCTTTAAATTTTCTGCAACATGCCTTGTCGCATATTTTACAGAAAATTATTCTACATGTGCCAGCCTAATAACAATGAGTGATATACAAGTGTTTAGGTATCTTAGTTTACTATACGGACACTTGAATAACAATAGAGCAGTGTTTTTCAATCAAAAGTCTGCTTGTATATCAAATAAACTGCCAAAGGGAGCCCTAGTCATTGCACCATAAGCAAATGAGAGGGGTTAGGTTAGTATACATAAAGTCCGCTGGCGCAACTTGCTTCCCAGGATTTGTTCTGACAAATCAATGATCGATTCTGTTTAAAAACTTATCGTGCGAAAACATGACCTTATCAGGGTAAAAAGTCGAGATTTTCTATGCTAGAAAACCCATGAATGTGCCTTATTTAGGGAATGAAAGCTTTCTTTTTTTTTCTTAACTCACCCCTCGCAATAGGGAACAATCATTGAACGAAACTGTGCATAGCTTATATTGAAAAAGATATACACTTCAAAAGTAGATGCCAAAGGATTCCCGCATTTGTTTTGACAATGACTTGGTTCTTGTACTCATGAAAAAAACCTTTACATTACTTCGTTCCATTACAGGCAATTAAGTTATCGGCTTGACATAATCAATGTAACCATCATTTGTAATAATGTTAAATACGTGTAGCACATTCAACATACCAGCAGTCTGTTCAAAACCATCATTTTACATATAACAACAGCATTTACGGTCACTAGCTGGATGTCATATATTATTCAAGCGAAACTCAAACTATTGCTTGAATACTATTATTTCCTTTTGGCAAACTTACCGCATTTGTGCTTAATAACAAACCATCCGATGACAGTTTTCGTTTTTTCGCATTGTTTCTTATTTCACAGATAGTTATCCACTTATTGCTGGCTAGCAAATCATGCCTTGAAAACTGAATCCGTTATGGTAACTTAAATCTCCTGTTCCCAATAAGTAATTACATACCGTTTCAAACGGTTCTCACATTTTTGCTATGATTTGTCGGTTCCTTTGTTGATGCATTAACTCATATATACAGAAAACAATGGTTCACATGTGAAATAATCAAATGCATTCGGGCAACTTTAGAATGGTTTGATTTGTTTATGAATCGAAAGGCTGGGGGTAATAGTGTAACCATTAAGATTTACTGACCTGTTACTGTTGCCCGAGTTGTGCCACTGTAATTTTGTTTCATGATCCGGATGCAGAAAATTTCATCTTGTTAAACCTTTTTTTTTTTTGAATTCCAATTCGGTGGTTTTAAGATGAAAAATCAAAGTACAGCTCTGCAAACAAAATTATTTTAATAGTATTAATCTTAAAGGGCCTGTCAAAGGGGCATTGAATTCACATTTGAAAACAGATTTATCCATTTTAGGGCAAATTTGAGCTTGAGCTTACAGTTAAACTTTTCTTAAGCTCACTTTATTTGTAATTTGTCGCACGAATTACCTTGATGATTCTCATTTCGCGTCAAAGAATTTTGAGAAAGATGCTCCAAAATGTTACGCTTCTATACGTTCGAAGACTATAAGCTTCTTCTATTTAATGTTTTTCAATAAAGAACGTAAATTTGAGCTATTTTTAGTGGGACAATATTTAAAACCACAGATATAGTGCACTCCCTCAGTGGGTAAAAATGAACGCCATCTTATGGTAGCCAATTTGCTTGATTGGAGATATATTTTTACTTGTTCTCTGATTTGACAGCTCATCGAGTGCTGTATTGTTCGCGGACTAGTAGCGCTCACGCAGTTGGAAAAAAAAAAAAAAAACGCGCACCATCATTATTAAAAATTCGGACCTGAAAAATTCAAATAATTCAAGGTAAATTGCATAAAGAGCAAGCTGCTAAATGCAACTATAATCACTCAACTAAGCACTGTCAAAATCTAATAATGGCGAATGAAGGCAAAGCAAACCTACTTTAAACAAGAGAATTCAATCATTTGTACTGAATTTTAGTCCTTCATTAAAATAGTACAATGCCCAATATGTGGACAAATGATTGACAGCACGAAGATCAATGCTCACATCGATGCTAATTGTCCCCCCGTCCACACTGCAAGCGCTACTATTACAAATACAGATTCAGAATCTAATTCGCAAGTGACAGCAACCTCGTCAAAGATAGCTCCTTTATTTAGGACAGCTACGTCTTCCCCTGTTCGCTCGACTACAACAGTAAATAACAGTAATAATGACAATATTACTACGGCCGATACTACCACTTCTACACATCATGGTTCCAAGTCTCCCACTCGAATGGCTCCTTTATTTGCACCTAGAAATCGAGTACAAAACCATAAGAGTTATCAAGTCTCAATGCTAAGCGACGGCGACAGTTCTACTACATCTTTAAAAAGAACAAGCACTTCCGCCTCGAATGATCAGACTTTGGCAGTTCCTCTAAAAAAAAAGAAAAAGTTGGATCCTACTTACGAAGCCATGCCATTAGCCGCTAAAGGTAAATGTTAAAAATGTTAACAGCTAGTTGCCTTTGTTGTTTGGAATGATTGACTGAATCAATTATCGTTCTAGTACGCCCCATGCGATTGGATGAATTTGTAGGTCAAGAAGAACTCTTGGGCTCTGAAGGTATTCTGAGAAAATTGATTGATAGTGATTGCATCCCATCTATGGTTCTTTGGGGACCACCAGGCTGTGGAAAGACTACCATTGCTCGCATCATCTCGAAAATGTCCAAAAGTCGATTTATAGAGCTTAGTGCGACTTCTCACGGCGCTGCTGATGTGAAAAAATCTTTTGATGAAGCGAGAGGTCATCTGAAGTTAACAGGGCAGAAAACAATCATTTTTATTGACGAAATACATCGATTTACGAAAGCACAACAGGACCTTTTTCTACCCTATGTCGAGCAAGGTACAATTCATCTAATAGGTGCCACGACAGAAAACCCAAGGTAAAATCCAGTATCAAATTAATTGAAATGTAGAATACGAATTGACGCAATAAACTAGCTTTAAGGTCAATTCGGCACTATTATCACGGTGTAAAGTATTTGTAATGAAAAGATTAGATCAAAGTCAAATTCAACTTATATTAACAAGAGCAATAAGAAAGTGGCGAAAGGATTCTCCAGCTGATGATGACACTATTGCGAAGGAGAACGAAAATGAAGACGCTACTACTGCTCCCGATACCGATCCAGATAATGAAGCAATAACACAATTGGCTGTCTATAGTGATGGAGATGCTCGAACAGCTTTAAATACATTAGAAATAGCACTCAGCTTATTACCATCTAGAGCGCACCCATTAACCATTGACACAGTGAAGGGTAAGATATACCCCATATAATAAGGCAATTTTATTGAAGCGTAATCTTTTAATCTATGGTTACGTACACTGTATAGGCGCATTTCAAAAGACACATTTGCTCTATGATCGGAATGGGGATCAGCACTATGACATTATAAGTGCATTACACAAGAGTATCCGTGGAAGGTAAATCCATTTAGGAAATATCTGCCCAGTTTGTCATTTATCTTATCCTTTTGTGGTTTCTCTTATCCTTTCGTAGCGATGCAAACGCAGCACTGTACTGGCTCGGTAGAATGTTAGAAGCAGGTGAAGACCCACTTTATATTGCTCGAAGATTAGTAAGATGCGCAAGTGAAGATATTGGATTAGCAGACAACTCTGCCTTACCACTGGTAAAATTTATAGAATACTTTTAAAGAAAATCTTACAAGTTATAAACTTACCATGATTTCTGTTATTTGATTTTGTAAAAGGCCATGGCTGCGTATCATGCTTGTGAAAAAATCGGGATGCCAGAATGTGATACTATTCTGGCTCACTTGGTTGTTCATCTTGCTGAAACCAAAAAGAGTGTTCGAAGTTACAAAGCATATAAACTGGTCAAACAGACCATCAAAGAAAAGCCTGCTTATCCAGTACCAATGCATATTCGAAATGCCCCAACAAGATTAATGAAGGTAAAGTGGAATGATTTATTGCATGTTATAGTGGTGGGTATACTGTTTACACATATTCTCTGAATTATCAACATAACATTAACTTAGAACTTGGGCTATGGCGAAGGCTATAAATATAACCCTGACTATGCTGAACCAGTCGATCAAAAATATCTGCCAGATGAATTACAAAATTACAAATTCTTACAAGATGAATAAAAGAAGTTGTCACTGCTCCTCCTGCTGCTGTGTGGCAATCTTTTTAATTTCTGCTATACGCTGCTGCAACGTTCCTACAGCATCCGTCCATACTTCCAATTCTTTTTGTTCACTCATAATGGATGTCTTGAAAGGAATTGTTTTGTTTGGTGTGGACGATGTCATACTAGCTTCTTTGGCAAGGTAGTTTGTGTGGCTTCTTAATGAAAATTGAATATCCTAATACAACACAACGAGACGTAAATAAGTAAACGTAAAGCAACAAATTCAGTTTCATCCTATCTACCTATCTGTATAATATACGTACATTGACAAGCGAAAAATATTTCGAAGCTAGATCGCGAAAGGCTAGAGTGCGTTCTCTAATAAACTGATCTGTATCTTTGTCTTTCGAGGCTTCTTCACATAATATGGAAATAGCTTCTGACGCCGTTTCGATCAATAACACTAGTTTCTAAAGCTTGCGTTATTACTATGTAAACCAAATACAGCTCTTTATGTTGATCATGTCAGATTTACTCTTTCAACTTGATGCAGATCTTTGATGCGCATGGTGCTTTCTGCCAAGGCACCAGTCGGATCAGTGTATTTATTTTCCATGGCAGACGTTTGATTTCAAAAAGTTTTAATTTGTAAGAGGCGTCTCTTACCAGAATTAAAAAAGCAAGGAAAGAAAAACAAGGCGACCGTCAAATTCCAATTCAGTTTCCTTTTTATCAATTTTAGCAGGAAAATGAAAATGATGCTTTCTTTTTCCTCCTTT
The DNA here is from genome assembly GCF_025528875.1 of Mycotypha africana. Classification (NCBI taxonomy): domain Eukaryota; kingdom Fungi; phylum Mucoromycota; class Mucoromycetes; order Mucorales; family Mycotyphaceae; genus Mycotypha; species Mycotypha africana. The sequence continues at coordinate 1,245,551 of NW_026515729.1, forward strand.
TTCCCTTTTCTTCAGCAGCAATAATTGTTACTTGTAAATAAGATTTGTAAATACATATACCATTTCTTTATTATCATATTCCCTATTATTTTGCACCCCTTTTGCAAATACACTTCGTATTCTCTCTACGACACCTTTAGGCCATTCAACTGACTTACTCTCATCTCGACATCAGCCCAAGTACCTGACAGACGAATCGAACCTTTCAGCACCATACCCTTTCACTTTTTCATAGTTACAAACTTAACTAACAATATAGCGCATGGCGGGTCCTAGCGATGGTAACAATAAAACAATAGCAATTGATGACAAGAGTTTTGCAAAACAAGTGCAGCAATTCGATTTTAGTGGAGATGCTATCGATATAGCTTTAAGAAAGTTGCTCTCCAAAGTCATATTGCCCAAAGAGTCACAGCAAATTGATAGAGCCATGGAAAGTTTTTCGAAAAGATATTATGATTGTAATCCCATGCTGGTAGATAATCCAGGTATGAAAGTCTCAGTATTGCGCAAATCATATACCCCGATCATGTGGGTTTCTTTTTTTTTTGGTATGACTGATAAGCTATGAATAGATGTTGCTTATGCAGTCGCCTTTTCTTTACTGTTGTTGCATACTGATGCACATAATAAGAACGTTAAACAGAAGATGACTAAAGAAACATTTATAATGAGAACAAAAATAGTTGAAGGTGGAGAATGTGTCCCGTCAGAAATACTAGATGTAAGTGGGTAATATGAAACCACTTCACTGAGCTTATTCTCGCTTTGGACTCTTACTAAGCTTTTAATTGGATTTTAGATTATGTATGATAACATTGTTAGTTCAGAATTCACCTATGCTGATTCTGCATTAAATACAGTTAATAATGCTGCCAATGATATGAATCACCATTTGACAACAGCAATGAGACAAGAACGATCTAATTCATGGTTTGCAAGATTCAAGGGCAGCAGCAGCAGTAGTAGTTACACTGATAGTTCGGCGGATACTAACAATTCGGTGACATCGCTTTGTAATCATCATAACAATAGCAGTCTATCTGTAAGCTACCAGCATACTAATATCTTGAAACGTAACTATTTGGCAACACTGACAACTTAACCCCTGACTTTTATTGATATGTAGCTGAACAATGCTATGTTGAACGATCTTGGTCAAAAATTAGAACGATTAATGCCTGCCGAGAACAGCTTCAGTTATAAACGATCATTGAAGCCAATTCCCATTATGGAACTACATTTCGCTATTTTAAAAGCGAAAACACTATGTCTATCAGGTGTCAAAAGCAAACACTACCACTATCCCCATAATAGCAGCAGCAGCAATAGTAACACATACACTATAAGAGTAACAAAGGCAGCTATTTTAGAGAGAAAATACGATTTGATACAGGGCGGTAAAAGAGCAACAGCGAGAAGTTGGAGATCATTTGGCGTTATTTTAAGTGGAAGTCAAATCATCTTTTTCTCAGACGTAACCTCATTTCAAGAATGGTTAAAGAGCCAAAGCAGCAGTAGTAATGATAATGGTGATGTTAATATACCTCCTAGAAGAAATAACAGTTACCCTTCTATTTCAAAAGCAACAAATACAGCCACAACGATCGAAAATAGCGACAATATACCCTCATCTCCTACATTATCATTATCATCCACTACTACAACTATGACCAATATATCAACCATGTTAAGCAGTACAGCCACACCTAATTTGCGACCTGTACAGATTATATCACTATCTTACGCTATTTGTATTTATGATGAAGAATATACAAAGTATCCTCATGTATTTAGATTAATCACTGGTGACGGACAGCAATTCTTATTTAAAGCGGAAAATGATAAAGATATGGATGATTGGATGTTGAAAATTAATTATGCCGCTACTTTAAAAACAACCGGTATTAAAATCAGATCTAACGATGGTAAGGAAGATATGGCCAAGGAAAAGATAGAAGAATTGTCACGGCGTATCAGAGAGCAGGTGAAATTACTGGACCGCGAACTACAACTTCGACGTAACTTGATGGTGCTGGTTCCCAATCAAAAGTCCACAAAAGACCGAATCATTCACTATGCTGATACCTTAGGGAAAAGGATAAAACAAAAGAGACTAGATTTACAGAGATTGGAATGCTATAGAGACTGTTTGGAAGCAGAATTATTGACAACTCAGCAATTGAATTCTTCACGAAGGAAAATGTCCTTACCTTTACTACCACCTTCTTCGAGTCCAACATCTCGAAATAGTCATCTATACTCTGTACTCTCTAAACAACAAAATTCTAACAATACATTGCCAGCGATAAGCAGTAATAATAACACCAATAGGGCAGTCTCGAATTCACTATTTACATCTCAAAAAACCACCAACAACACAAATAAAAATGTCATCTCAGATAGTACCAGTACTAATATCAGCGATTATAGCAATAGTCATAGTCCTAATAGTAGCAACGTCAGCGGTAGTGTCAGTAGTGGTAGTAGTAATGTTAGTTCTTTGCATAGTGCGCAAAGCGAAGAAGATAAAGATATTCCTCAATTACCACCGTTTCAATTTCCACAGATATTATTGGAGGATAACAAAAGAGATGAAGATAAGCAGGATGCTCACACGTTTCGCAGACGTAGAAGTCAAAGTAACCCCACCGCTAACACCACTGCTACAAGTATGATAAATAAGCTATTATTGAGCGCAACGATTAATCATCACCACCCACAGCAGCATAATAGACATAGGAGCGCATCAGAAGCATCTTCTTTACAAGTAGCTGATGATGAGGATCTGAGCATTCTGCAACAACATTGATATGCCCATTGTACCAGTGTTGTGTAGGAAAGAATAAAGCGAGTATAACGTAAACAGGATAGAATAAATACTTATGATTGATGAAAGAGATAAATTAAGCACTTCCTGATAGGTTGCAACGAGATTGTTTATCCATTTTAGTGGTACAAAGTTTAGTACTTGCTCAATAATAGTTAGTCAACAATTGCTTTCTTTTACATTTCAGAAAGTGAAATGTAATACTTACTCATTTAGTAGTGGTTTGACCGAATCTTCTATATGTGCATCATGAGCTGTAATGATGCCTGGTGTAATGCTCACCGTACCGTCGATATCATGGTCGGTTGGTGTTTGTCATGTTGCATAAAACACCATGCAGTAACTGTCGAGGTGGGGTTGGGAGAGGATTCACCGAGATAAAGGGAGGATAGGAGAAACATGTTCTCTTTTTTGCAACCAAAAAAGCGCAGCACCTTAATGTTGACTGATATGAACGAAAGTGACAAAATGTCTTACTCACAATGATTGATATGAACAATGTCGTTTTCGATAAAGAAAGGCTATTTTATTGTTTATCAATGACAAAGCTTGTAACCGATTGGTACAGCTTGATGAGGTGGTAAATTCATGGCTAGAATGTCAGGTGCCTGTTAAATAAAGACATTGACAGAACTGCTCATAAATGTTTGCTTCATGGGACTACCATACATTGTAAGTCTTTTACTGACTGTAATTGATATCATACCATTCTTTTTATCGTCTGCTCAAAGTAATGATATGATGACATTATCTAATGTCAGGTATAGTTACAGCCAAATATAAACACTTTACTCAGAAAAGATAACGAACAATTTGATGATATGTATCTCTCTGGATTCAATTTATCGCTTTTTAACAATAAGAGCAATTCACATTTATATTGCAATTGTAGGTTTTTAAAGTTGTTCATCAAGTCGTGGACATGAGATATGGATATTGAGATTTGCATAAGCCAAGTATGTAAAACGTAGCGCCTAATATGAAAAGACTTTACGGAATTAAGAGTTTGTAACATTTTCAAAGTTACAAATATAGAAGGAAGAAAGAGTTTCAAAAGTTTCTATTTACTCCTGAATCACAATGAGGAGTTGCAAGCAGCAGATAGATTTGAACTCCTGCTGCACAACCAGTATGATTTTTTATGGCTCGACTTTTCCTTTATTCGCTCTTTTCTTTCTTTCCTCTGTTTCTATTGTTTATTCATTTTTACGCAAGAAACAAAGTTTTGTCAAGAAGTTTCAAACTTGATATAAAGCGAGCGATTTATTATACATTCAAACAGCCTTTTTCTGTCTTTCTTTTCTTACCAACACAACCTTATAAAAAACCTTTGAAACCCTTCCCCTTTTCTACTTCTAGTTTATTTTTTAGGATTAGGTGTTTTTATCAAAGGTATTTAGAGCGTAGAATTTCTTTGTGAAACAACATGAACCCCCTTCCCTAACCTGTACCAAATAGTAAAACACCTAATAAGATAAAGAGAGAGTAGCAGAACTGGATAAACACACCGTCATTCTTCTTTACGCTTCAAGCACCATTCTTTCCAAAGCTACGAAAGAAAAAAATAATAATAATGATCATTGCAACTTCAACTTTAACAACTCCAAAACCAAAACCGACCACGTCAACGTCATCAACTTCAACGACAAATAAAAGTCATCAGAATGAATTTATACCCCTAAAACTCATGTCAGCCGCAACTACAACCACTGCTACTACTACTACCCTAAGTAACATTGAATTTAGTAAAAATATTGAAAACTACCCTGTCATTGTTGCTGAAAAAGCCGTGGATCTGGTCACAGTACATGACCGGCATAAAGGTACAATATATCTTGTTGATAATCTTTTTTCTAACTACTACTAATGCACTCCCTTAGGACCCAATGATATCATTACCAAAGTGTTTGGTACAGATAGCTTATTTGACAATCAAGTAACAGAAATATTAAACATAAAATCAACTACCATTCCTACTTCCACTACCACTGCTGTTTCCTCCAATCAAAATACTGCTTTGTTATTGTCTTGTGAAGCATTTATCTATGAAACTATTGTATTTCTTAGTGTACCCTTATTGATGAAGGAAAGCAACAATACTACCACTAGGGGCAGTTATAATGTATTTGATTGGCCAACTGCCGATTTCCAGTCAAGGTATTTTTTAAATTTCTTTGGTTTATAAACAATTTTTATTCGTATTACAATTAACGTAATGTTTACAATAGTATTACACACTTGATTGAGCTGGCTGAGGAAAAGACAGGCTGTAGTGGTTTAGTCGTTTGTATCGATAAACGTAATTACAAAAGCAGCGTTAATGGCTTGAATACCATTTTACGTGCTTTTATGTATCTCGGTTTTGAGCTTGTACACCCTTCCATTTATCATCATGATCCAACCAATTTTGTACTTGTAGGATACGAATTGTAAAAAGGAGACTCATTGGAGCAGTTTGAGCAACCAGTTACAGCAGCCGTTGTTGAATAAATTCTATTTTTTTATGCAGCTATAACACAATAATGCAATATAAAAGATAACATAGCGTACTTTGTAGATTCTGTTAATATTCTCAATCAAAAATGAGATCAGTTTATTTGAGTTCATTGCTTACTTTTTGTTTAAGCCTCTTCATTATAATAGAATCATCCGTCATTCCGGCCGGAATAGATGATTTTGAGATTGCCAAAAAGTATTATAATTTCATCGAGCAGCCACAGCAGCCATTTGATAATGAAAAAAAGAGCCAAGGAGGTAAAGCTGTAAGCACTACAATTACCGATTCATAGCACAACAATAATAAATTTGCTGTTATTTAGAGATTGTATATCCTAGACCGAACACAACTTGGCGTGTTGGTGAATATGTCAATGTGGTAAGGATGTAATACTTTGCCGTCACTTTTATTCCGATGATTTTTTTGTTAATTGTCAATTTAAACAGACTTTTAAACCGCAAACCAAGGATCAAACAGTTGATATATTCTTTTTCAACAAAACCGGTTCTTTGGCCCATGGTTCACTGAATGAAATTCAAAACTTTCCCTTCATAGTTCCTCCTGAAGCAATAAGCACACCTGCTGCTAAAGGAACTTCTCTGTTGCTAGCAGTTAGACGGAAGAACAGTTATCTTCAGACAGTCGATTCAGTGGTAGTCAAAGTTGAGCCATAATTCTTTTTATTAAGATTTAATAAAAGCGTAGCTGCATAAATCTTTCAAAACCTGTTAGAATTTTGTATAGCTGTTATTCATAATTTCGATCAGACGTTGATCGCATTTTCAGGTTCTTAATCGTTTAATGGATTCTCATAAAGCTATAAGGAGAGGTTGGGCAAGAGACATTATTTTATGCATGATTTGAGGGACTAAAGGCAACTTTTGCTGCTATTTTATAGACATCCTCCATTTGACTCTGGAGTTTTGTAGGTTATTGCCACACCATTTGAAATGCTTGATGAGCCATTTCAAAGTTCATTAACGATAGTGATGTAAATAAATCGTACATTTTCATTCTCTTACCGATTAGTAGAAACATGGTTGCATCAGATACTTTACCAATGTGAGGTGTATCCTATAGAGATTTTCCAAAGGCAAAAAAAATTTCAGGTACCTGTGTATATTGCTACGCATCCAGGTGTTCAAAGCTATATTTCAGAATTTGTACAGTCATGCTACCCATTATTAGCAAAGGTATACACAATAATGGGTAATGAAATTTGATAATCAGTGCTCAACTTTAAGCTCATATAGGGACAAATCAGATATATTTCCATGACAGTATACGAACAGTTAGATATGAGACCGCTCGAAAAATTTGTATTTCAGGTCAATTCCGTCTTACAAGATGACCAAGCTGATGATGCGTCAGTTCGTGACATCTTAGACAGTGAGTCGATATATACAGCAGCGGATTTGCAACACTATTTACGTTCTAACTTGATCAGAACGTCTACATACCAATCCATTGCAAAAAGTTTAAAAGAAAAGACATTTTCTTTATCCATTGAAACAACAGACGGAGGTTATCCAATCACGACTATGACTACAAACGTAGTAACAGATGAAAACGTCGATTGGATACCAGCAGATCACAATAATAATCATTGGCGGCATGTTATACCTTTAAAAACTATTGAGATGGATCTATACCGTGTAAGTAAGCTTGAATTTCTCTTTATATTTGATCAACTATCTAAAATTAAATTAAATAGGCAAATACTTTTGTAATGGTGGCATCTAAGAAGGGTAAAGAAAAAACATCGTAAAAAGGGAAGAGAAAGAATAAATAGGATCAATTGTTTTTAGATATATACAGTAGTATTCTTGAAGGAAACGGTATAGGGGTATATATTATAGTCTTAAATTACGTTAGAGGCCTGGTTAATTTGCTGTTCCTAAGTAACTCCAAAAGCCACGGGACGTTCCCTTCAATACTTCATGAACGCTTAATAAATTTCTTGACATTTCTTTCATACTCCAAAAGCCGATACGTTTTAACCTCTTGTTCCTCTCTTGTTGGTCTAATGTCAAATCAACGAAACCCTGGCCTAGTTTTTCTGCCATCCTTTGCCCTAGGGTCGAGTCATAAAGTGTCCAAGCACCATCAAAATTGCTCAGATCCATAACGATACGTATTTTGATAGGAACGATCGTTTTGTTCCGGGAAATGTATCCTACAATAGGCCGCACCATTGCATTACTGATGTAACTGAGTTCTGGCGTTTTCAGTGGAACAGAGGCTTTCGTGTCTTTGAATCGGAAATCCATATCCATCACAAATTTTTTCGCATTTGTATTCTCTTCTCCTACATCATTTTCAGTGTTCTTGTCATTCATGACGATGGAGTTGGTAGCTTTTTTCATTCGTTGTTCTTGCTGCTCCGATAATTTGTCTTTTTCATCATGTTCGTCTTCGTGATGTTTATTGTCCCCAACAATCAAAACGTCAGAATGTCTGCCTGCTCCAAATATAAGAGGTTGCGGAAGCTCGATACCATCTGTTAGTTCATATACAAGTTTCCTTAAAAGTTCAGTTGAATCTGCTTCCGCCGCTTCTTGAGGAATGTAGATGTCTGCAGTGACATCAACTGTTCCTGAAGTGATCCATCCAGGTGGACCATCGACACCTCGGTTGATATGATCAATATTCACTCCATCAATTCTTAAGCGAGACTATATAGAGAATAAATGAATCAGCATCAGTTGGCCTTCGAAGCTCGAAGAAACACATAGGATTATTTACTTTTCTTTTATAGCCTTGCTTTCTCATATCGTCATCTGTAAGAACACCAAATCGTTTGGATTCTCCGCCTACAAGCACACCTTTAGGGTCAGGCTTCTTATTATGGAAGTAATGATAGATATCATGACTACGGAACCCCTTTTTAGATGAATCAATATGTCCAGATTGTTCTAATACACTTTTTTCCAGTTGTGGTGAATGTACACTGAACAGGCATTTATCAAAAGAGCCAACAATCGAAGTGGCACAAAGTATATCATAGAACAACCATTGTTTTCTAAACCTGTCCAATTGTGCGTTGAATATTGAGACTGGGTATGGTCGAAATCCATTCGGTTGGTATACAGTTACTAGCAAATCCTCAATAATGAATTTTTCTAACTCAAAATCACCAGGGGTATACTTGTGTCGAGCGGCCACGGGGTCATAAGGCACGTCAGGATCCCATCTGACATGACGTCGGTCAACAACGCCACGTACGCCTTGCAGTTCAGCACTTTGCACCAAACCTTTACCATCCATCCACCGCATAAAGCTTAATTTGACTTCAACTTTGTCGATCATTAGATCAAACCACATCCAATTTTTGAGGACTTCATTATTTTTTTCATCTTCATCGAATTCTACACCAGCTAAAGGATCTGAAGCATCCATATGGTCGATATTTCTATCAGAACTGCTATCGGTCATTGGATCAGTATCAATATCATGCGCAAAGGTTGTGTCTGTCATTGATGTTGATGTTGTTGCTAACGCTGCAGCAGCATGCTTTTCAAATTTTCTTATTTCTGAGCGAGGCATACGTGATACTCGAACATTGTTGAATTGAATTTTACCTCCACTCCATGGAATAGTGACAGATTCAAACTGAACAGTGGCTCCTGTTTCAGATGTAAGGTATTGTGTAATACGATTGGCCATCCATTCTATTGCACAGAAATAGGCGTGAGTGGAAAAGAACAAATAAGCTCTGTATATATTACTCCAGCATCTGATAATTCGCTTTACCTTGAAATTGTAACGAATTTGCCAAAAACAATCCAATACTAACAAAACTAGTAGTCCCAGCTAAAATCCAGACTGTTCCGCTCAAGAAAAACCAAGAAAAGATAGCTGTAAAATCGTCCATAGTCCAGGGCCGATTTTGCCGCATCAGCAGGTATTTGATACGAATTTCTAATCGTTTAAAGAATCCTTGTGTATGGTGAAGAAGCTCCTCTTTTGTGGGCGTTTGAGAAGCACCATGCTTGTTGACAGCTTTATAGAGCAAAGACGCTGAATGAAACTGTTTTTGGTGACTTGCGTTGAACAGACACGTCTGAGGTAAACAACGTTGTGATAGCTTTGCGTTGGAATAGAGACGTAATTGATAAGAATGTCTAATATCTAAGGCTCCTGTTGAAAGTATTTTAACATTGACAGATTTAGATTTAGTAGCGGTAATACTTGCAGAGAGAGTTGTTACTGAAAAAGAGCTGAGAGGTGAAAATGAGTCCTTCTTTAACTTTGAAAACCTATCTACTGGCAAAAATTGTAAGCGGTAAGGTGGCTTCAAAAGTGATCGTCTAAGAAATAACGAAATTGACATAAGACTTTGACGTGTTGTGGTAGTAGCGGAAAAGATCCATAACAAGGGGCCAGGCAAAGGAGAGAAAAACAGAATTGAAAATTTTCTAAATTTCTTTGGAAATCAAGTAAAATATACTCAGAAATTTTAGATATTATTTAACGTTCCCTTTATACTGCTTAATATGCGTTTACGAATAGTTTTATGTACATTGACCTCAACAATGTGATATGGAAGAAACATTTTGCCAGCATATAGGTATGATCATCGTGTGCTTACTCTATTTTAGTCAATAGCCGCTTGGTATAAACAAAATATGGAATGAAGACCTCCTTCGTCAAGCTGAACAAGAGAACTCACATCTTAGAACGTTACCTATGAAGTCTTTTCAATGAGGTGAACGCTATAAGTTCTTCGATGATTAATTCTCTAGCGCTAACATACTGCATTATTGAGTCCAGAGAAAAGCATTAACCACTATAACCTCAAAGTCATTACATAGCAATAATCCCAACCGCAACATAATGTACAGTGGTTTTCAAATCAGTAAATATCTACTATATTAGCATCACCTTTCGTCTTCATTCATATATCTTCCCTTATGTCACTGTACTTTTTTTCCATCAGTAAAGGACTGCTTGAACCGCAGAAATCAGCATGCGAGTGGAAACTTTCACTGACCAACTAATGAAACAACTATACTTCTGGTTATCTGCGTTCAGTAATTGCACAACAAATCGTAATGACCTTTTCGGCAAAAACCAACCACTACTCACTGTTTTTTTTTCCGTACAGCAGCTCTTCATACGTCTATCGTCACTGCACTTAGTATCTCACTACTTAGTTTTGATTTGAAACAGAGAAACACAATAATCCAGCCATTTTATCTACATTGCCATCAATAATCTGCTTAATCTAGACCATTATTCCTGATCTTGCTTTATTGATATTATAGAGATATAAACAACGTTAAATATGGACAATCAAGTTATTTATTCACGGTTACCACGGCCTAAAGTAAGAAAATAAGCGGATTATTAACTAAATGCTAGATAAGGAATGAAGTTGCGCAACTTACCAAGACCACCACGGAATTCAGGCTTGAAATCACCATCAGCGCCTTCCTTACGACGGTAGTCACCACGGTCACCACGGGGACCACGGTTTTCACGACCTTCACCACCGACTATTACAATAAATTATTAGTTGAGTTATAAGGCATAAGAATCGAAATTGTAAAATTATACTTACAACGACGAGGAGCGGCGGGACGAGCAGTCTTCTTCAAAGTAGCAGGAACAATTTCTTGGGGCAAGTGAAGATCTATGTGGACACAAATTTTCGGTATAGGAAACATTTGTTAGTACGAAATATAAAAGCATTGTTTGCCTACGTTTCATGTCAATAAAAAAGCATAGCACTTACATTCACGGAGGTAATCGATACCCTCATCAGTAAGGGTATAGTAGTACCATTGCCAAGAGAATTGAGTCTTGACACAACCCTTAGAGGTCAAAGATTGCATAATCTTGATAACTTCGAGGTTGGGAACATCGAGATCAGGATGCTTGGGAAGGTTGTAATCCTTAGGAGCAACGAGGGCACCATCTAATATAATTAAGATCTCAATTAGCTTCCTGCTGCAACTTATTGTAATAACTCTATCGCATGTTGTGACAAATTTACCCTTGAAGAGAGCTTCGTAGATAACCTTTCTGTTTTGCTTAGAAACAAGCATGATTGTACCTTGTATTATACGAAAAGAGCGATCGAAGTTAGCAAACGATTTGAGAAAAGCAATCGTTGACTTATAGAAAGAACGAGAGAACTGAAAGCAGATAAAAGTTCAAAAACAAAGTTAAAATTGTTGGCTTGGTTTGTTGGTTTCAAAAGCAATGGTGCTGTGTGAAAGTGAAAATTGCGCCATCGTTGTCAGTTTTGAAAGGTCGTTGTTTCTACGTCTATCCATCATAATCGGCGCATCCATCTTTTACTGAAATGATTAAAGTGCATTCATCCATTTGCCTAAATCTGCTGACATTCGTTTATCTACAATAATGATAGTTGCTTTCAATTCTCAAGTATCCTTCATGATGGCTACACTTACAATGCGATGATGAAAGAGGAGCTTGTCAACTCTGTGCTTCTTTGCTACACAATAGCCATTTGCCCGCCCCATTCTGGAAACGCTTGTTGCAATCTGTATACTAACTCCGCAAAAATGCCGGACTTCTTGCACAGGAAGCCACCAGCAGCAGCAGCGCAGAAGAGAAAAAATCAAAAATTCACAATTTTCTATTGCCGTATTGCATAGTTTACACGTTATAATAATGACAAACCGTCTACCATTCACGAAGCTTGTGCATAGTCCCTCAAAATCAGAATTAGCCATTGCTAATGGACATCACTTTCTGGTTGTCAACTCAGTGTAAGTATACATATACTGCTTTAGCTTACGAGAGAACAGAAATGGAAATAAATCGATCGATCGCTGATCTTACATCAGTACAGGTGACATATTGAAGTCATACCCTAAAGAAGCTATCCAAATCGATAATGTGAGTGACTATTACCGTAGTATGGTATTCAATAATAACGGTAGTATGCTTGCTACCTCTGGCGAAAATAAAGAAATCTGCGTTTGGGATACGACTGACTGGTCTTTGAAGCTAAAGAGGTAAGATTATGTATCGGATAGGAGATGCGCTTTTCAACTATATCCGTTGAAATATAACTTAGCAACTTGCTTTTGTTTGGGCAAACATTAGACCGGCATATAAGCGTATCAATGCCCTTGATTTCGATAAAAATTCAACAAAAATCATGGCCGCTGATAAATTTGGAGATGTCTATTGGTAGGTGACTCCTAAGTCCAGGTTTGTACATGTCTTGGTTTTAATTGACATTATATGATTAGCCACCCTATGAAAGACCATGTAGATGGAGAAGAGAAGTTAAACCCTATCGTTGGACACGTTTCTATGGTCACTGATATGGTAGGATCGCAAATGAACCGATGCATTTGTTATTACAATACTCACGCAGCTATTTTGTCTGTAATTATAGCTGCTAACTCCGGACGAGAAATATGTTATTACTTCTGATCGTGATGAGCATATCCGTGTTAGTCGGTATCCCAATGGTTACAACATTGAATCATTCTGTTTGGGACATACAGAGTACGTTACTTAATTTGCTAGCTCTCATTTCATTGTCAGTAATTGACTCTAAGCTTTATCCATATTAGTGTTGTTACTCGTATCGAAATCTTACCTTGGAATGAAAATATCCTAGTCTCCTCAGGCGGTGATTGCACAGTTCGTATATGGGATTATTTGAAAGGAACTGAGATCAGCAGCATTGATTTGAAGCAGCACATTTTAGCATATAAGCCCCCAACTACTGACGCCAATTCAGAAGATGCTATTGTGAATAATATTGTATTTGACAGCAAAAGTAAAATGTGTGCTGTTGTCTTTGCGAAATCGCCTGCTGTTATTATTCTCCAATGGAACGATCACAATCAGCAGTTCTTATTCAAACAAACTGTAGTTCTTTCTTCCCCTATTTTGGATATTGCTTTTGATTTAGAAGGAAAACTGTGGGCCGCTTTGGATGGGGATTTACTTATGACAGTTATCATTTCCGAAGATGGTAAATTCGTGGAAAAGAACGATGCGGAAGTCCTTAAGCAAATCAACGAGACCGAAACATGTAAGACAGATAAACTCCCTGATCTTTACACCATCTTCGGTTTACGAAAATTCCTAGATCTTCCCGAGAACATTGCAGAAGAGCATAAGAGCAAGAAAAAGAGAACTGAATAAAGTAGATATACGAGCTAGACTGCTTATCGAGGAGGAACATGGTCGAAGATTTACTACCATTAAACAACTTTTGTACTAATAAATTTAATATATTTTTGAAGTTTTCGCCACGAATATTGTTAAAAGAAATCTAAATAATTGTTGTCGTTTCGTCTTCGGTCATATCTTCTTCAATATCAATTAGCTTTCTGCTCCTTGGAAGTTTATTGTTACCATTAACACTGCTGGTATTCAAATTATGTATGGGCATTAATTCACGATCTGAAGCTTCATCCATAACGGCTCTATTTTTGTTCTGTTGAATAGGAGTTGCTGAAGTACAAACTGATAAATTTATTTTTGCTGTTTCATTAGTGTCATTATGTTGTGGTAATAAGCTGCTACGGCGGTCTTGAGAAGTACTCACTGAAGAAAAGGTTGTAGCAAAACCTTGCAAAATGTTGTTTAGCGTTTTGTCATTTAATTTGTTGAAGTTGATTAAATAATTTGGTATAATTGTTGGCGAAGATGATATAGGCAATTGAATTATTGATTCAGTAGTTTCTTCATTCCGGTCTACCAGTTGCGATGCCATGGATATACCTCTGAAGATGGATGAACTATTTCTCCGGTGCCCTGAATGTGATGGGGTTGTATTGCTATTGGGTATATGAGATTTACTTTCTGGTGAGTCTCGCCATATTTCGAACGAGGAAGAGTTCCGTAAAACGGGCTGAACAGCAGAGGCAGTCAAAACCTGAACTGAACTTCTCTTTCTATTCAAACTTTTGTAATCGTTAACTTGAAGTTGACTTGTTGCACTTAAGATAGAAGATTGGTCATTGGGTAGTATTTCACTGTGTTCACAGTAGCTGATTACCTCATCCGTATCATCGTTGAGCGAAATGCATGCACCGCTATCAGCATGAACTGCTTCCTCTGACATATCGTGAGTGTTATACTTGGCACGTTTTGAGGTGATAAGATAAACACCCAAAAACTCTATAATGCAACCAAGCATAAACTGTAACAGCTGGTCAAACTCCATGTTATCGAAATCGTGATAAAGAACAGCACTACCAAGAATAGCTGAAATGGTAAACAGGACAAACTGAGTGGGGATGACTTCTGTTGAATCAAACTGCTGCAAAGCTTTGTTTAAGTATTTGATTTGTAAAATTGCCGTAACTATCAATATGAAAATGAGAAAATACGACACAGGAAATCTAGTAATTGTATAATCAGTTAACTATTCTACATGTCATTTTCTAGGTTGCAACCTACGTGAACATTTTCCAGAATGTCAAGCTCAATAAAGAGGCTACGCTTTTTGTGGAGAGAACAGTATAACCACCTATGTATTCGTGCATATACAATGTGTAAAGGAGTCAAACAACCTGGCAGTGTGCTGAACATCGGAACATCAGTGTATCAAGCTTACCATATACAGCGACAAGGCCCAAATCAATAAAAATGCTAGACGAACCATAAACAGGAGATAGTATTGTCAAGATGATAAGCACGATGATACTAAAGACAAAATAGACTATGGATTGGCTTTGCCTAATAGATTGCATAATAAGCTCAGGTGATAACTACGGAATTAAGAATACGTTAATTATACCATTGTAGTGTAAATCACAGAGACAAAAATGTAATTTGGCCTTTACAGATACTTCTTCTGCTTTAGAGCTGAGGACTACAATAGCAGCTCCCGATACAGCCAAAATAACTCCCAATAAATCCCTCCTGCGGAAAACTTCTTTAAGCATCACAGGTGCGATAATCACATTAGCGACCAACGTTGTTGTACCAAGCGGTGCAATTGTGGAAGCTGGAGCAAACCCATATGCTGAAGTGATATTGGTCCATAAAAGATGAGTTCAATACTTTGTTATTTTGTGCGTCTGACCTATACTATGCTTACCAATAAAATTACCCGCTTCACCCAATACCATCAGTAGTATGCCCAACCACCACAACCTGGACTTTAAATACTCTGAGTTGGTCGCTTTTTGTTCTTCACGAGAAAACGGCATACTGAATTTTTGTTGCCGTTCACTATTTCCTTCCGCAAATGAGCTTGGGTGAGTTTCAAAAGAGTTTCGTGGCGAGGAATATCCATCATCGGGAAGAAAATCGTTGTAAGAAGCAATCCATTGCGGTTGATTGTCTATTTTTGGGTAATATTGTTGCTTTTCTTGAATGTTGTTATGCTGTCATCGAAAAGAAAAGATGATGCATTATAAGTATAGCAAAATTTACATAATAAATATTAGTAAAACCATATGAAGACATACTGCTCTCTTTTGAACATTCAAAGCAAAAGAGATAAGAACCTATACAAATGAGAATGTCAGTATATTTGCTTGTCAAAGTAGCAATCAGACTTTCACTGTAATTACATTGCCGCCTGCTGAAATAAGAACACCTATAAGCGTGCTGAGCGCCTTACTATCCTCTGTATCTGATAGTTTATAGTTATTCATTTTTGAAAAGCTACAGCAAGTCTATAAAGTCATAAGTTATTTGAAATAAAGAGAAAAGATTATTTTACATAGTGTTTTACATTTAAATGCTAACACTTAAAAATGTGTTTCTTATGCCTGTGTTGCCTTGACATATTCGGAAGATGAATGACCTTTTCTCCCAATTGGCTGAACTCCTTCATTTGATCTTCATGATCCAGGCACAAGAATAGTATACAACATGGCAGTTTCCTCTTTTGGATATGTAAGGGTACATCGAAAAGATTAAAGCGTTTTAAAATTAATTCTCCTCCTCCTTTTTCTTTTCTCTTCTGTAATGTTAACAATTTGAAATAAAATATGAGTGTTCAACAAATCATTGCACAGCTAAACAACAACGAGAGAATAAAACCGCCATCGCCTACTCCATCACCGACAGCTACTATTATAAAAGGATGTCATGCTCAAAAAGAAACCAATAATTTCAATTCACTACTTGATAAATTCAGTCAACAACGACAAACATCTCCTTCTCCTTCTGACCGTTCATTTACATCATCTTTTAAATCGGAGCCACCAATAACAACAAGTGTGTTGAAGCCATCTATACCAGTGATTCCATCTCAAGCGACTTCCTTAAGGACGCCACGGCAGAATCAGCGATCAACAAGCAGTGATAATAATACTCAAACTCTATCCTCATTCGACAAAGTGGCAGACGAGCTACTAAACTTGGTAGAGGAGCTAGTTGAACGTAATACTGAAGCAGAACGATATATAAAAACATTACAGTCGAAAGTTGAAGAATATGCGTCAGATGTAACAAAAGTACGGGATTACCAGATTCGTGTAGAGTATTTAGCTACAAAATTGGAACAGGTTTCCGAAGAAAGAGACTATTACGAGAGTGAATTAGTCAAGTATCAGTCTTTAAAAGAGCAGCAGCATAAATGTGATACAGCGAAGGATAATATCATTACTGGAGAATCGGTAGATAATGTCAAGAAAAACTATCAGCATTATAGTTTGAATGATTTTCTAGGTATTTACGAGCAATTGAAGTCGAACGATACAGACGATAACTACGGCGTTGATAGTGACGATAATGCGAGTGACGAACTACAATTATTTGAAGATGAAGCGCAAAAATACTACCAAGAAAAAGACGTAGAAAAAGAGAATATCACATCAGAGGAGCAGCAGCGGGAGGAAATAAGCGTACTCAACGATCAACTTCTGCAATACGACAAAGGACTGCAAATGACCCTAACAAACTACGTTACAGCTTTGGAAAAGCAACGTTTGGAAACAAATTGTTTGAAAAAAGTCATAAAAAAGCAGGACGAGTTGATCACAAAATTGGAGAAAAAGTTAGCATCAACTTGTACATCGGACGAACTATTGAAGGAACATGTTGATTTACAGAAAATTGAATTAGAAAACAAAAGAGAGTTGCTATCTCAACTGTTGAATGAGCGAGAAGAGCTATTACAGAAACTAAACAAACAGGATGGTCATGGCTTCTTAATGAAAGACCCAACGCTGTCTACTCAAATGGTTAGAGTGGTTACTCCGCCTTTAACAGCTCCACCAAATCAACCACTGCCTCCTTTACCTCATCACTGTCAATCGTAGTGGACGTAGCTTACACTTAAAACAATAACCCATACTATACTCTGATACCATTTGTACACTTTTCTGCATTATCTAATTAGTTTATAATATATTACATACCATTCTTCATCGTTTAACTTTTTATGATAGTCTCTCAACGATTAAATTTGAAGCTTTCTTTTCTTTTTCTTAACCCCAAGCAGCAGTTGTACAATAGTTTATTATCAAATGTCCGTTCGTGTTGAAACACTAATTAAACTTGTATGTTAATGCTTTCCGTTTATCAAGTAACAATATTATATAGAAATCAAACCTTGTGTATATTAGCTATTGTTTCATCTGGTGAAGGCGAAAAGGCACTGTTAATATAAAGGAACTGGTTGAAAAGAAAAGAAAATTAACAAAAAGATTTCAGAATTACTAAACATTTGCAATTACCAGTGGATCTGAGCCTTGATATTTGAGCTGTTTACGAAGGAACTGAATGATGAACTCGAATTTGTAAGAAGCCGAGATTTTAAAAATATTATTCTTTAAGATCGGTGCATTGCCGATACTCTTGAAGACAACAATGACTGTTATAAGACAAAGTTTAATGCATGTAATATGTAATCCCGTATCATAACCACTATGACTACCTTTTGAGTTATCAGTTACAGTAGATTTACGCTGCTGAATGACCTGTTCAAGTACATCTACGTCCTCCATTAAAAAGCCCGGTTTCTTCCAAAGAGCCTATGAAAATCCTGGTTTCCCATTTATCGCAGAATTATATACAGCTGACTTAAAGGGTGCGACGAGCGAATCATATCAGTGAAAGGCACAGGAACGCATGAACTATATTCTCAGATAAAAAAATTATGGTCGGTCACATTTATAGGAACAAAGCAGCAGATAGTCTGAAGAATTTCAGTAAGTTTAAATGACATGCTGCATAATGTATAGCAACAACTTGTATCAATTCCACGACTACACTTGATATACTCTCAAAACACAGACCGTCTATGGATGAACTACCCTCTCGTCCTTACAAAAGTACTTAGTATATTATATGTCAGTTTATAAAATCGGTCTCGATTATACTTTTAACCTAATTAAACACCAGTGGATGAGTGCAGAATGATTATCTGGTTCTATTCAGTTTATCAGTCGTTGCTACTAACTTCTGAGTCAATGGATCTACTTTGCCGAGAGTTTTGTTCAATTCCAGATTTTGGCGATCCAGTTCTGTATTCATTGTAAGAGCCATATTCTTCAATCTGCTTGTAGCTCCTGAAATCAGATCTAAGTTGCTATCTATCTCGTCCTCAATGGCATCATCTTCAGAATCCTCTTCAAATTGATACCGTCTTCGATCAGCCTCGGATCGACCTCTGCGTTCGGCTCTCGTCATATTGTTATTCAATCTTGCTGTTTCTTGTATTCTTGCATTGGACTCATATTCAAACTGACGAATTTGGTCTCTTTCCGCCATATGCTCAGCATAATCTCTTTGTTTAGCTTCCAGCTCTCTTCTCTGTTTTTCTTTCTTTCTAAAAGGATTTGATACAACGGGTATAAAGATAGATCGGTTCAGTTGTTTCAATTCATCAGCTTGGTTTGCCGCTCTATCAGAATAAGCCTTCGAGAGATCTAAATGACGATTCACATTGGCAATTTGGGCTAATAAAGCAAAAGTAGAAAAAAAAAAGAATAAGGACAGTTACACATAGAATATTTGGAATGGCAGACGTTAATTAACTTACAGGATTGTTGACCAAGCATGTTCATTGTTGTGGAAGCTGTTGCTTCTGTTTCATTCAGTTTTTGAAGCGCTGCTCTCGTGCTTGCTAAAGAATCTTGCTTTACATTTCTAATTTGCTGTTTGATACCAGCCACCTGAACAGCTTCATCATTCTCTTCCTCCTCGTTGCCATTACCGAATAGGTTACTTCTACCGAAACTGTCAGTTTCTTTTGAGCCATACCTAACTTGTCTGTTTGTACTATTCTCATAGTTGTTTCTACCATCGAAAAGAGCATTTCTTTGATTATTTTCGTCCGCATCATTGTAACGACCATAACGACCATTAGCAGAAGAGTAGTCTTGTTGTGGTTGTGAAGTATATGCCGGGGCTGGTGAATAAGTGGATGCCGCTGTGTTAGATGGACTATCAGTTTCAAAAGGATTCTTTGAAGCTTCACTTTTATCTTTCTTTTTCCAAAACATCTTAGATGGTAAATGACAAAATATTAAAAAGAAGAAAAGCCATGTTTATACTTGTTCTGTAACTTATTATTTATTTAAAGCTCCTCTTATGTGGGGTAGTGAGATTTCTTCTCTACAGTTTTTTTTTTGTATTTAATTTCACAGTTTTTTTCGATTAAAATCGGAAATACCTCTTAGCAACTTTGAAAAAATCGAGTATATTTATGAGAAAAAATATATACACATTTTAGATAACTTTTATTATAAATTCAGACGTACTTACCAAAAATTACCCAAATTGTTATCGAATTGTGAGTTTAGTAAATAAGGTCGAAACAGTAAGCATTCGACCTTTGGTTATACTTTATGAATATATTACAACTTACACTGTAAGGATGTGTGAAGGAGTAATACCAATCACACATGTAGGTCTCCTTAGAGAGATGTTTTTGGCAGCATTGACGTCGCGATTCCAAATTGTATTACAGTTTTATACTGCCATACAGCATGTACTCTTCGCTTTAACGTCGCTGTCGTTACATTCTCCAAATGTCGAATGCTTGCATTTATTACATCTAGTCATATATTCATTGATGGAGCAGATTTCCACCTTTTCATTTTCACCATCAATAGGTACTTTTGCCTTCTTGTTCGGACACAGATTGCTTGTAGGCCATACATGTATGGCTTGCTTACAGGACGGATACGTAATCATTTTCGTTGTTTTATTATCAGCTTTGAATTCTTGGAGAGCTTCTTTTTTTACACCTTTTTTGACAACACTGGCTTAGACGAAGAAGCACTCGAAGAATCATTGTATGCCATTGGTTTTAGTGTGTGGGTAACTGGAGCAACGTAGATGACTTGATAGAGTCATAATAAGATAGTCTTACCTATGTGCAGCTTGGGCCTTTATAAGGGTCGTTCTGAACTGGGAGGCGTTGTTTGCCTTTCCACTTCTATTTAAAAGAAAGAAAGAACGCTGTGTGTTCTATTGTATATCGCGTTCCTTTTTTTTTTGTTGTCAAAAAATTGCTTCATTGACAACATCACGATCAACTGACTCGATAAGTGATGGCTCTTATCAACTTACACCAAAGTTCTGAAAAATCATTGCTATATACAGACAGTGGCGTATCTTTGCTTCTCAGCTAGTTTTTTGATGTTATAGTATATTTAATATATTACACAGGATAGTTAAGCGCGCTGGTTATTGCTCTTGTTTCCTCGTCACCCCTCCGTTTTTATAATGCCCTGAGTTCAAATTCTAAAAAATTCATCTCAAACTAAATTACCACAATCTTAAAAGTATCTATGCTATTTCCAAAATCATTATTCTGTTCGTCTGAAGCAAACAGTATGAAAGTCCGAATCAAAATTAAAAAAACTCTATTTTTAGGAGTCGGTTTTCTTTTTTTCAGGAACGATGCCAATTGAATAAATGTTTGGATATAATTCTCGTGGACTCATGAAATATCCTAGAATTCCAACGAAATTGTAAATGGATGTGGAGTTCATGACTATAATGCTCTGTATGCGATTAGATTCTGCCATCTAATTCATGTATCTCTGCTTCAACGTCATCCTCTAAATCATACGAGCTTCTATTATGCAACTGTGTATAAGCACCATCTGTTGTTGAACGTCGTCTACGTCGTAAACACGAAGACACTTTATCAAGAAGCAAGCCGCATTCTCGTAGATTGGGAATAGAGTTGGGTGATTCTATTCTTTCCATTTTGGCAGTGTATTTGAGTACATCTTTTACTGTCACGAGACCTTTAAGTTTCCCCCGTTCCACTAACAATACAACTCTTGGGCCTAGTTGTTTGAACATGTCTATCACTGTTTCGAGGTATAATTTGGGATGGACTGTGATAGGTGTTTGATCCATATATGCACCAAAATCGATAACTTCTGAAGAGCCCTTAAGAATGTGCTCTCCTGTCGTACTCTCATCATTATTTTCGTTATTAGGTTTACTGTTATCCTCATCATCTGTCAATTCGATATCTGCTAAAATTTCTGTTTCATCGCTATCCGGCGTGAATCGACATACAGTATTGTCATGGGCATTTTTGTTTAGTTTTGCTTTCTCTAGATCGTCCAGATGATACGTCAGATTACTATCTTCTGTCAATGCCTTGTATCCTATTACTTCCTTACCAATCAAGTAGCTCAATTCAGAGCGGCCAATATATCCAATCAATACCATATTTTTCGAGTCATCAACTACTGGAAAACCTTGGAAGTTTGTGTTTTCTAAAATGTTCTCAATATCACCAAATGTCATCCCTGCTGCTGTCATAACAGTCATATCGTCTTGCATGACATGAGATACTTCACGTCAGTAAAAATATTAGTTTAATATACAAGTTTCTCTTTGTGGAACAAGCCAGTAACGAAATCTTTTCTATTTTTATTATTCTTACCTGGCACGTTATACACCTTTTCTTCGTCACCCAGTATGGGATATCCGTTCAACTGAATTGCACGGTCAGCAATACCGCCAGTTCCAAACCAATCTCCTACGGCACGAGTGACCATCAACGCAATCTATTACGGGTTTAAAATTCACGTTAACAACTTATGATTCGTAGCAACATCATCATACTTGAAACATACCATAGTAGGTAAGATATAGGTAATTTGACCTGTCAATTCGAACATAATAACGACAACGGACACTATTGATTGATAGGTATAGAAGATTTGTTTCACTTTTCGTTTGAAAAGATACTCTTTGGTCATATTTTACAAAGTTGAAATTTTACCTGTTATTCTCATAACACCACTATATTTTGTAAAATTGTCTAATGTCAACTTTCACGTCTTTGCATTTATATTTGATCTGTAGACTTACCATAAAGCCGCTGCTGCACCCAAAAACGCATAAGTACCGGGGGTGATACACTATAATTGAACAAAGTGAGATGCTTGGTTCATTATGAAAAGATTGTTAACATTCTTAC
Source organism: Mycotypha africana (assembly GCF_025528875.1). Lineage (NCBI taxonomy): Eukaryota > Fungi > Mucoromycota > Mucoromycetes > Mucorales > Mycotyphaceae > Mycotypha > Mycotypha africana. The sequence goes on from NW_026515729.1 coordinate 1,268,237, forward strand.
TGGCATATCAGGACGACAAGAGGCAAATAAAAAGAATTCCGGATCAGCCCTATAATAACTAATGAGTTAATGTTCCTCAACATAATTTATTGCATCCTTTCAACCTACTGATGCCATGACTTGACGAGTAGACCAACCATTCTACCAAATGTTGCACCAATAGCCATGGAAGGAACGAAGATGCCACAGGGTACTCTCGCGCCGTACGACACAATAGTACCAAAACAACGAAGTATAGTAGCAATTAAAAGTAAAACAACCATTCGTTTTGTTTCTCCAGTTCTATACGATAGTTTGTAATATCGGAAAGCATCTAAATAAGTATGGTTGTTTTAATTGTTCATACTGGCAAACCTTTACACTTACTCGCATAAACCGTAATAGTTGTCTGTTCCGACACCTTCACATTCTCTGAACAAAATACCCATTATTTCGGTCATATCCGTTCGAAGAAATACATTAGGATAGGCTAAAATGGCTGTTATGAATGCCAGAACAGCAGCTTCAACGACCGGGTAGTTCTTTAAGTATTTCTTTCTGAATTGAACTACTAATAAGTTATATTTGATAACGAATGCTCCGTACAATCCCTAGGATGTCAAATTACCATAAGTCCATTACTTTCTAGGAAAATTGACTAAAAAAAATGCCACTTACCCCAAAAAGGCCAATGAACACAACAAATAAGTATTCAAAGAAATGCCATTCTCTGTCGTAACTGACTTGGAACATGACGAGCTTCCCTGTTCGGAAGGGATTCATGGCTTGAAGAACAATTGTAGCTATCATGGCACAGAAAAAGCTTTTCCACATGGTTCTATTAGGAAAATGATTGCTCATCTCTTCTAATGCAAATATTACGCCTCCAATTGGCGAACCGAAAGCTACAGCAACACCAGCTGCACTAGAAGCTGTTAAGATTTCTCTCATTTCGGCTATTGTAAAAAGTTATTGATCTTTCAACGTTAGAAAGTGACCTACCCTTCCTCTCAAGATTTACTATATAAATATACCTCTGCTCGTCTTGAACTTCTTAAAACATCGCGCTATAACGTTGCCAACACAACAAGCCATATGTACTGATGGCCCTTCTTTTCCTATAGACAAATTTGATGCTACCGACATTGTCTAAAAATTGAAGCTAATTAAACTTCATACTCTCACCTATATTCTTCTTGTTTGATCTTACCAAGCCAATACTTTTCATAATAAGGGTTTCGACGCCCAAAAAGCCTTTCATTACAAATCCACCTAATAAGCATAGCAAGCGTTAGCTGGCTGGCTACTGAACTAAGATTAGTTTACATACCAATAATGCATTTGATCTCTGAAATACCAGATCCAGCAGCATACGGTGCAAACTTTTTCACTAAATAAGCGCAAGTTGTTGCAAACAATGTCTATAGTGTCTCAATTTAGAATAAGTATTCACAACTTTCTTTCTTTTTCTTCAACTTACAGCCCATAATATGTAAAAGAACCATTTTACTACATAAACTTCCGGTCCAAGATGTACAAATTCACTCCAAGACGTCCAATCAGCACAACTACCGCTATCTTTGTAACATGGTCAATTATGCCAAGATGAATACTACTTCATTCTATAAAACCTTGGCTTACTATCTTCCATTTCCCAACAACAGAACTTTTCATTCAACCACCATGCTGTTGAACAATATCCTTTCTTTATATCTGACAGCCAATCTGTAACAATTGCAATCAAAGCTGATAACAGTCCAATCCCTGAGCCTAATTATGTTGTATATGTGTACATAATTTTTGAGAAAAGAGAAAGTCGAGAAAATACATCAGTACAAAGCCTTACCGATCAGCAGAACGACGAGCCAAGATTCAAAGTTTTCAAACGTGAGCTGCCACCAACCACGCCAGGATTTATCGTTAGCATGCGAATTGTAAACAGCAGATTGTCTATATCTCTCTAGGATGGCATCTTTCACCCAATCTACAAAGGTGAATTTGTTGAAGGAAAGTTGTCTTAAGAATTTTATGCAAAAGCTCCTGTTTCCCTAATTTTTCTTCTTCTATGCTTTTTTGTTGTGTACTGAAAGAAAGGAAAGTTTACCAGTTGTAGTGAAGTCTTCATACCGCTTTATTTGAGCTAATTCCTCTTCAATCTGTGTCGTTGAATTGTTCCGTCCATGCGAACTCATTTAGAAAATAACCTCAAAGCAGCTTGTGTTATCAACTGGTGATTTATAGCAGGACGAAGCAACAACATTTTTGAGTGATTTTTTTTTTTACTTTTCATTTTTCGACTGCAGCTGAAGGGACAGCTCGATACTGGCTAAATAACACGGAAAAACCTTTCAGCAGACAGCATTGGCACAGAATCAGGTACGTCGTTTGTGGGTAACTGGAAGAGTATGCATAAGAAATGAGGACTAGTAGTTAAATTGTCAAATAGTAACTAACAAAAGCAAAGTTATTATTTATCTTGGGGGTATTTGTCATTAACGGTAATACTTAGTAATGAATAAATAGGTTTGCGGAAACAATAAAAATACACAGGGTTGTCTATAACTACAGAGAGCTAAAATCAAGCTCAATAGCTCTAAAATCAATTTCGCGCTTGACTAGTTCAAAGACCAAGAACCCTATACTTGTTGCAGGTACAACTCTGAGTACAGTACTTGCAAAATCTTGATACAAGAATCTGTGCCAACTAGCACCATTTAATTTCACTTGCGCCTTACATTGTTCCCAGGTTCTTTTGTACAAACTGTTTACAGACTCCTTAGCTGATTTATTTGCAAATTCAGACTGACCTTCTTCAATATAAAAGATGCTGTGGATCTTTGACAAAGGGTGATCGATGATTTGATATGCCTAATATAAAAAATGCATCAGAACCCGAATCGTAAGGAAAAATCTTCAAATAGATGTCAATCTTACAACTGCAGCTGTCGCACCGGCGAGGATAACAAATAGAGGTTCTAGCATAAGTGGTGGTTTTTCGCGTTTCTTGCGAGGCCCGGCCGTGATCTTTGTCTCATTGTCATCGTCTTCTTCCTCGTCGTCATTCCAGTTCGATTCAATTTTTTGTAATGTACTCCTTGAATTCACCTGTAAACCGTACATTTCGTCAAGGAAATAATAATAACCTTGTTGCTTCACCCACTCAAAGGTCGCAAAAAATAATCCGCATGATAAAGAATCCTAATCGGGGAAAGAAATATGTTCAGTATATAACTATGTTCTGATCCATTCTTTTAGCTATGGTAAAATACCTACTCTAGCTAATGTGAGGGTAAAGCCACGATATGCACTCGCCAGTCCCAGCTCTTTCAAAGTTGATTTTGCAAATTGATACATCGATTTATGCTTTCCTTCCAAGAGATCACTGACTTCGAAACGAACTTTCAATGAATCGAGTGGTGTCGCGATAACAGACTGTGCAGCACCTGCAATGCAACCTTAAAATTGTAAAATCTTTAGTCAGAACATATGCTAGCGGTACGATTAATCGATTACACTTTACCAGCCAGAAAAACTGAAGTATAGGGTGGTGGAGGAAAGGGTCTATGTAACTGATAAGCACTGGGTGGATGAAAAATAGGTAGAGTTGCAATGTAAGTTGTATATAAGACAGTTCCTATAAGTGTATTTGCTATCAATGGCGGGAGTATATGTCGCGGGATAAAAGTCCACTACAAAACGTTATTTATACAGGAATCAATTATTTCACCTCAATTGCTTTAGTATATCAGTCAAACTTATTTCTATCGGATACTTACACCTTTTGTTTTAACAGCGTGTGTTATCATACCGATGGAAGTGTATCTGAAAGAGAAGCGTTTTACTGAAGCTGTGTCGATCGGCATTAAGGCTCTTGCCATGACAAGATAATCTACCCTCAGCGGTCGGAAAAGCTTGGAGTTTTTGCAAAAGTTAAGATCTGTCAGCTCCATCTCACATTCAGTTCCAATTCTCTTACTTTTATAGGTGTTCGATAAAACAAATATAAACTCTGCATCATTAACGTTCGAGCAATTGCAGTTGTACCTCCAACAGAAGTAACTTCTTTAGCTTTTTGCTTTTTTGGTTTGAATGGCCGTGCTGTTACGGTTTCATAGGGTGCCTGAATCGAATTTGGCATGATATCTTTATGCAAAAAGTTTGCAAAATGAAACCATCGTTTATTGATATCATCTCTGAGAGGAGAAGCTAAAGGAGAGACAGCTGCTGGTGACGAGGCCATTGCTGATATCTTAGATAGCTATACTGTCTCTGTAGCAATAAACAAAAATAAAATGCACCCACACCCTCCCCCCACATTAACGATTGTAGCGGATCATTTGACCTTTTTGTTCCTCAGCTTTCATTTTGGCCCACCTGCTCATGATGGTAATTCAGGGTCCAGATACAAAAAATGGCAAACGACTTTATGAGTACCTGAGATTCATTCGGGCTTCCAATATTAGAAAAAATCTCGGGCTGAGTGCACAGTCTTTGTGTCAAATTAGAATCCGTAAAGATCCCATTTTTCTGATTTAAAGGAACACGAATACAAATTCATCATTTCGTTTCTGCTTTTTTTTTTTTTTCTGTTTTCCTATTTGACACTTGTAATTTTATAGAAAATGCTTCGTACAGTTTGCAACACTGGTTTATCATGTACGGTCAAAATAATCTCGATTGCTGCCATAAGTCGTATTATACCAATGGCTCTTACAAATGTCCGTCGCAACAATTATTCAACTACCAGTCGTAATTTATTACAAGCCTCAGAAGAAGAAGAAGCAGAAGAGAAGGGAAAAGCAAAGAAAACAGACCATCCGCCAGATGACAAACCTTGGGATGGTGAGGAGCCTGTGAAGCATTCGGTTCTTCGTATGTTGATTGATAAATATCCTAGAACGTTGAGAGTAGAAGGTGCTGCGCGAAGAAATTTACCGCGACCTCAATCCAGCTATGTGCCAGACACAGAACCACAAAAAGAAGAAAAGAGTGCTCAACTGAAGAAGATTCAGCGAGAGCAGAAGCAGAGCGAACTTAGACAAAGCAGGCTGTACAATGCGAAAGAAACAGCGTTTGATTATGCCATATCAAAAAAATACCCCATGGACGAAGAACGAAACATAGTTAAAGATAATGTTGCAAAGTCACAGAACAAAAAAGATATTGATTGGGACGATTGGGACCTCGAAGAACGGCCTAGAAGTATAGAAGAATTGGGCGTATTGTCAGATGCTAGAATTAGAGCAGCGAGAGCAAAGGGTGAATTTGACAATCTACCAGGCAGAGGGAAGCCTCTGAAAGAAGATCCACTGATCAATAATCCTTTTGTCGACAGAACAGAATACTTTTTGAATCGTATAATTCAGCGAAATGGAGCTGCACCTCCTTGGGTGATAATGCAGCAGGAAGTGGATACAGAAGTTTCTAGCCTACGATCGCAGTTAAATTCCGCCCTGAAGCGCTGCGCGAACGAAGTCAAGGACCGTAGTAATGCAACTTTAAGTAAAGATTCACTATTCAAGCAATTTGAGCAATTGGAAAAGCCTTATTTTAGCAAAGAGGTGAATCGCATTAATTTAAGAGTTCGAAGTTATAACGTGATGTGCCCCGAACCTGTTAGAAAGCCACTACTGGAATTTGAGAAAGAACTCCAAGCTGTATTCGAAAAAAATGGATTCAAGTAGCTGCTTTATCTTTTAAACGAACTGAGTTTTTATTCCGTTTTATCTGATTTTCCAAAATTATCATGCATACACTATTTCCTTATTCATTTCCTCACATTGTAATTATTAGTTCTACCAAGCATTCAAACCAGCATAGAAAGTCGTAATTGAGACTGATTGATTGATATTTGTAATACATACAGCTTTTATCACTATCTGACTGTTTGTTATCGATTTGTATGCTTTTCCATGTATTCCCTAATCTTCCATAAAGAGGCCAATCTTTAGACCTTGATCAGTTTACTATTTATGGTTGTCCATCCATGATTTTATCTTTGATACCAACGGTTGAGAAAATAAAGCATAAAAACTAAGGACGGTAGAGAAGGTATCAACTAACGTTTTGATAAGTTGAAAGTTTGGGCAACTCAATTATATGCATTGTGTTGTTCTATTGAGTTAACATTTTCTTTGTTATCAACGTAACATCATTGTACTTGGCATCTGTGCATTGGACTCTATAATCAAAATACTTATCTCGTCATTTATTTTGTTCTGCAGCTTTTCTTATCTAGTATCAGGTCTGCAATATCTTCACCTTCAAGAGCATTATTATTTCAGAACTCTGCATATGAAACTGATGCTTGATTATTGCAAGGGCTCATCAGTTGTTTGCTTGCTTCTAATAAGTTGCGTGCTGCCAAATCAACTTTGTCAACATGAGTATTTCGCCTAGTTACCGATGATAAATTATTACATAAAAAATTGTTACTTAACAAGGAACATTCCCTCTTTCAAATGTATTGCTCATGATTGAACTTACAGTAACCAGAGTAGGAAGAATATTTCGATTACCTTGTATATGTGACTCAATGCTTTTCGAGCTCCATTACAGAATATCGGGTATTGGCGCAAACCGTTACAGATGAAATTGACCAGTTTGTTGCTTCAGATACCATTTCATCAATGATTATAATATTTGCAAGATAGGAACGAACTAAAGCGCCAAATTGCACGATTTATTGTATCTGATCAACTATTAGTATACAGAGCTATCAAGTTTCCGAGGCTTGATTGTTATCACTGGCCAGTTTTAGCAGCTTAAAATCAAATCAAAGCTAAGAGTTTCAAGTATAGAATAATTTATGAGCGTTAGAGTTAACCTTAACCCTAGCTAATTATTTTCCCCATTGCCACTCTCTTCTTTTCACTAAGTAAATCTGTGTGCAAGGTCTACCAAACTGATAAATTACGCTAAAGTATGAGCAAAATAAATGGTGGAAGACTGCACACCCGGCGGTTTCAGCAAAACACATTTCATAAAATGCTTGTAGAGCATAAAACGTCAAGATGAATTAAAGACTAATGATAAATTAATGAGCATTGCTCGTAATTAATGTGCTAAACATATTATGTACGTTGGATAGTGTTTATTTAAAACCCTCAATCTTTACAACGCCAGTTACCTGGTATATTCTCTTGGCCTTTAGTTTTTCTTGGGCTACTTGTCTATTGTACTTATTCTTGCTGTGACATCAGCTGTTAGAAAAGATACGAAATAAATACCTTGTTTCAGCTTTTTTGTTGCGCAATACGTCTTTATATTGCAAAAACGAGCAACCTCAAGTTAATCCTATGAATTCTAGCAATCACATTTTCCTGAGTTCCAAATTCTGGAAAATTCAATAAACATTGTATTATGCAACTAGGCTTTTCGTATGCTAAAGCTATATATGGCTGCTTCAAAAACAATGATTACGAGAAATATGTAGCAATATGAGAAACAATTTTCTAAGGTCTATTGGCTTTTAAAGTGAATGTACTTTTTCACATCTGTTGTGGCAAAGGATATATATCATTGTCTTGTACATTTATTTGCAAGTAACGGCCAACATCAATGACTAGTGTTATGGAAATATTGAAAGAATAAATACTTGATGTATAATCGATGGTTTAGGTTCTTATAAATTGTGGTAAGCATTGTAGCTTACTACACTGGTGGCTTTTTTGGTTGATGTCCATTAGGGGTAAAGTATGTTAAGGTATTAGTTGAAACAGCTGTGTTATTGGATACACTATGCTGCAATTGCGTGTCCTCATGCAAGAAATCAGTTACAAATTGTTCTTCTTTGAGTGTGGACTGGGAAACAATATTGTTGCTACTAACTACACTAAGTTTTTGAATTGGAATAGAAATTTCATTATTAGTAGTTACTTGTTTTTGACGATAATGACACCGGTATAACAAATAACATATAGCAGCACAAGCGAGAACGCCCACAGCTCCAAATATCGATCCCAAAATGATTACAGTTTTTCTAGACGTCTCAGGAGCAGAATAACTGCTATCCTGATTATCTGACATAGTATCAGTAGTTCTGTTATCTTTTGAAATAATGTCTGTTTTTGGATGGCAGATGTTGTCATGGCAGTATGAAGATAAGCATTGATTCGATGATACACAGAATGCACCGTGATCGAATCGTTGTCGACACACAGGAGAATTACTATCAACACCCGTAAAAGAGCAATATAAACCGTGCCCACAATTTCCAAGATATTGATCCAACGGTCGATGAATTGTTCCTGACGGCCAATCAATAACTGATTGTCCTTGCTTTAAAGTCATATTTTCTTTGAAAGGCGGTAGTTCTGGAAACGGAGCTGGCAGACAAGGCTGTAAGTATATGGTTACTGTAGGCCCTGTGTAGACAGGCGCTTTCCTCCTCGTTGTTAGTAACCAATCGTTATCTGTTTGTTGTTGACAGTTCCCTCCAGCTTTTGTTATCACGCACATGTCGCTCTCGTCAGGGCAAGGCCAGGAACAGTTGATAAGCGACAGTTTACGAATCAACTGACATCTGACTGCAAAAGAAAAGTGAAGTAATAGCAATAGATGAAGGGGTATATTTGCCATTAAATCAAAACTGGGGAATTAAGAATGTTTAAGTTGGTCATTTGAGTGAATCATAACGACTTTAAATCTGAACATCAATGAAGAGTCCTACCTCTTCTGTAAAATTTTAATCCGGCGACTGAAATCCAAAATTTGGAAACTCAAGAAGGATCTTGTCGTTTGTAAAGTCGTCAAGATCTTGCAATGTATTGAACAGTGCTAAGTTTTATAGCGTATCGGGTTGTACTTGCAGTTTTCAATTTTGCATAACTGCAGTTGCTTGGGATATAGGGTAACTTGCTAACGATGTGTTTATTACTGTTTGAAAAGTAATGGAATGTATTCTAGAAACTTAGTTTCAGAGACTCGCCTCGCCAGCAAACGATTCTTTTCTAGATTTTATGGAAACTCGAATTACTTTCAACTGACAAGCGACCTCTCTCTGTTTATTATTCTTTAATTCAACCGCAACTTCCAAATAGCATTAAGAACGACTGATTGCAATGGAAGACAGGTTGCTTTACAGCTAGCAATTATACTATATTATGGAAGTCCGTGTGAGTATGGAGCTGAACACTATCTACATTATTTAAGGACAATATATCGTTCCAGTGTTTCGAAATGAGAAAAAAAAAGAAAAACTCAAACCCAAGATATGTAATCTTTTATTCATACTTTTCAGATTGCTTACATTGAGACAACCTAGAACACGCGTGCAAATGTATGAAAATATTCGTTGTAAGTACTAATTATAGCATTAGGTATTTCAATAACTTTCGGTGATAGTACCAATATGTTTTGCTTATCTTTCTTTTTTCTCGCTTTTCTTCTAATTTCTTTACTATCCTTAGTAAATAAATTATTGTAGGCCACTTTTATCTTTAAATAGTCATGTGCTTTCTTTTGATTGTTTCCTAGGACTTTGTGCTTTACAATTTCATTTCTATTTTTTTCTTTTTCCACAGCGAGGTTAGGTTTCCAAACATGATGTTTGTGTATTAAGCATAAAGAAACCTTGGGACCAAGAAAACTGTTTATGTAGTGTCGTCTTTCGTCATGCAATAAGTAAGATATTGTAGTAAACATGTACATAAGACAGTCTCAAATTCACAGTTATTCTCTTTGCGTATTTTAAATACACTAGGTAAATGGTATGAATTGCTGGGCTCTTTATACAATTTTTTGTATTGTTTCCCAAAACTTACGGTAATGCAAATTTTGAGATTAACTTGTCTTACGAACGTATGAGCTTCAATCACGATGTCTCAAAGCTCTTGAAGCTGCCAATGTGAATAGGACATAGGGAATCTTTGAGCTTACTAACTACTTTCTTTTCGTGATTTTACTTTCCTAATTCTTTACCTTCCATATCAATATATTTCTCGCAATTTTGATTGTTAGGGGTACTTGCTACTTTTTTATTGACTGGCAGTTATAAAAAATGTACATAGCTTATCTCAGTGTTTATAGCTGGTTATTCAATTGAATTTGCCTTAACAAATTACTGGAGGTAGTAGGCCCATACTCGATTCATTTGATTGCAGAAAAGGTCCTTGCTTGCGACGTTTCTAAACATGTTATATATAATTACAAAAGTCATCACCTTAAATAAGAAGTAAGCCAAATGATTAAAAAGTCATCATACCTAGTGGTATACATGACATTTTGGAATGTTTGACAGGGCACATATCAATAGTACACTCTTATTGTGGTTCAAATTAACTCTTTAGTTTAATATTGCTCAAAATGTTACTTATGTGATGTATAGTGATTGAACAGCTCGAACAAGTTTAGTTAACTATCACTATGACAATACTTCATTTGACATTTCACACGTAGTACACGGACAAAAAGGTTACCATATTCTTATAACCATGTACAATTTCATACTATCAATAGCCTAGGCTGAACTGGGTTTTTGAACGACGCTCCTGGATTGGCGATCTTGTTGCCTGCTTGATTATGTTCTCTTCCATCACTCTAGTATACTGTACTTAAAGCAGCTGATGGCCGTTTGCTGCTGTTTCGGTCATTCAAACCTTTTTTCCTTTAGTCCTCAGAATTCCGCTTTCTTTTGTTACAGATATGATGACTACTCGTTCATATTATGAAGACAGCCAAGGCGGAATGGTCGTTGAGCAAGGAAATGATGCTATGGATTACATTGAACAAGTTGACCCGTTCATTTGAAGACTCGTATAAGTGAGTATTGCGAAAAGCAAGAAAATGAACTATTCTCACTTCAGGAGGACTTAGAAAAGCTTGTTATTGATCTGGAAGGTATAATAACCACATTCAAAACAAAAACAAAGAGTTACCATAATTACTATAATAAGGTGCTTGTATGCGGGTATTATCGGTAACGAATTAAAAAAAAGAGTTTCTGATCGTATTTGACACTTTTTCTTCACCTGGATAGAGGTCTCATCGAGTTATCCAGTAACCGTTTGATTATGGCAAATTACAGTAGAATTGATGCAGCAGAAAGGTACATCTCAACTGACTTTTCCTGGTGTTTTCATCATATTATTCTATGACAAATTCGTTTGAGAAGTATTGAAATTAGATGCAATTGTTTATCATTTGATCCATGAATTTAAAGCGTGTCTCTGCAACATCAAAATCATTTGAATTATTAGATCCGCACCAAGAAAAGTAAACACACAGAAGGATACTGGTATAAGCCATTAATTAGGAAACACGAAAATACTGAAAAGCAATGTACACAAAGTTGAATCAAACAATCCAAAGATTCGCAATCTTTAATCTCAAACGGAGGTCACTTAGGTACGGAACCTTAGCCTATCATAGTTATACAATTTCCCGGAAACAATATGACAACTGTCATCCTATTGAAATTGTCTCATTGCTTTCCATAAGGTCTGTGAAGTACTGAATCGAACCAAAAAGATAGTAACAAAATTGAGGACAACATGTCTAATAGGAAGAGGCACATGCATTGTTCAAAATTCTTCATTATTTTTAATATTAGGCTTAATTCTTCTTGAGCGTCCTTTGCTTTTCAGCATGTTCAACCAGTTTCTTCTCTACAAACATACCCTAGAGAATAGCGTCGAAGAGAATTAGCATGTTTACTTTGCATGTATGTATTTGGCTTCTCTACCTTTCTCTTTCTCACTGTATCCATATATTTCTTCGCCAAGTTTTCTTTATCAGCTTTTTCACCCAAGTCTTCTAATTCTTCTTCGGTTGTTGGTACCCAGAAGGGATCTTCATCCAGCATGTCAAATCCGCTAAAGACAAGCTGAGGACTAGCTGCACCAGATGTTCTCTTTCGAATTTCTAAGATGAATTAAAAATAAAAGTGTTTACTAATTATATCTTTCAGAAAAAAAGAACAAATTTAAATTTACCATCAGAAAATCCAAAGCTTTCAATAACAGGCAACGATGCTTTGATATGCCAGAAGGAGGTACCTTCTTTCAAGTCTTCTGAAACAATTTTACCCTTTCTCTTTGAAATTACACCGTACACACGACCCAAAACCTCCGCAGAAGCTTGAATGTCGCAAGCATACATGGCCAACAACAGGCGAGGGGACCAATCCAAAAATCCTTGTCTATACGCTTCTTTAGCTGCGGCGATTACTTGTCCTTGAATAATGTGGAGTCTTGATCGAACTATACATATCGTATAAATTGAGCACATCGTGTACATTTGGAGATGATATGCTAAAAATCATAAATTAAACAACATTACCATCAACGGATTCTCCATTTTGCGTAAAGAATTCTTCAGGGTGAAACTCAACGCCTTGAACAATATAGCAGACACCCGTCATTGGTTCTGCGCACAAGGGACCTGCCAACGTTGACAACTGGAACCCTGTTTGAATGTTGAAATCAATATCCAAAATGGACAATTCACTAGCCTGCTGTTCCTCTGTAACCTTAATAACTTCATCTGCATGCTCTGGATAGAACTCTAAATTTCTATTAGAATCAACCTGAAAGAATGGCTTTCGAACGTATCCAGGAATGCGATTAATTAACATATTAGAACCAACACGTCGAGGACCAAACGCCCAAATTTGATCCACAATGTTCTCTTCCCAATAATGAGCAAAGGGACCACCTTCTTTTCTTGCTTGAGCAAATTCTTCTCGTAATGCATTTTCTAATTCTTTGGGAGATAAGAGTTGATTCATGCTGACAGGGGCTTCTGATTGTTGATGATGCATTGTATCTTCCATTTCGTCAGGCTTTTGTGACTTTTTGGCCAATTTTTCATCCACAATGACCTTAATAGAAGCTGTGTGCTTCAATAAGAACTCAGTTACGCGAGCAGGTAAGGGAACGGCTTGAATCTTGAGAGTCAAAAACTTTGAACTCAACTTTATCTCAGACAAACCTCGCGGCACCATGATTCCTTCCTTTTCTTTATTTATCGGAAGTTCGCCCCGTACAATACTTTCTCTGAAGGGCACAATAGGGTCAGACACGTGAATGTCAATTTTGGCAAAACGCTCCTTCAAATCACGTAGGCATCTTTCAAGATGCAGTTCACCAGCTGTTAGAATGACATGTTCGCCAGTTTCTTGAAGTAAGACTTCAACACAAGGATCAGCTTGGTTCAGAAGACGAAGGCCTTCCACAAGCTTATCCATTTCTGTAGGATCCTCAGGCTCCAAAGCAACACGAACAATGGGAGCTGTGTCCATTTTAACGCCAGCCATGTTACGCACATTTTCCAACGTGCTGGCCAAAGTACCGTTTTTTAAAATATGGCCTTCTAGCCCACCAATACCGAATACATTACCAGCACTTACTTGATCCAAAGCTTCCAAATCACGTCCCATTATCAAATACAAATTCTTGACTGTAATCTCTGAGACGTGCTCATTAGGATGCTCGGGATCATACTTTGGTCCCATCACATACAATTTTTGCCCCACACGAATTGTACCGCTATAAAGACGAGCGAAACCAATCAAGCGTTCACCTGTAAGGTCCTTTTCTTGTTCACCTTCTGCATGACTTAATTCTGCTTCTTCTTCTTCCAGTTGTAGTTTATTTAATTGGTCTAATGGAATCCCTTCACCTGACTGCTCGAGCTGTGCACGAGCAGCTCTTAATGCACGTTGTTGTCTACCCCTTTCTCGTAATTCTTCAACGGTCATTTGCGTACGACGATTCTCCGGTAGAAGAGCAACGGGAACGGCAAACATTTTGCTGACATAGGCTACAGCTGGAGCTGATTCAGATGCATCACAAGCGTAGAGGGCCCTTTCTACTTCATTGGTAGGCTCTATTGGTTCGTTGTCGTTTTGCTGGACGTTTGGATGCAACATTTTCGAGATTCGCTGAGCTTGAGCGTCTATGGGTGGTGGTAGTTGCCCAATGATAGCTAACAATATACAAGTGGACAAAGGCAGCCATTGTGAAAAGATAGCGCTAAGGAGAATTTGAGGATCACGAGAGCGTAAATCTCTTGGTAAAACTTTGATATTTAATGCATTAACAATCTTTTCGACGCGTTCACGGTCCCTATTGATAATAACGGAATGACAGTAACATAGTCAGATGAAAAGCTATAAATGACTTTAAATCAGTACACATTGTCTTACGGTTGAACAACGACACTGCCATAGACAGCCCATATATTTTCAAGAACAAACTGAACAAACATTGGTTTTAGATTTCTTCCTTTCAATAGTTTTGGTGGAATGACTCGCTTGTTTTTTGGGTCGAAATAATATTCACCCCACAAGCATTTCTGTAGAACCTGCTCTTTGAAGCCTAGTTTTTTTGCGTAAATAGAAGCAAATTGTTGCACCCTACAAAACACGGTATTTTAGTTGATATAGAATGTACTGGCCTATTCATCATATGTGTGTACCTGAAAGCCCAGCCATCCACTGCACTTGCAAAAATAACATTTCCTTTGGCCGGATCAAAATAAATGTGAGAATCATCGCGTTCCTCCATGCTCCAGTCATAGACTTTATTAGTGTCAAATACTTCGTCTTCCTCTTCCTCTTTTCTCTCCTTAGCTGCTGCTGTCAACTTTCGTGCTTCATCTTCCATTAGATCGCCTGTGAAAAACGTAGCCATCACTGCATTTACTTGTTCTAGGATCTTGTTGATATGAATATAAGCTTCATGCGGCGTCATTTGTAACTCCACTATCAGTCTATCCATTTTGTTAAATACTAAAATTGGCTTCACTTTATCGACCCATGCTTGACGCAACACAGAGATAGTCTATTATCATTGCATTTCAAAGACAATAAACACATGAATTGCAATCCAACTTTTTTTTTGTCAAAATTGTTGTCGCTGTTTACCTGCGTACAAACGCCTTCTACCACATCTATTAGTACAAGACCACCATCGCATAAACGTGAGGCCGTAGAAACCTCTGTAGAAAAGTCAACGTGACCGGGCGAGTCAATTAGATTGATGAGATATTGACTTTCAATTGTTTTTTGCTGCGGTTCTTTTGGACATGAAATTAATGCAAAACGAACAGAAAAAGGTCGAACTGTCAAAAAAATTTCCAAAAAAAAAGGACGAACAAAAAGAAACACTTTGAGATTCTCTCTAACCTTCACTATTACTGATGGTTCTGACAAGTTTGAAATATAAACTGATCGCACTCGATTCCATTGTAATTCCTCTTTCTTGTTCGTCTTCTCGAGAATCGAGATATCTGACTTTGCCTGCCATTTTTGAAGAAATGATACCATTGGTTGCTAAAAGTGAATCGGATAATGTTGTTTTGCCATGGTCAACATGGGCCAAAATACAAATATTTCTGATATTTTTAGTATTCTTTTGGAGTTTTGAAAGCTCTGCTGGAGTAATGGCAGGCATTCTAAAATCTAGGTACAGCGATGTTGTAGATCTGTAAAGGAAATCTTTTTCCTTCATTTTTGTCGAACAGACTTAATTGTACCATCCCTGTTTACACTCCGCACAAGAAATTCAAATTCCGTCATAGTCTTATACCTTAATCATAAAATGAGACTGACTGTGCCACAGAGACACTTGGTTTCTACTTTGATCGTATGATGTAAGAAGTATACTTTTTAGTGGTAATTCGGGAAAGTTCTCTGGCTGCGGTTTCTAATAAACGTATGAATAGATTAGAGAGCACATACTTCGAATATTGATCCCTACGTAAATTTATGATATAGTAGGAAAATCTACGGGAAGAATAAATTTCAATCCCATGCGAATACTCAATTACAAAGGATGTTTATGTAGAAGCTAGCTACTTTTATAGGTGGCTGGTTTTTAGGCTTAGTAGTGTCCTTCCTGAAGACTTCTTTTTTTTTCAGTAATGATCTGTTGCACATTTTCCTCATCACTAGGACTCTATTTTTGATAGACATCGAGTGATGTGCCCGCTGTATACAGGTGTTACCGTTGTTAGTCACCTTCAAAGAATTGATAACAACAGCTTAATGCTAAGAGTCAGCTTTTACACAATCTTGGTTTTTGCAAAGAGATACCGAGTTTGCATGACCTCTTGTTTTTGTGTTTGGGCTATTGATGTTGCTACCCTATTCTAGCAAGCCCAAAAGCGGATGGCTATTGGAATGTTCTTTTGTCAAATGTGCTAACCGTGTTAACGCCTAGTTAAGTAGCGAGCTATCCGTTGGAAGCAATTTTGAATCATGCTAAAAGAGCTTGAAGTCAAACATGTGGTAGTGGTAAAACTAACGTATAAATGTTATATCTGTTAGTTATGAGAAAATATACCACTAATAGTCAACAGTCAGCCGCTTCATATGCACAAAGTTCGGGGTAGAGAAGTTTTGTAACAAGTTTTTGTGCCTAGCGTTTTCTTGAAATGCTTATTAAACTCTTGTTTACGAAGCACTTCAACACGAGAGTTTTTGCTTTGTAAATAAATATCAATTGTAATCAATTACTATATTGATTCAATTAACGTAAATGATTCCAGTTACTTTTTGAAGGTTCGGAATAAAAACCAACATTGTTTTGCTAATTCTGAATACTTGGAAATAGTTTCAACTAAATGATAAAAGCGAAAATAATATGACAAATGAGCTTTTTGCTATAAGAACAGCATAAATAAGGGGTAACTTCTAAATTACAGCTAGAAGACTGTGCGGTATGCTGAGAGGGAACTACTTGAGAAGTAGGAAAGTAAAGAATGCTTTAAGCCTCTACTATGGACTGCTTTTGTAACTGTAAGAATAGGTAGTACTACTAAGCTACTATCATGTATTGATGTCGTCTTTATCAAATGCTCAGCAGTTGTTTGTGCTTGGTGAACCATGAAATTCCGGAGACAGAGTGAAATGTTCCGTTCGTTTTGATACTGTCATGACATGAACCCTTTTAAGCTATTACAAGGACTATAGCTGAAACATGAACGAAGATTATAAATTCAAGACTGTACTGTTAGAAAACTCAGGATCATTCAGTGTTTGCAATGACGTGGAAAAAACAAACAAACACAGTAGCATATGCAATCATTGGTTCCTGGGGATCAGCATGTTGCTTTGTGCCAATTTTCCTTACAGTTACTTTATCATATCGATGAGTATATTTGTTTTAGTAAGTTCACAAGTTTTAGATATACTTTTGATAAAGATTTTTGAAAGGTGTTTGATCTCGTGGGGCTATGCAGTGAGCAGCAACAAGGAAGACCTTCGGAGACCCCAATGGTAATACCGGCTTTACTCATGCAATAAAGCGATAACAATAATAGAGTCACAAAAATACCGTATATTAATCATTGCTTACACAAGGTGGTTAAAGGCGAGGGAAGATAGGAGATAAAGGAGCGACACGGAAGGATATAACCTCTTGTTCCATTTCCATGTAGCAAAGAGTAATATAGAGCTGCGTACAACTAGCGTGAGTTTCTGTAATATTTGATTATGCCAGCAAAAGTATTTAGTAAAGTGTACATTTGGCCAATTGCTGGTTAGAGAGTTCGATACAGTTATCTGTGCGAATTGAAAATAGCTACCATTTCAGGAATAATCTAATCAAAAACGAACACCGACGAAGCTGACTTCAACAGGTCAGTATGCTAAGTGCTTTGCTTTTCATGTAATGCGCTACAACTTTATGTATGGCGAGGCCAAGAATGTCATATTTTTTTGTCTCCGTCTGGATCATTCCTTTCTCAGCAAAAGCATCATTCTTAAAGAAATGATATCACAGCATTTTTTGTCTTCACAACATTCAGCCAAAAATACAAATGAAAAAAGAAATAGAGTCCTCTAGCAACTGTTTTTCTTCCTGTTGCTCTTCGTTTTTTATACTTTATAGCTCCCATGTCCCCTACTTCTATCATCACGGCACAGCCACAACAACAATTGAACAGCAACATCGGTCCAACAAAAGATAACTTTTTTGCTAAACGACTCATTGTTTGCTATGACAGTGACACAGCAATTGTACAAAATGTTCTTTCAGTTTATGATGAATTTTTGTTACAATTCCCTGAGTGGGTTGGCCAAACAGCTCTGATTTTTTTCACCAAAACGCCTGTGACCTTGAATAATCATCACAGCAGTGTCTATTTTTATTACTGTTTGGATAAAGAAACACGAGACACATTGGCGTCTTTGGCTGCCTTGAAAATCGCTTTGAGCAAAGATTCGATAGTATCAGCTGATACGCAGCTCTTCGATACCCCTACGTTGATCTCGTCCTACAATACCATTTGCTCTTCTACTCCTTCTTTACAAGAAGAAGGAAGAAAGCAGATCAGGGTGGATATTCTTGATTATGCTGGAGTGGCCAAAGTATTGAACAACGTACTCGTAAGTAACAATGTCATCGACGGAAAATAGACAACAGTGACATGGAGGGGAAGGACTTGTTTAATTTGGTAGATTTTACGACGATCCTCTTCCTTTCCACTACTTGCTGAACTTCTATCTGACTTTTTCTTCTTTGACTCACTCTCTCTCTCTTTTGCTCTTCACTTTTTTTTTTTTACTTTTCGCAAATTCACCTATAAATTATCAATTATATGGTTTGGAAGACAACGCAACCACTCAGTACACCAGCGTTGCTTAGTGTATACAAAAATGCGAAAAACCGACTCTTCTTATTCGATTACGATGTAAAGTAGCCATCATTTTATACATTGCGTCAACCCATCTCAGTCTTCTTTTCTCACTCACAAAAATTTGTCATCTATTATAGGGCACGCTAACACCCATTGTTCGAAATCCTGAAGATGCTCAACCTACACCAACGTTACTGCAATATCTTTCACAACTGTGTAAGGATCCCTCCAACACCGTTTGGGTCATTTCCGGCAGAGATCAGAGATTTTTAGACACTTGGCTTGGGAAAATTCCTCGTTTAGGGCTGAGTGCGGAACACGGTTCTTTCATGAAACAGGCGGGATTAAATGATTGGGTTGACATGTTGAAGGATGCAGATATGTCATGGAAAAATATCGCCTTGCAGATTTTTCAAAAATATACCCAGGCGAACCCAGGCACTGTTGTTGAACAGAAGAAATCTTCTATAACTTGGCATTACCGCAATGCACTTGATACCATTGAAGCGTAAGAAGACACACGTGGTTTACTTTGCTGCACACGCATGTTCATAGTTGTGCATATCGTTGTTTGTGTTTTAAAAATACTTGCATTTTTTTTTAGTGAAAAACAATCTAAACTATGCCATGAAGAATTACTGCAAATTCCAGGTGTAGATATTTTGATTGGCAAAATGAATTTGGAAGTAAGATCCTTGTTAGTGAATAAGGGTGAGGTTGTCAAACGTATCAAACAACAACAGCCAGCGATAGACTTTGTGATGTGTGCGGGAGACGATCAGACAGATGAAGATATGTTTCAAGTGCTTAAGGAAGACGAAAATGCTTTCAGTATTTCAGTCGGACCACTATCGAAAATTACATTAGCCAAATACTGTGTCGAGCATAGTGAAGACATAGTGCATATCCTTGGCCAACTAGTAGAAAGTCCAAGCAACTTATAAAGTTGAAAGTATGTCATAGAAAGGGAAAGGTTGTGATGAGAAGGCTTCTGAAACACAGCAGCATCATACCTCTGTACAATAGACCATCACGCATACATAGATATACACTGCACTGAGAAAAAAGGAAAACTTTCGATATAACATTTCATGAGCCTTTTTTTAACTTGTTCTTCTTCTTTATTTTTTGTTTTATTTATACATCCTCTTGATAATCATTCAATAATAAATAATGTCGATTTCTTTTTTCTTTTGTTTTTTTCTACCACAAACAATGTATAGTTTGGATGCCATCAGTACCAAATATAGAATTGTTTGCAATGTGACGATGATGACATCTGGGCGGCTTTAGAAAAATGATCAACATTTTTCCCGTCCCTGTCTTTCTATTTCAAAGATTGCGGTGCACAATCAACGAATAAAACAACGTATATACAGCTACTCTTTGTCGGAAAACCTATACGTCTCTATTCTAAGGAAACAAGAGATTTGCCTCACACTCTTTCTATCTAGATAACCACGGATTGCATAAATTTTTCATTGCTGTTGCTTCTGTATTAGAGCTCAGCGTCGATCTTTTTTCGCGTTCTAATGTCCGCGGGTGATGTCCCTCAGGTTTCAAAAGCGATGCCTGAATTTTGAACATGCCAGATAAATTGGGACAGATTTTATGTCTGCATTCGATTGAACGATCAGTTTATGTATAAATATCGTAGTGTAAGCAAAAACGATTCATAGAAAAAAATGATAAAAGTTTGTGCAAAGAAAGATAGAGTTGCTAATAAAATGGATATTATCTAACAGTTTCATAAAAAAAGAACTATAGATATGGAAGCCTTATTTCTAGAATGAACGCCTCAAACTCCTCTTGCTGCGTCTACGCTTGAGGGAGGATGAACAAGATCCTAAATTAGTCCAAACATCAGCAAGACCGCCAGGAACATCGTTCTGAGTCCACCATTTGGCTTGCCAGAGACTTCCTTGATAAGTTACCCTATTACCATTTGTATAGATGTTAGAGGAAGACCAAGCACTCACACCTGCACAGTTACCGCCTGTAGAAGTAGTAGTAGGAGTAGCAGATGTGGTTGTCGTGGATGTCTTTGTGGTAGTGGTAGTAATAGACGATCTGGTAGTGGTAGTACTGGTAGTAGTAGTAGTAGTCTTGCTAGCACTGGTGGTAGTGGTAGGGCCGGAGCCTCCTGAACCAGAACAAGCACTGACTGTAGGTTTCGAATAGAATGTTGTCAATTAGTCATTTGCCAAAGCGGGTTGCCTGTATTAAAAGAGATACATACTAGGAGACCAGTCACTGTTGACATTATTGGAGGGTGCTGAAGATGCGTACCATTTAGCCTATCAAACGGAATGCAAATGGTGAGAGTCAAGTTTAATTCTTAAAGCAATGCCCCTGACAGGTTATACTTACAGTCCACATATAGCTGTAAGGGATCGAAAATATAAAAGTTTAAATAGTTAGTCATCCATTGCCTATTGATGACTTGTTGGTTAAAAAGCATTTAAAATAGTTACCCACTATAAAAAAGAAAAGGGAAAAGGGAGTTAGGTATCAGCGGCAAATAAAAGAAAAGGTGGACCTGTTAACGCAATATACTTTACTTGTAAGAAACAGTTGTACCGCCAGGATACATAGTGCCAGCAGAGTAAGCAGGTGCAGTACAAGCAGGATAGGTAAAGCCTCCGTCACATCGCTTTCCAGAAGCAAGAGCAGATTTTACTGTATTATCAATTCGATTGTTCTTATAGGCTTGAGAGGCATCTACAAGAGCGTACAAGAGCATATGCGTTAATTCTCCCCATTTTTACTACATCATTTTACTGAGTTCTTACCCCAGAACATAACACCACCAAAGCTAGGGAAACTGTTACGAGTGTTGACGGCAATTTTTGACAAAGTAGCAGCATCTACGTATCCTCCGCCCGCAGCAGAAGAACTAGCAGGGGCACCGATGTAGATTTTGACATTAGGGTTAGGAGAAACTGTACGAGCCCAAAGGTCCCAAATACCGAAATTCCACTGAGAGGCAGAATTATAATTTTGAAGACCACAGGGATTGTTATCTAATACAGCATTTATGTATACATACGAAACATTAGTATAGGATCACTCCTCGTCATATAAGTGCTTTTTGTTTTTCATGAGAGCTAATACTTTACAGAATTGTACATAAACAGCGTCGAAGGGATAGCCGTTCAACGTCGTTTGTAGGTTGGCATCAGGATAAACACATTGAGGAGCGGCTGTTACGTAATATTTCTTGGACGCCGATTTAAAGTAACCGTTTAGCTTGTTAAGGAAGGTTACATAATCTTGATTTTGTTTGTTTCATTGCCGATTCAGGGGTAACAGGTCCAAAAAATAAAAAAAAGGGGGAATTTGAGGTCAGATCTGGTTCCAATAAAGCGTTGACAGTGTTACTTACGGTTGGGTCCACCACCTTCAATATCGAGATCAATGCCATCCAGAATAGCGTCACCAAAGGGACGTGTGTTAGATTTACCGCCAAAGAATAAATTCCACAGGGTATCAGCAAATGAAGACGCTTGAGCATCCGATTGGAAACCAACACCGCCAGTAGCGCCACCCAATGAAATAGTGACCAACTTGCCTTTACTTTGACAATATTCAATATCACTCGACAAGTTTTGACAATTTGCCAAGTTGCTGCCAGGAAAGGTAGCGTTATCCACACTATTACAATACTAAGGCTCGAGTCAGTAACAACGATAGTTTGTCCAGGAAGTAGAATTCAAATAGAGAGGACCGTCAATTCTTACATTTGCCAAGTTGATTTCAGGCTCACCATTTTTGCCGAAAAAGGTTGTCAAGAAAGCAATAGGTAAAACGTCGACTGTGTCATCATTGCAATAGAACCTGAGCGGCTGTTGCCATCCTGAAGGATCATTGCCATTAGCAGCACCGTAAGAGTTTTGTCCCCAATCTGACGGAACATAGAATATCAGTAAATCTCCTTATAGCGATGGACTTGTTACTTTTACTTACATTCCACAATATTGTTATTGCATTCGTTCTAATAAGTAAAACGTATGTGAGTTTATATAGTAATTGGCATTTCTCGACTATTGAAGAATACATGTCCTTACATTATAAGCAGCTGCAAGGCCTGCAAATGTAGCAGCTAAAGTAGTCAATACTATGCTTCTCATCGTTTCGGATTACAAACCAATTGTTGTCAATTATATAAAGGTTGAATAATGAAAGAAGAGCTAGCGAAGAGAAATAAGAAGAAAAAGTTCTGTATAATCGTGTAAAGGCTCTTTATAGGAAATTTGGGAATTTCTCAACAAGCTTACTTAATAGTGGTTACAGCTTTGAACAAATTTTCAAAAAAAAAAAAAAAAGAAAATTCAACTATTGCAATATAGCCCAAGAAAGGATAAAAACCCTTACTGTAGTGACAGAACCTTGATATTAAGTAGTTCAATCGAGTTCTAAGTAACGTATCACATTAGCGATCATACGAAATAATAAACTTACATAAGCTGATGACATTTTTCTTTTTTTGAGAAAGGGTAGGGCTTTTAATTCATTAAAAAAGATGCATGTCTACTATCGACTACTACTGCTAAGAATCTCTCTAGCTATCTTACAACCCCACAGAACCTTTTCTAACTCGTTTTCATTCAATCCTGTGTGTTTGGCATTAACAACAGATTCTGCTATAAAGAAATTACACCCTTGTGCTAATGTACGAGAATCCAGGATTTTACCAAAAACGTTGGCAACTGCTTGAGCTCCACTTGCATGTAACTGCAGAAATAGATGAGCAAAGAGAATTTCCAAAAAGATACGACCGTTACGTCGCACAGACATGAAATTAACACTCTTCAATACAGCCAAAGTTAGCGCGCCTTCTGCAATAAGAGCTGCATAAAATTTTGCTAGGTTTGCTAGTCTGCTTAAACGAATTTGTTTAGCATTATCATCGTCGACATGGTTTTCAGCTGTTGTACGTTCTAGGCCACCCACTTCAGTCTCGCCGCATTCACGTAAAAAGTCCCAAAGACAATATTGGAATGTAATTTTGAAAGAATGATCCACTTCACAAAGTCGCCTGCTCACAAGCATATAGTATGGGTTGAACGTCTTTTCCTAATGAACAAAAACAAAAAAAAAAAGAGAGAACCAAAGATATGTTAAGGTTTCAAATTGCATGAAGGGTTTCTTTGTAACATCGTTTTACATAAATCCTTACATTTCCTGTGCACTGTAACATAACGCGGCAAATTTCACGTTGTTGTACTTCACTTAATCCCAACTTCATTAGTTTCTCAAAGGCGTCCAAATAATCCTAAAAACAAAAATATATCGATGAATAACATTTTTACAGAATAGAACACAATGAACAACACTATGCTTTCATTTACCTCTGCGCTCATGATGGTAACAAAAATAGTTCTACGGATGTCTGTATTCATACCTTGCTTTCTGGCAAGTTTTAGCAAAGCTTCTTGTAAAGATCGGTCTTTCTTCAAATCTTCAGGTACTTTGCTTGAGGAGGTGTATTTGCTCTCTGTACCGACCAGATTATCTTTCCAAGAGGCACCGACTAACCACCATTTACCTTTGGTTTCCACGTTATGGATATCATCCAAGCTAACACGTAAAGCTTCTGTACTACGTACAGAACGTTTTTTCGCGAGGCCGTTCAAGAATTTTTTCATCTTTTGGACCATCTCTTTATCACCTTGTCCACCTGCGACTTGGCCTTGTCTGATCTTGTTATTCTTGATATTATTAATCGTTTCAAGCATGAATTTGTGACGAGTACTACAATACAGACAGAGTTTGATGATAAGCAACTCATGCAATGTGCTCGAGGTAAATCCCTCTTTCTTTTTCTTTTCCCACTTACGAGATATTCTTGGGATCACGTTTGGCTGTTTCCTTTTGTATCTCCTCAATGATTTGTTTCAGGGACGCAGGGTCATCGTTACGCATTTGAGGACCAGCAGCTATTCAAATTAAGTACGATCAGTTTTCCTGCATTACATAAAGCTTTGGTGATATACATACTTCGAATCGTTTTGAGTAACAATTCAACGCTGCTCTCGTCAAGGTTACTAATAAACAGGCGGACCAAGTCATAGATGATAACACAAGATAGAACCTCAAAATTGTACAATTCTAAAGTCAGTGTCAGAAGATTCCTGGATTGTCGCGCACCTGAAGGACCCTCTTCTTCATTTATATTCCCTGAATCATTGGATTCTTTCCATGAGCTGTATTCCCTTTCAAAGGATTCGATTAAAGTTTGTACAAAGTGTGCAGCTATTTGCATTAGTAATTTAAAAAAAAGGTAACGTAGGCTTTAAATGAGTAACACATATTTCTTCGTCTGATCAAACATGAAAAGACCCATTGCTTACCAAATTCAATACCAATCAAGCGATAAAGACTAGCGACGATTGTAGCGTAAGTGATAACAAAAGAATCCAATAGATTTGTCTTTTGCGAAATAGAGGTGAGAATAATATCAGTCAATGTGGACGTAACATCTGTATAGGATATATAGAACGATGAGCAACAGAAGGTTACTGGAAAAGATGCTTCAAAAATAAGTCTACTACTTTACCATGTCGAGGATAAGAGCCATAGCATTTTTCAATCTCCAACAGGATACTTTCCACATTACTTTCACTCAATCTGTTGAGTTGACCTTGCAACTGCTTTTGCAATCGTAGTTGTGTTTCTGATTTTCCGCTTGCTGCTTTTCGCAAATGTGGAGGGACATATTTTGCTAGAAGCTGCTTTTTTGTTGTCTCTGCGGAATCTACTGACTTTTCTTCGTTCTCCTTCGCAATGTTATCCTCATCGGAAATATCGTCTAGTTCCTCATTTATCGCTGCTTCATCACTATCAACTTCGTCTTCGTCAATAAGTACTGCTTCTTCATCTGTTTCGCTGATTTCTTCTTCTTCACTTGCTTCTTCCATATTGCTTTCTTCATCTTCGCTCGTTGTTTTTGAATCTTCATTCTCTGATTCCGAACTCATTTCTATATCTTCATCATCATCGCCACTCTCTAATCCTTCAAATATATCATCAACAGCCTATCGTAGCGTGTGAATAAGGTAAAGGATACAATTAAAATCTATGTTGCTGTGCAAACAAATCATCTTTTTAATTTACAGTCTCGGCTTGTTTTTCCATCTTTGAAGCATTTTGCTTTTCCAGAGCCTTTTGTCTCTTATTTCTAAGATACTCTTCATCATCAACAGCACTTTCACCCTCTGCATCATCCCCCGCAATATTGCCTAAGACGTCTAATAAGCCGTCGTCCTCAAAATCTTTACCAAGCTTCTTGGTTTTTTTCTTATTTAATCCTAGCTTCTTTTCGAAATAAGCAATTTCGCGATCGTCATTGGCAAAGTCTTCGTCATCCACAACATCCTGTCCTGAATGAGTGCTATTTTCCAAAAGATTATCTGATTTCAAGAGTTGATAGAGGCCGGGATTTGTCTTTGATAGTCGATTCATTGCTTCGGCAGAAGACTTTTCTTTTTTGCTATTCTTTTTTATCAACTCTTTCTTTTGCTTCTTGTTGTGGGTATCTGATTGTTTATTTGATTGTGTCGTTGCAGCTGCAGCAGCTGTTGTTGTAGTTGTTGCTTCTTTCTTTTGACGCTTATTACGATCATTATTTTGATTTCTATTGTCTTCAAAAGGTCGTTTCCGTTGATGATAGCTTGCATTTCTTTTGCCTTTCTCTTGTCTTTTTTGCTTTCTTAATTCTTTACGATTGGCGATCTTGACAGTAAAACGTTTAGCGAACTTACGATCGTCCTTTTCTAAAAGCAGGAAATATGTTCGAAATTTATACTTGTAAAAAAGTAACCTAAACAGCTTATAATACCTTGTTCATTGAGTTCTTCTTGCATAGCGGCTGGTAAAGTAGAGCCAGGTGTTGGCTTATGCTTTTTGAAGCCTCCATTCTTATTGAATTGCTGCCTCATACTGATTCACTGGCCTGATTTCACTGTCAAAAGAGTTTGAACAGCAAATGATTTCTTTTTCATAAGAAACCTAATAACCGTGCATTTTCAAACGTTGGACTGCTTTTCATGACTGTTGAATTCAGTACTTTTCTTTCCAGGAACAATAGACGAGGAGCGAACTTTTCAACACTACTGAATGTCAAAGGAACTGCCCTATCCTATGTTCAACCGTCCTCATTCTGATCAATGGTGGCCTATAAGCAATCAATAGGGATGGCACATTTTATTTGAAATTTTTAATAAAATGGATTGTTTGTCTATCATAGTCAATTGTTTTAATACAAGTGGGTTGTATCAAGCGATCCATTTTTTTGATGATAGTATTGCCGTCATGTTCACCTATCCATTGCCCAATCCATGCAATAGGACTGGATAAGTACGATTTTCTCATAATTTGAAGTGCTTTCTTGCACATAAAATCATTATGGTTCTTCATTAAAATTTTGAAGGTCAAATAAGGATTGTGGTGGTATAATCGAAAATAAGCCAGCGTATTATGCATTGTTACTGCCTTCAGTAACTGTCTGCCAAAGCGACCCTCATTCGTCGTCTGTGATAGTTGTAAAGTCCTTTCCAAAGCTACTGTAAGGTTTTGATGGTAACAGCAATGGTAGATGATATCCAAGGCGATATAGTATTCCTTTTTAGACTCCTACATGAATCGAGTATGAGCAACAACAATAATACAGTTCCAAGTTGTTCTTGGTATTACCTTTTTCTTTTTGTATAAATCGTTCGTCAGCCCATTTAAGATTTTATATAGCTCCTCATATCTTTCAGCTTTGATAGAGCAATCTGCTGACAATTCGTATACTGTAAGAAAGGCCAGTAAGAAACTTTAATGCATTCAGAAATTCACACATTGTAGTAATAGCTGGCACGAACCCTTTATAGCAAATGGATAATCTCCATCGCTCCAATGTGATGAATAAATACCCTCTCGGAGCTTTCGCAATAAGTCCACCACTGGATCCCATTTCTTTTTCCTATCGTCATCTTCTAGTACAGTCTCATCATCGTTTATATGGGCTACCTTGGACAACGAACAAATCATCAATAATTAAAATAATGCAATGGCTTTCGAATGAATAAGCTACCTTCTCTTTTATATGATCATACAATTCATATTGTAGCGAAACATTTTTTAAACTATTCGACATCATTAGAGAATAAGTTTATTTTGAATATCAATATTAAAGTGATCTTCCTTTTTTTTTTTCCGTCTCTTTTTACTCAAATATCTCTTCCCGTTGCTTTTTCACGTTCTGACCTGATGCTTGCTTTATCTGAATCCAGTCTACTCACAAGTGATAAATCTTGTACTTTTACTTCAGGTAGTGCGTCCCAATTCTTTGTTGACTTCCTCAAGCCTTCTGTGTTCGTTGAAGGCTTTTTCGCTTGAGTGTCATCTTTGTTCCACTTATGAACACTGTACTTTAACTTGTCTGAGCCTGCAAAAGTGTTTGTAAATGCACTGGTATCCTTTCATTGGTACTTATAACATATGCATTTTTACCTATCTGCTCAGTGTATTCTCGGTACCCACGACTGCCCCTGTTAGTGGGTTGTTGCTTTGAGCGATCTTCGGAAGATGGAGGGTCGAAAATTCTAACTGTCAATCCTTCTAATGGCTGTTTCTTTGACATTGAGCAGAATTTTGGAAAAAGGAAATAAAACTTTCCGAAAATGCAAAAGTTTTTGTATCTCGCCCCACCTTTTGTGTTCCGATCAAAGTTACTTTGGAAAACTGGCAATTGATAGGGTCAATGAAAAGCAGTTCAATGTGCTGCCGTTTGTTTTATATAGATAGTACGACTTAGTCTAATGACTTGTCAGTTTTCAACCGATCCTTATCCTTAGTAGAAATCATTTTGTGACAAAAAAGAAGATTCTTTTGGTAGTAAAGTTGCAGATACACCTTGGTTGATAATAGTCAAAGCATTGTTAACGACTTATTGAAGTAGCAAGGGCGATAGATTGCATCTGTTCCAAAAGCTTGTTGTTGTTTTTTTTTTAAATATGAATCTCAAAACCATCAACTTGCTTATTTTATATATTGTTCAACAAATTTCATGAACAGAAGAGTTTTGGAAGATACAACTGCTAGTGTTTGTAATCTGTACCAAGTCTGTTTTTAAACCTGCTCACGCTAAGGAGCATTTACAAGCAGGTTCAACTTGAGATAAACAGTCAGGCACGTCAAAAAGAAGCTTTAAATATGAACATGCTTATTATATTCGCTGAGAATAGTAGTAGGTCTTGTAAAACCGTTCTATCTTAGAAGATTGACTATACATTACATAGTCATTCACAGTATAAAGATGCACGTAAAATGGTTGAGCAATTAACTCATTTCCAGAAAAAACGAAAAGTTATTATATTCCCACAGATGTGCTTTCCTACGTCAGCAGACGCTGTCTCCTTGCTTTCTACAATCTCGCCCCTTGAAGGAATGTTGTTTTCTGTACGCCAAATATATAAACAAAGCTTTTTTTTGCACTTCCCCCCCCCTTTTTCCCTTTTCTCTTTCTTCATTATTCAGTACTCAGCAACCTCATCTCTAGAAAGCCAATCCACAGCCTTTTGATAGCAATCCAATCGGTCATTACTCCAGTGTCGCAGCAGATTGTTCAGCAATACTTCAGTACCGTCAATCAGATCAGCTACACGTTCAGTTTTTTCTTCCCTCCCACTTTTTTTCTTCTTCTTTATTTTGCTTACTTCTACTTAAAACTAATTCAAAAAACTGTTTCTTATCCTGCGATCGAATCTCTTGCAAGTTGAAGTCCCGCCTCCCTTAATATAGGCATTGCCTCGTAGTCGTAATAGTGACCGATCATCTTTGATCTGTCTATGCCCTTTACTTCTCTTCAGAATTCCGCGTAAATTCGGGGATGGTAGTTTGGCGGGGTTCCCGGATCGTAACATAGCCGTATTAGGGTGAAGCTTCTATGCACATCTAGGAGGGTCTGTCGCACCATTCCGCCACTGGATGTTGTATAGCGCCCTTCAGTAGCTCAATATACTTCGATATATTGGGGGAGGACCCTGAGGGTACGATTTGTTAGTATACATGTAATGCACAATTTGGGTCCCAATTGGTCTGTCATAGTTTTCTCTTCCTTCGGGTTAAGCAGGTGATTTTTTGGCAGATAGACGGAAGCGCCGGGGCTAGCGGTTGTCTCGAGTCTAGATGTTATGTGTATACGAACTGTCACTATTACTGTCGATCTGGATACGTTTGTCTGTAGATCTGTAAGTCACGCTTAATGTTGTGCCTGTTCTTCGCTGTAAATCGTATCTGGCTTGGTCCGATTTGCTTGAGATGACAACGGTGATCAATGTCCTGCCCGGCGCTGGTGCGGTTCAGTTTAAGCGTATGCTTTCAGCGGGGGTCACTTCCGTTCTTGCCTACTCTGGGAAGGTAAGGGAGTTGATCAGAACCCGATTTCTATATTTGAGGATGTATGCAAGTATGCCTCAGATGTTGCAAATAGAAATACGGATCAAAGGGTCGCTGCTTCCGCCTGAGTAACGCTAGTGAAAGGGAGTGGGTTCGGAAGTAGTGTTGGGTTCTGAGGGATCTCTTCTGCCTGAGTAAAACATTCTGAAAGGGATGCAAACAGAAGATCTTATTGGGTTCTGGGGGGGTTAGGGGTCAGACGGCTTTCTACTTTCACGTAGTTGACCCTGTCAGTAGTCAATGAAATTTTCTTGAAATTGACGAAGCTAAAAGAAAGCTTTTTAGAATTGATAGACTCGCCCAAAAGAAAATAAAGAAGCAAGTTTTTGTATTATCGTTATATACCTTGAGTTTATTGAAATGGTTTTGTATAAACATTCTAGTCTTGGTATCATATCTCACTTGCTTATTATAGTTCTTCGTAAAGAACACATTTCATTATCTAACTACACGAAAACTCGTACAAGACTTTTGAAAAAGGGAAAATCGCTTTGCTCATGTTCGAATATTGTTCTGACTACATCTACTAAAGGACTCAGGTTTTTAACACACGAATAGGTATTGCAATAAATAAGCGATGTGTATGTGCAAACACAGGAACGTTGAAATGAGACAAGTGGCATCAGTCACTTAAGCCATGACTGAAGATGAAAGAAACCAAGATAGTATATTTAATAAATGCACTCCAAAATTTACTTATGGTACTCATCAATGCATACTCAGTATAATACAGTCAATAATCTTCCTCGGTGGAGGGTTACGAAGAATGAGAGGCAAGGATTACAGGAGTGTCAGTAGGTTTTTGCGAGGTCTCTGAAGAAGAAAAGACTGAATACGACAAAATGCTTGATAATCAGTAAGCATAAACTGACAGCGCGTCATTCTGTGAGACATTTCGAACGCGATCTTCGTATCCTACGTCACTTCTTGTCTGATTCATAGTGTTAGAACATTTTTGGGTGAAGGGATACTGTCACGGAAAAGAGCTATCCACTTCAACTCATAATTCTTTGCATCTCATTAAGCCGCATTGTTGTTTAATTGTACACGTATTATTGCGCTCTGACATTGGGCTTCGAAAGAGTCTCAAAATTTACAGATTGAATATTCTGACTCTATGCTGTGAAGATTATTTAGGAAAGTAGAATGTCAAAGTGAGTTAAACACATAGTCTTTATAAGGGTTAATCAATAATGGCAGGCGGACTTTTCAATCAAACAACTGAGACATATTCATTCTTGTAATCATCTTGTTCTTCTATTTTTCTTGTTTCTATCCCTACTAATTTATTCAAGCAGTAAGGGAAGGGAACAAAAGTTGATATCATAATAAATAATCAGTAAAAATGCCAGAAGTTGTAGCCGATAATCACCCTCTTGAAACTTCTAGTATGACAGCTCAACTTGTTGATGACAGTACGAGTGATACCAATGAGGCTTTATTGATAAACGAGCAAAATGACACAACTACGGCTTTACCATCACAACAAGAATCTCACGAGACACAATCAGTCGTAAGCGATGTAGCTAACAGTGCTGTTAACACAGCTACTCCTGTAATTGAACAACCAGTCGATTCTGACGTTTCTCATGCCAAGGTAGATTTCAACAGCACAGTGACCCCACATTCCTTTTCATCTCGATCGTTGCTGAACAGCATTCTGACGATTGATTCTTTACTAACATGGGATATGAATAGGGTTTCTATAATACTGGCGACTCGAACGAGGTTGTTGATTTAGTAGTTGAGGGCCAATTGCCAGAATGGTTAGTCGGTGAGCATTATACAGTCGGTCCCGGTACCTACGATGTAAGATACACTCGCAAAATTGAAGTGGACGGTGTATTACAGAGTGCGACAGCTACATTCACATTTGGTCATTGGTTTGATGCGTAACGTTTAAGGCTCTTTATAGACAGTAGAGTGAATGCTGTCAATTTAGTATTAATGCATGTTCCTCTTAAAATAGAATTCCTTTAGTAAATCGTTTTGATTTTAACGGTGAAAGAAATTCAGTTACTTATCGCCATCGTTTACCAAACAAACGCTTGATTGAAAAGATCCGTGACCACCATGGATTTGCGCCTAACTATCCTGGTGGTTTGTTCAAAACAGATTCTAACCAAACTGTGCTGATCAAATTCATGGACACTGGTAAAAGATTGAAAGCTGATCGCGTTCCCTGTGGTCAACGTATTCTTACTCAGTTGCCTGGTGTGGATGGTAGACTATTCTGCCAAAACTTTGCTAATCATGTAAGACAAGATAGTTGAGTTGCGGATATGTGTGTCTCATCATAGTCTCACCTATATACCCTTAAATTAGGTTCTTGAATTGGACCCTTTCGATCTTAAACCCTCACGTATTCAAACCTGGAATGAAATCAATCCTAACTTCAAGGGCTACAGTTCCTGTCCAAATGGTCAATACGACCCAGAAAGCGGTGAATACATCAACTTTACCATGGAGATAGGGTACAGGTCCACCAAATACCACTTCTTCTCAGTTACGGAACAAGAGCCCAAAGGAAATATCATTGCGACCATTTGGGACGCTCCCACTGGTTGGGTCAACAACTTTGCCTTAACACTCAATTACATCATTATGGTTATTCACCCTATGTTAGCCAATACTGGCGCTGTCAAATTCGCATGGTCTGAAAGTGTTCTCGACTCATTCAATTTTTATTCTTCTGAGCCCACTTTATTCTATGTCATTTCTCGTAAGGAAAAAGCTGTGATTGCCTGTTATAGAGCTCCCGCTTCATTCTCTCTTAATCATGTCAATGCTTTTGAAGATATGCAAGGCAATGTAATGGTCGATATCGTCTGTTATGAGAACGATCAAATTGCCCATCAACTGTCGACCGATAATTTACGTCATCCCGAAAAGATGGGACAATTGGCCTTTTCACAAGTGCGTCGGTATACGCTGAATCGACCTGATATGGACGCACATGCTACTTATCTTGCCAACAATTCATTTATTCCGTCGGCAACTAGCATTACTTCCCGTATCAGTTCTGTTTTGAACTATGTGACAGGCAGACAGTCCCGTTCTTCTACCTCGTCATCGGAAGATGGAGCCAATAGTATCGGCAATAGTGGATGGCATGCTTGGATGCCAGTGATCGGATTTGAGGAACTGATAGATACGACATTGGAACTACCCCAAGTGAATCCTTATTATAAGATGAGGTCGTATTCCTTTATTTACGGCCTCGGTTTCACTCCTGAAAACTCCATCAAAGAAGGTAGAATCTGGGATAGCATTGTCAAAATTGTAAGTATATAGTATTGCAAGATGTATAGAGTCACTAAATTCCTTTGCTCGGCTGAATAAGCTAACAAAAGCTCATCCAATCCATTTCTTATAACAAGGACATTCATAAACAATCTGTAGTGGCAAGTTGGTCCGAACCATATTGCTATCCTAGTGAAGCACACTTCATTCCTCAACCTGTCAAACCAGGAGAGGATAAGTATTCCGTGCAAGAAGATGCAGGCGTTTTAATTAGCATTGTAATGGATGCAGCAAGGTCTACATCTTTCCTTTTGGTTCTAGCAGCAACAGATTTACAAGTACTTGCTCGTGTGCAATTGAACAAGTTAATTCCTATCAGTTTCGCGCGCGGTAGCCACAAACTCAGAAATAGTGGCGTCTAAACCTGTTGAATCCATATCTTTATCTTATACACATTCTGCATTTCGCTTCTTGTTCCTTTAAAAGAGAGAGAAATATATATCCCACTAATCATCTTTTGTTTTGTTCTTGCCGATGAAGTTCCGTGAAACCCCAATAGTTTCCACTAAGGCTTCAGTAAATTTGTTTCTATCTTATTCGTTTTAAAGTTTGGCAATAAATTCAATCAAAATACCTCGTTTTCTGCTCCTTTCGTGAAGGTAGAATTCAAAATGTCTGTGACGTACGTGCAGAAAAGAAAACTTTAGTTTAAATGGTAGTTTTATGGCTTTCATTGAAGCCTATAATAAAAAGGTTCTTGGATACTAGCCTGTGTTTTGAAACCGAGCAAGAGTCTAGGCCATTTCACAAATATATGTAAATGTACCCTGTGTCTTTTATATGTATGGCGATGCGTCTTGATTTGTTATCCATTTACAGAGCCGGTACGCTGGATTGTGTACAGCAAATGTCAAGAAAACCAGAATATCGTTTTATGTTGTGGTATATACCTTCCGCAAATAGGGGTAACTGCATGATGTACAGCAATAACATTGGATAAGTGTTTACGCTAATTGCAAAGGAAATGTCGTTATACCTTTCATTGCTGCTGTAACGAATAATATGGATTGGATGTATGCAGACCGTCTTCTCCAATACTTGAGCCATTATTGGATATCGTGGTTCATATTGGTACTGTTTTGGAAAATTGAATAAGTTTAGCGAAAATAAAAGGGATCATCACAGTTTCTGTTACTATTTTTACATGACTTTCTTCTATTCTCTATTCCACTGTTGAATTAATGTATTGTAAGTATTCATTAGTCATTTATTGAAATTTTTTGACGCACCTATACTTTATAAAGTAGGTCAACTCATATAACCGCACTCAAATTTAAAAGATGGCACGAAATTATGCGTGTTGTGAATTGAGCAATCTTCGCCTGTTCCTTCTCCCCTTGTTTCTAATGCAGAAAGCATATTGTTCGGGCTTATGCTATTATAAACATGCATAAAAATATATCAAAACGGGTTGCAGCCCATGCTCAGTCATTATCACCATAAAGTTAGTGTCGTTTTGGTTTTTTTTTCATATTTTTCAGCTTATATTCTCCTTAATTCTGCCCTTTTCCCTTTCTCTTTCTTCTTTAGTCTCTCAAATAGATAGGATAGGGATTCATTGTATATGTGTTTTTCTACAACTCATAGCATTTCCATCATTAATGTATCCACTTTATACACCCTCGGGCAATAATACTCCATCAAAGGGATCTCCATCCACCAGTCATAAATCATTCACGTCCAACAGTAGTAACACAAATGATCTACTGTATACAACGAAAGCTATTCATACCATTGTTCCTACTACTGGCACTTCCCTTGCTACTACGGCTAACTCTAGTGTAGCTAACCTAACACCAAGCAGTAATGGCATATCCACTACCTTTTTTACGCCCATCACAAGCCGTCTGTCAACAAGACATTCTCGAAAATTGAGTCATGTTCGATTCAATAAAAAAGTCTTATCACAACAACAACAACAACAACAACAAGATGACTATTTCACTTCATCTTCCACTCTCATGATACCCTTTGACGATCTTCTAAGTAGTACAGCAACGGTAGCGGCAGTATCAACAAAGAAAGATATCAATAATAGAGCACCAGTTATACCCACGGATTCGACGCTTATTTCGGCTTTCCCATCTTCCGCCTCCTCTTCGTTTTCTTTTAAGGATGTCGGCAAAAGTCTTTCACCTTTACCTAACACGCAACCAGCGGCAGCACAGCATAATGAACATACTGCTAGCATCCATAGTAATATAATAGAAATTGTTGATAATCACAATGAAAGTAGTCATAACAGCAGCAGTAGTAAGAGTAGTCATAATAGTCACTACAGCAGGCATCAAAAATTAGCCAGCAACAACTGCAAAAAAAGGAAGAAATGGTACCGTCATTGGCTATTCTCCTCTAAATATTGGGGCCCTTTTACTAGCAAATTTAACGATGATGGCAGCAAGGATAATAGCCAGAAGAAAAAAAAAGGACACTGGCCAATGTTCACTTATCTTATGGTTTCGTTCTCCCTTATCATTTTCTCAGGTGAAATCTTGCTGAGCAAGCAAACAACTGGTGAATTTTTTGAGTTAGAGCCATTTAACTACATGCTAGGGCCCTCTATTGAAATCATGATACAAGTAGGGGCGAGATTTCCTCCTTGTATGCGACCAGTAGAATCAATGCCAGCTGATGAACGTTATGTGTGTTTACATACGTTTGCCATTAAGGACATTGCCGTGGACGATGATGATATTATACCAAATAAGAAAGCTAGTAATAGCTTATTATCAGCGGAAAATAAAGCAATCCTAGGCGATAACAATGATACTCTGACTACTTCATCACCAGGTCAATCTTTATTATTACTTGATCCCGTCGTGGATTTGGCAGATCCTAGGTTACTGAATTCAAGTTGTTCCCTTTCAACGATTTGCGGCATGACATCTTTTCACGAAGACAATATACCCGATCAAACTTATCGTTTGGTTTCACCGCTCTTTATCCATACAGGGCTTATACACTTGATAATTAATATGGCGTTCTTGCTGTTACTAGGAAGACAAGTAGAAAGGGTGGTCAACTGCTTAAGGTTTTCTAGTAAGAATAAGAAGTCCGGAATACGAGAAAAATACTATCAAAGTCCAACGTATTCACAAACTGTTGTCGTTTTTAGTACTATTTTTCGGTTCGGGCATATTTGGACATGCTCTAGGAGCCAATTTTGCGCCTCCTACTACGCGTAAGTAGATCATAAATATTCATTGAGGATAGGTCAAAATTATTATTTTGTACTTAAAAGATTGCTTTTAAAAGCTTTTTTGGGTTGTAGTAGCTCATTATTTGGATTTATCGGATTCTTGTATATCGACCTTGTTGCAAATTGGAAACGATTAGAACAGCCTCTACGGTATCTTATCCAATTATTGCTCGGTACAGCATTTAGTTTTATCATTGGATTGCTACCTGGGTAATAAAACTTAGCCAATTCTTTACACTGATCGATGGGTTAGCTAAACCGTCTTTTAATTTACACATATGTTCAGCGTAGACAATTTTTCACATCTGGGAGGATTGACATCAGGCATACTTTTATCTTATTCCTTGATGCCACCATGTTTTCAATTTACCACAAACCATATATACAACAATGGTCAAACTGCAGAAGGCGGCAATAGCATATACACGGGTACTGAAAGTAATAATGGCGTGACAACACTAAAAACAAGTAATGGGAGTAATAACAGTATCGAAAAGGCTGACCCTTTAGATGAAGCACTGGACCTTCTAAGTAAATCAACAGATACGCACAACAGCAACAGCGATGAGAGCATCAACACTTCGAGACAAAATTTGAGCTTTCCTCGGCGATTGATTGTATACTTCACACAACTGCTCAGTTTGTGCTTATATGGATTATTGCTTGGTATATTGATACACCATTTTGAAACAAGCAAAATAGATGAGGTAAC
The DNA here is from genome assembly GCF_025528875.1 of Mycotypha africana. Lineage (NCBI taxonomy): Eukaryota > Fungi > Mucoromycota > Mucoromycetes > Mucorales > Mycotyphaceae > Mycotypha > Mycotypha africana. The sequence goes on from NW_026515729.1 coordinate 1,305,457, forward strand.
TTAAAATAAGTTGAGATGTCTGTGTAATAGTCAGCTCAATTACATGTTTAGGAGTGCCCTTATTGTAGGTACCTTTCTTGTTTACCAATCAATGGATTCTGCGATTAGGTAAAAATTACCTCTATATCATCTCTACTCAAAGTATATTCAACAGCAGCAAATATACTGAATCACTAAGCTATATTTTTGTTGAGTCTGATTCTCTATATTCATATATTTTTTTATTTTTGTATATCATATACCTGTTCAAAATACGAATTGTAAATGCGATTTTTAGAGAGCGCGTGTTCAAAAGTGTTTAATACGTGCTTTTCTAAGTCTAGTAAAGATAGAAAGCGAGGTTGTGTGTGTACATGTGTATATATAATAAGATTATAGATAGATTCAAAATAAGAAAATGGAATAGTGCTTTAACCAAGATGATCTGTTGTTGAAGGTGCTGCAGCAGCTTCCTTATCTTTGTCCTTTTCTTGCTGGCCTTGCACTTCTACTGCTGGACTTGATTCTTCTCTTTTTTGTTGCTGAACACCACGTAATCGTCGTTCTTTCTCAGCTTCTAATTGACCATAAAGTAGATAAAGAGCTCTTTCATTAGCTTCGGTTGTGCCTTGAATGGTGAACATGCGTTCGCCTGTGTCATCATGCGGAGCTTTGGCGATAGATATCCTGGAACCTGATAATTTACGTATTTCAGAAATCTTCGAGCCACCTTTGCCAATGATACAACCCACCATATCTGAAGGAATAGAGATATTTTGGGTGCGGATGTTGGTGTCGTTATTGATATCATTGCTGCTATTACTATTTCCGTTATGATTGTTGTGAGGATTAGTATTAATATGATTATTATGAGGAGTATTTGCAGAAGTAGTAGTGAAAAAGGCATTATGCTGGTGTGGCGACTGAGGGAAAGATGGATATGGCGCTTGCTGATAAGGTTGTGGAGGAACCGTTGCTGTGGGTAATATGGATGTGTTGTTGTTATTATTATTACTGAAATAACCCACACCGGTGCTACCAGGCATCATGGAGTGATTCATTGTTATATGTGGTGATTGCTGCAAAGCTTGTGGGGGCAATGTTGGGATTGCCGTCACTGGTGCAGCAGCAGGATTTGCATTATATGAATAATTATTGGAAGAGTGCTGAGGCTGATGATGAGAATGGTAATGATGATTATTATGACTGTGATGATGATAATGACTACTCTTGCTATTATTGTTTGAAAGATGATGAGGCAATGCTGATGTGCCGATACTTGTCCCTAATCCAGCTCCACCAGCCACTCCTCCGCTTCCAGTTGCCGCTGCCGCTGTTTGGTTAGCCACAATGAGTGCTTTTGTTGGATTATACAGAATTGTGCCGTAAGATCTATCTTTATCTTCAATCAAACAATACCCGATTTCTGCTATGGCTTTATGAATAGCATCCACAGTGCCTTTGACTTCCACGACACGTTCAGTGCTCTGCGATAGTAGTGTTTTTGAAGCCATCATACGGACACCAGTGGTATCTTGGATATGCTTTATTTTTGCACCTTGACGTCCAATCACGGTTCCCATCAAATTATGGGATATTAGTAAACGCACAGTTGTTACTGTTGTTGCATTTGATTGTTGATGTTGATGTTGTTGCATTACTGATAAAGGCGTAATAGGATTATCTAGTAAAGTTTGGGCAATATAGCCATATGCTTGAGCAACACCTTCTAAAGTACCACTGACAGTCAGAACACGGTCAGGTACGCCTTGGACCACCTTCGACACACCTGCTTTTACACCTGTCAATTCTCTCATTTCAGCAACATTTTTACCGCCTAGATATATGAAACGCTTAGAAAGTAAGTAAGAATGATAGATAACAATTGTCAGTAAGACTGGTTCGAAAAATTCACCTTTTCCAATGATGACACCTGCTTCTTTGGTTGTTACAAGTGCACGCAAAGTTAAATTATTCTCGTCTAAAGTGTCTTTTCCGCTATAATTCCCAAGGGTGTTATCTTTATGTACATTTGGCGATGGAGCTGATTCAATTGATTCATTTGAGGATTCTTCAATGATGTCGAGGTTTTCAGACTTGTTATTTAGGGTGTCAGCCGTAGTAGACATTTCTTTATAAACTTATGCGGGTGGATGCTTTTAATGATTGTGTAATACTGACGCACCAAATGTCAAAGAAAGGGCAAAAGACAGAAAATAGAGAATAACAGACAAAGAGAACTAGATAAAGATATTGTGCTAATATAAGAGAGAAGAAGGAAAAAATATGAGAAAAAGAGAGAAACTGGAATTTTTTAAGAACAAAAAAAAAAATAAAAAAAAAAATAGAAAAAAGAACTACCACACAACAAAATATAACATACTTAAAGCGCACACACACTACACACATTCGCGCGCACACACGCATTTTCTTCCCCAAATCAAACATTTTAGAGAAAATCAGGTTTAACTTTCCGCTTTCGGACGAAAGGGAAAATGGGCATACAGCTGCAAAATAGGAGGACAGAGTTATGATTGCTTTCTGTACCTTTTCGTCCAATTGCAGTCAAGTCATTAAGTAAGATTTCTTTGAAATTGAACCCTTTTGTTTTTGGCCATCTTTTGTCTTTGTTGAATGATACAACAAAACCTTCAGACAAACGACAGAACACACTTCTTATTTTTGTTGTGCAAAAAAGTTTGGCTTTTTTTTTTTCTGTTTTATAGAGCCGAAGGAAAATTGAAACAACAAAAGGTTGACAACGGCTTTAGAAATTCATGCATATACCGAAAAAAGGTATTTTTATAGGTCATATATATATAAGTCAGAGAATGAATTTTTGATATAGAACGCGTCTGCTACATTACTAAGCATTGGTCAAAACCAGCTTCTTATGTTAAAATGATGGAACGGAAGAGATGCCGTTTCAACCGTGTTTGACGGCTATTGATCCGTCCACCACATAGAATTCTACGCGCAGTTGTGCATGCAAGTCCAAATAAATGCTGCTCCGGATAGTTTTACTTTACGGGAACCATTTATACAGTTAGTGTTTCCACATACAAATGGTATGAGACAATTATAAATTGAGGGATGTAACGAACTTAAATGCAAACGATTTGATAGTAGACCGGTTTCTAAAGGGGCACTGATAAACAGTCTACAAATGGCTGCCAAAGACTGCATTTTGCTGTTGGTAAAACAACCACATGGCAATCTAGGCCTATTAACTCAGCTTAGATCCTATTTTTATCCCTTTTTGACGTAAAGCTGTATTATGAAATGAAATAGTCGAGAGTTATTTTTAGTAAGAGAAGAGAATTTATTTTCTTAAAATGGCATATATAAATCAAATAATATTCTATGTTCAACAACGCCATGTAATCGATAGTTCGAAAGAGGAAGAAACTAGTGAGAGTTGTTGCAATAATGGATAAGACTTAAAAGCGTAAGCATTTGATCTTAAAGACTGGGCTTACCAAAGCTGCGGCTAAGTGTAACATTCCAATCGACCACCGCTTATGGATTCATAAATCAGTGAAATGCCAGTGATAATACAGTCTTTCTCTGTACCAGACCAAGAACCGGCATCTCTCAACCAAAATAGACAAAAAGAATTTGCAAAAAACATACCGAGTTTCTTATCCTTCCTCATTTTTTCATTTAAGGAAAATATAAAATATATGCGCATGAACAACGCAATAGCCATTAAAGAGTACAAGGGGCAGGAAATCTTCGAGTCTTCTTTTTCAAAACTTTGTATGTTTGATGATAAAAACGTTTCATAGAAGCTATTTCTCAATTTTATGAGTTGTATTTATTGTTTTATTCAGGTGCTACAAACAAGACGTCAAGAGTCTTTGAATAGGAATATTAGAGACAGAGTGTAGAATGCAAAGCTGACCAGTTAACCAAATAATCGTCATTAATCAAACAAAGAGCAATAAGCTAACCCTCCCCTTTTGGAAAAAGAAAGAGTACAGAGCAAGCTGACGTGTTTGGTGAGATAACACTACAATACTTGAAGACTTATAACCAGGTACAGAATATATTTTACCTCGGTCTATCTATATTAAAAAATTACGTACAATTTATCACAAGTCAAAAGCCTTCAATACAAATGATTTACACATGAAGCACCTGAACCTAAAATTAGTGACTAGCATACGCGTCCAAGCTTTCTCTTTTTAATTAAGCTAATGGTTGATATGGCACCTAAAATCGATCTTGCTTTCGCTTCGGAGGTGACTACTGTAACTATTGCAGGTGTTCCTATCGTTGACCAAGCCATACCTCGTTTCAAATTGATATAAAAGGCTGGTATATCAGAAAAACGCAGCTTCTAGTGGAACAACGTACCTTTGCTGAATCTTTTTTTCGCTATTTCTTTCTGCAGGCTACATTGTGCTTGCTTAATGGACAGCTCAGTTGTTATGATGTTTCAAATAAAGCTACGAGATTCAAAGTAGGCTGTATAACGTCGCTTACTGCATGACTCCATACCAATATCTTTATTTTCCCCTCATCCGCAGTTAGAAGTATAACAGGACTAGACGGTCTTTTTTCAAAGCTTTATTCATTACAAGCTGGGTACGAGAACTTATGTTTCGATAGCAAACAGCTCTTGTAACATGCATAGGCTCCACTCTATTTCCACCAACAATATGTCCTTGTCCATCCATATCCATTCTGAATGTCTGTAAAATGTAATTAAAAAAAAGACCACTTTAAAAATCAACCTTTTGGTATAAAGTCAAAATCGTTTTTATTCGAAATCAAGCGACAAGTGAAAGGAAACGCATACATAGTCGACATCGAACTCAAACCAAACGACTTGATCTTTCTTCCTCAATCGGAATTTGAAATATTGTAAAGAAAAATACTTCTTTGTTGTGTTTTGGTTTGTATTTTATTGCCGTGCTCAATTTCATAAGCTTTACCACTACCTACATATAAATTATAACAAAGCTCTTGTAAGATATAAGTCCTGAGTCACTTTAGATTTCAAGTGAAAGATTGTTATCTTTTAATGGCAGGAGCTCATCATTGAGAGTTGGGAACAAGCAGTCGCATCATACATAAATATCATTTGTTAGAACTGAGGATTGAAGCAATGCTAGTTCATCACAAGCACCAGACAAGCAACATTCATAAAAATATGATGTGCAGAAACATTGCTCTGATTGTTGGGCGCTTTAGCATTGTCCCTCCAATATGAATAAAACGGAACAAGAAAGCTCTTGTCCAACGGCTCATCGTTGATTGTCTATTGTCGAGTTGCTTCAATGTGATTGGACACCTACGTCACTGCCTGTGATTGGCAAATTATCACGTGACTATGTAATTCTGCATATTGAAAAGCTTAAACAGACTTTTGCATTTTAGTTTAGTGCCAAAAACAACTGGCTGTCGTAATTCAAACCATTTCAGCTTCCTTTTTCTTTTCTTCTTTCTTTTAAGCCATTATTTATTTTCCCTCTTTGAAATATACCACCTTACAACGTTTCTAATATTCTATTTATTCTCTTAATCGATTGCACAATATGACTCTGGAATCGCCAAATAACAATAAAGACACACACAACGCTGGTAATAATACAGATAATGGTAATAATACTCAAGATCATCGTATTTCAAGTGATCCTGGAGTAGCAGCCTTATTAGAACTGAGCAAAGAAATAGAAGAAAGACAGCAAAAACAGATGCAAGAATATCAAGAGCGGCATTCACAAGATATAGCTGAAAAGACAAAAGATGGAGAGGCGGTTGATCCTAGAGAATTACGACCACCAGGAATATTACCGCCACAAGCTATGTTATCCACACCACCACCTCCTCCACCTGTTCTGAAGTCATCCGAAGATTCTTCTAGTTTATTATCACCTTGGTGGTCAGAAGAGGCGCCCTTAGCGGAAACAGCAGCAACAACAGCAACAGCAGCAAATAATACAGCGTCCTTAGATCAATCTAGTGATATTAATAACATGATTAAGAATAATAACAATGATGATGATGTTAGTGGCGAAAACGAAGGTGCGTACGGATTTAATGTTTGATCATTAACCTGGAAGAACAGTTCTCAGTATTTAAATACTCACGTAGCAATATGTATAACAATTTTTTTTTTCTTTATAGACAATGTGAACAGTAAAATAGACGATAAAGCAAATGAAACCGCTTCACAGAATTCATCACAAACTTCTTCTCAGAAAAATAGCAATCAAAAGACAAATCTCTCTTTTACAATATTTGACAGAGCACTAAACAAGAAAGATCAGAATATATTCAAAGAAAGATGTATATTATTCGCAACGACAATTGCTAAATCACAACAAAAAGAAGCGAATCAAGGAGAAGCAGCTTCTTACAATGACCTACAGGATGTATTAACACGTTCCAAGCAATGTAGCATGGTTTGCTTCTTGAAATTCAACAAAGAAGTCATGTCATCTTCATTATCATCAACAGCGTCAACACCAGCTTCAAATAGTAAAGCCACATCAATACCTACAATATCTGCACTTACAGATACGGATACAACCGCATCATCATCACCTATATCATCATTTTTAAGACCTTTTGATGGTACCTTCATAACAGTAGCGAAAACTGCCAAACGGTGCGAAGAACATATATATTCTGGTAACTTAACAAACTAATTTTTTTCAATTTATTTCAGTTTTAAGTACACAATTGTTAATACTTCAAATCTGTAGACAATATTCAGAGCAAGACGTCTCCTGATTACTTTACTATTAATCTTGGCGAAGAGATTCATCATTCTGGAGAGTATGTTACGAACAACGTTATTAAAATTCTCACACCTCTACAAACATTTGCACAAAAATACTTGGATTCATGGAAAGATGGTACACAACAAAAATTCTTTGCTCGTTTTTGGACAACAGTGCAAAATGGTGATGCTTTACATTTAGTTGGAAAAAGTACGAAAAAGATGATCGAGTTGATAAAGGAAAAAACTAGTAGAGATGATGATAATAACAAAAAATAGGGCAAAGCTGAATCTTTTACCAGTAAATAGATTCATTACTCACTGTTGTTAATGGATACAACATACAAATAAATGCAATTAAGCCTACCCAAAAGCAACTGTAAACAATCCGTTTATGTTTCTGTAAAGCTGGATTATGCTGAACTGAATTGATATCAGGAACTCCCATTATATTACAAAAGGAATGACACAGTATAGGTGGTAATACGTGATTGGTTCGAATGAATAAGAAGCTTGCATACCATCCAAAGATAGTCGTATAAGTGAACTGAAATAAGGAAACGAATATTGCTCTTTTCAATGCCCTGCTGTTTCTACCGAAAGCATTATAGTTTTCCCAAGTATGATGCAAATGAGCTATACATGGAAAGAGTAACAAAAACCCGACTATGAGTATACAAGAGACTGAGGTCTACCATTATGGTGTCTATTCTCACCTAGGCCAAAATACAAAGGGGAGGCAAAAATTAAGTATTTTTTTGAATAGTGAGCTTGAAAAAGAATTGCTATGACGCATGCTCTAAATACAAATTCTTCTGTCAAAGGACCCTGTTCATTGAAACGATAACGTTAGCAATTAATCACTTTTTCCGCGTATGAATTGCATCTATTGTCATTCCAAACTAGATTTTACCACTACATAATTGCGCTGACCTTGCAAAGATGTGAAAATATCCACTATATCTCTTCTAAACACAAAATGCTTTTGGAAAGGTAATTCTTCTTCGAAGAACATCATGGATATAGGTCCCAGAAATAAGAGGCCAGTCAATAGAAGTGGCCTACTTACAACAGACAGCAAATGTAATACTGGTTGCTGAGGTAAAACACCTAATAACGTCCAGACATTATATTGAGTTGTATTGAAGTACCAAACAATCAAAGCGGATATAATAGAAGCAACAGTAACAGCTTTAATTCTAGCCCTAATGACGGGTGGATCGTTTCGTCGTGATCCGTTTGGTACCTTAAAAAGGTAAAATCCAACAATATAAGTTAGAGTAAATCCAACACACAAAGAGTTTGCTGCTGAAGCGGTTAACATTCAAGTGGAAGGCCCAGATATATTTGAAAGAAAGGAACGAAGAGTTAAATAGATCTGTAGTTATAGTAAGATTCAATGGATCGGTTCAAGCGATGTCAGAAGTAGGGTTAAGCAACCTGAATTTTCATTATCTCAGATGGGGTTATTTACTTTTGTGGAACTTCCCGATTCTCATTTTCGCAGCTCTTGCATAAATTTCATAATGTCAGATCATTCAGATTCATCGTCATCAGTACCTCCATCCACAAATCGACATGTACTTTCTGTTCCCTCTATTGAAGCCGTGCAAAAGAAAAGAACGTCTCAGGGAATACCTTCTTTTTTCAAATCGAAACGAAATCGGCCAAATAACGATCAGCTTATTGCTACAAGTACAGATACTACCATTACCTCTACGGCTACTTCAACAGCTTCAACGACCAATATATCCAGTTTTTCTGAAAAGAACATCAACAAAGAGGTCGGAATAAATACTGGAGCCTCTGTAAATACTACACTTACTTATGAAAACAAAAATAAAGACGGACTCTCACCTTTCCGTAAGCATACAGCTTACTCTCCTTCACCCACACCTTCATCTTCTTCTTCGAACTCTGTCAACGCTCCTACTGCCTCTTCAACAGCAGCTGCTCGTCGAGTTACTTCGTCATTCGGCAATACTATATTAGTCAACCCATCCCAACGAAAAAATCCAGTCTTGCACCACATTGTCAACGTCCCTTATGAGTTTTCAGACATTATCAAAGTAGACTACGTTGTTGGCCAAACGACTGGTGTACTATACCTCAGCTTACGTTACCACCGTCTGTATCCTACCTATCTTGACACATGCCTTGAAAAAGTACGCCAACTCTATGTTGGTCGTGTCCTCTTAGTCCTCGTTGATACTGAGGATTATCACGATGCTCTACGTGAGATCAACCGTATGGCTGTCCTTGATAACTGGACATTAATTTTGGCTTGGAGTTTGGAAGAAGCTGGTCGGTATCTGGAGACGTACAAGTATTTTGAACATAAAGCACCTGACTGGATTCGAGAAAAGGTGGAAGAAGAATATTTACCTAAAATGACAGGGTGTTTAACACAAGTCAAAAGTGTGAATAAGACGGATGTGTTGACGTTATTGTCTACGTTTGGATCGTTAAAAGGTATAGCAAGGGCGAGGCCTGAACAGCTGGCCATGTGTCCCGGCTTCGGTGAGCAGAAGGTTAAGCGGCTGCAGCAGATTTGGAAACAACCGTTCTTAGAAAATAAAAAGAAAAGCAATTGAGATCAGTGGAGGAAGAACTTGAACAATAAAGGAAACACTTCTTGTCCTTCCATACTATATACCAATATATATTTATTGATGTAGTCATGCTTAGCGTTACAGTTGCAAAGCAAAAAGGTACTGAATAACAATAAATCGAATCATTTCTTTATTTTCGAGGTCTCAGAGAAAGTTAAAGTAGGCAAAAGCAGGCAAGTTATAAAATGCTTCATACAGTTTCTGATTTTTTTAGCATATGAATGACATGGTATAATAAAAGTTACATGTAGAATGAATAATTCGTATAGAAATAGTGAAGGTATATGTACTTTTTCCAGAGTTTTGTAAGATTGTTCGAAGAATAAATGCTGAACCTTTACGACCTCCATGCAAATGGTTCGTCAGATGAGACAAGTGAGTTCTGAATGATATTATTTTGGTGATGCATATAACTGAAGTTAGAAGGGTTGAGGATCATGGAGCGTTGATGACGAAGGGTTTTGTTATTTTGAAATATATCATTTTTATGATTTGTAACGGCTGAAGATGTTGAGTCGATACTTGCAGTGGTAGTTGTGGAGGCAGATGAAACATGGACTGAATTAAAAGGGGTTGAACTGTTGCTGTTGTACTGTTTAATATGGCGATTTTGAGTATAGGAGTAGTAATAAAAGTCTTTTCCCATGAAGGAAGAAGAGGACAAGGCGGAAGAGAAACGTGTTTCCCTACCGTGATAGCAGTTGATGATATTATTCTTTCTAAAGTATTGCTCCTCTTCCTCCTCATCTACTAAATTGCTGTCATATTCTACAAATTCCTCTTGGCCTTCGGGTTGAGGATCATATTTCAATTGATAGTCCTCACTAAAGTAGGATACTTCTGATTTGAACGATAAAACGGAAGCCTGATCAGGACATATATAGGAATAGCCTTGGAACGATTCTTCAAACAATTTAGCTGAGCTATCAGGTAACCAATAAAAATTTCGTTGATGTGCATTGTTATCTTCATCATCAATAATTTGCGTAGACATATCCAAGAATTCCTGATCAAAATGGCTGAAATCTAACTCATGTGTTTGAGATGGGACATAGATGGGTTGAATCCTTTTTGCGTAAACTTCTTTCCAATCCAAATGGTTTGCAAAATAAGGATGTGTTCTTAGTTCAAAAACACCATCTTTCCTATCATTTGAAAGACCCGCTCCCAACCGTTGCACAGGATTTCTTTCCAACAAACCTGCGATCAAATCCATAGCCTCAACATCCTTAAACCCTCGAGGAAACGTCAAATCATCGTATAAAACGCGATCGTACATTTCTTCAGGCGTGTCTGCTGCGAAGGGGGTCGTTCCTAAGAGCATTTCATAAAGCATAGTGCCCAAGCTCCAAAAATCCGCGGCATAAGAATAACCTTCTTCACCTTCTTGTTGTAAGATGATTTCGGGCGCTAAATATTCAGGTGTTCCACAGAAAGTGGTTGTACGGTGATCATATCGCGGACAGAAAGATGCATCAGTGGGAGCAGGCGAGAACATTTTGGACAATCCGAAATCCGTCAAGACAATATGACCATCTTTGGCTAGTAGTACATTTTCCGGTTTAAGATCCCTGTGGATTTACAAGAAGAACATTAGCAATCGTATAAGCTAAATTACTAGTCCATTTTTTTTTACCTATAAAGAATACAGTGTCGGTGCAATTCTTGTAATCCGGTAACAATCTCTGCTGCGTATAGCCTACATTGTTCAGGTGGAAAGCATATATATCTTTGTAGTAAAGTCGCCAAATCAGCTCCGGCATGGTAGTCAAGCACCAAATATAGATTTTGTTGGTCTTGAAAAGCACTAAATAACCGAATTAAGAATGGATGACGAATGGAGGCTAATGAAGCTAAAATATTACGTTCTGTTCGAACGTGCTCAACTTCTCGCTTTGTGATACTCCAGGCTTTTGTGATGGCTTTGAGAGCAAATAGACGCTGCGTTTTATGATGCTTCACCAAGATAACTTTCCCAGTAGCGCCTTTACCTAGAACTTGAATGAGTTGATAATCCTTGATCGTATGAGGATTTGATAATTCATTGGAAACTGGAAGATTTTCTATCTGTTCAATGAACTCCATTTCCTCTTCCTTGACTTCTGTTGTCTCCTTCGAGTATTTGGAGGATGAGCATGAAGCTGATAATCCACTATCATAGCGGATGCTAATGTCATCAGCATTTTGACTGAACGCCTCTGAAATATCGTTACAGTGTTGATCAAGGGATATAGTTCTAGTTGCTTGATGATTGATATATAGATTCCTTACATCGGCAATGGATCGATTGGAACAGATAGTCGAAGGTGGAGTTGCAATTTCTGGCTCCTGGTGCTCTTCGATCACAGCGTTAATAACAGCGTTGGTAACAGTACTAGCAGTGGTGGCCAAAGTAGGCTGATGCTGTGCAACAAGTTGACGTACAGATAACTTTGAAATAACAGTATCTTCATCTCTTTGAGCAGACAAAAAGTCACGGAAAATGGATGATTTACCGATATTGCGACGAAGTGATTGTGATAGGTAGTTCTGTAGTAATACTGAGTTTGACTTTTTCTTTTTGTTGCTGATAAGTTTGGTTTTCTTTTTGGATTTCTTAAAGAAAAGTGAGGACAGAATAGATGAAGATGTTCGTGATGATGACGATGATGATGACGTTTTGAGGCTGTTGCTATTATAGCCGTAACTATAAAGTTTTGGTAAAGGAATATGGTGTTTGGGAAAATGCTGGTATATCTGAGAACGATAAATTTCTGTTATGTTATTCTTCCAAGTTACACTTTAATGGCGTCAATCTGATATAAAAGTATATAACTTACTAAATTATCTAATTCATGAAAATCCTGAATATATCGGATCAAAGAAAAGTGATGTGTTTCGTTTTCCAATATAATGTGAAAGACCTATAATAGGTTTTAATTATCTTATTCAATACAGGTAGATTACTGTAGTGCTTCTTACAGTGCATGCATCATGTCTAGATATTTCTATGGAGGATTCGACGACTGCTATTCGCAGAGAATTATAGTCTTTTAAGGCCCAGCAAGTCGGTGGCAATGTTGATGAAGGCATAGTAATGGTAGAAATAGATATTACAGTATAAATGCTTGAATAGATGTTTAAATTAATATAAAGGGTATATATGAACAGATTTATTTCATTCAATCTTCACCAGAGAGCCAGGCAAAAATAGGGAAAAGAACAATTCGTATTTAAATATGAACTCCCAAATTAACGAAATTTTTCCTGTGTACAACTTTGACGACAAAGGAAATGGAGACAAAAACATTCAATAGGTGATACAACATATCAACTTAAATGTGTTAAGATTTCCATTGAAGCAGCAAACAAGTGAAGCACACGCGCGCAACACAATTGAGGCGGTACAAAATGAAGCTTTTTTGAATGCGAGTATGTGCGTCGCCATTATCCTTATAACGACTGATGCTGCTGCTACAACTACATAAGGCACTAGTTTACATTTACAGATGTCGTGCTTCGCATCCTGTGGCATTATCTACTCTACACTAATTCCATTTTCGTCAGCGATCAACTTGAATTTATCCATATGCACTGGCCATATCATCTGTAATTCCCGCTCTGACAGAAATTGAAACCTAAAATCAATGTTAATCTCTTGTTGACTATGTGCTGAATTCAATACTACTACGAAGCCCCACTTCTTTTGAAGACGTTTCAATTCTTCGAAGTAAAATGAATCACTTTTGGGATTGCTGTTGCTTCTGTCGATGATACTGAATTGCTGAGTAAGCGAAAGGCTGCTACTGCTAACATTGGTGCTGGTTTTGCTGCTAAAATTATCGCAAATTACCCATAAAACTCGATATTGCATATGGAGTTCAAGCCATGCTTCCAATCTGTCAATAATTTCTTGTTGAATATCAATTGTATTCTTGTCTATTCGTAGTAAATGAAACCTCGATTCCTTGTTCTGAAGCTCAAGTAACATCCTAGTCGTACCAAAATTTCGTCTGGTAGATTGATGTAGATATAAGACATGCATATCATAACCATGGTGCTGTTGTGCGTAATCAGTCTCTTCTGCTGGATCAGTACTAGCCGTATTTACTGATAATGCCGGTGGTGAAGCCAATGTCATATGAGCTAATATGGATGCCTTAATGTCATCTGCTACAATATAATTGGGTCCAACAAAATCAATCATGTCTCCTGGACTAACCCCCTTTTTTACACCGGTGAAATCTGTCGTATTACTACTGTTTATGGCGACAACATGTTGGTAGTATTTTTTCATTTGATTCCCTATATTTTCAAAAGGAGGACCTATTCTTATAACGTCAAGTTTCTCGACATCATCCATAGACTATCATAAAGTACTTTAGTTGAAATGTAATGCTGCGTTATCTTGTATATAAGAAGCTTACTTCCAAAAGAGACTCGTGCCGTATAGTGGATATAAACTTTAACAGGAAAGGCATAATTAAAAAAAAGTGAGAAAGAAGGAAAGAAGTTGGAAAAAGAGAGACGTGGAAAATTTTCCAAATTTAGAACACGTGTTTTTTCTTGCAGCACCTAATTTTTTGGTGGTAAAGGCGTGTTCTACTCAAAATTGGTGACCCATGCGGCCATAGCATGCGGGTAGAAAGCAAGTTCGTTGTTCATCTTTTTCGTATAAAAAAGGAAAGAAAGCGAGATCTAAGCGTCTTCACACATTGATTAAACCCTTATTTTGAGAGCATAATGATCATATTAACTTGTACAATATTACGCACGCACTTATCATTTGCGGTACATTCATTGTTCTTTGCTCTATTTGTGATTTAAGCGCTGCTACATTTAGTCTCATTCTTGTTTCTGATTCCTTATTTTAATAATCTTAGCCGTTTGCTGTATATTCATGGGTAACAGGATTTAAGCTCATACGTGGACACCCATACAACGATACTAGCAGTATGTGGTATTTCCATATTTCTTATGTATAAATACGAACTAGACAACATCTTCAGTAAAAGGGAATGCCTTATGATCAAAGAATCACAATAGCGTTGGTATTGTAAGTTGCACACATCATTCTGTACTGCCTATGCAGCATTATATTGATAAACACATCCTTGTTGGCTTAGAATTCAAGGAAAGGGTGTTTTATTGTGTTATAAAACCACAACATCGGCTTAGAGGATTGATCAATATATAAATCCTTGAGAATTGAAGAGAGAAGCATCCTTTAATGCAATTACATTTTTTTTTTTGTGTATAGGGCGTTCTTCTGTAATCTTGATATTGTTTTACCTTCAACTTCAAAGGCTAAGTTATCACTTGGAATTATTTTTCCTCCTACTAGCTTTCCATTCTTTACTGAATTTAAGCCATACCATTTTCAATTTTAATTTTTACAGCAACTTGGGAAGCTTTATAGTGCCAACGCCGTACAGAATAAATGGTCATATACTAAATATAACGGCTGAATGCCAGTATGATACTAATATCAATACTATTAGTAAATCTTGTGTAGGTGTCTATTTCGCTTAAAGAATTGAACTGAACGACCTATGATGGTTTATTCCTGATTGATGATCATATCGTATTTGGAAGTGGTACTTGGCCTAAATCAGGCCCGTCCACAGCCTGTGTTAGCGTTGCACCCTTTTCTTCCTTGGACGATATAGGGATAATAGAAAGACTCTCTAAATGATACAATAATTCGATAGACGTTTCTCCTGTTGCATCTTGATTGATATTCAGTATCTTCAGCATCGTTCGTCATGAAAACAGCTTTTCAGAGGGCAAGTAAGCTTTCCACTTTCGCGTAGTTGAACCCCGTCAATAGTCCATATTAAGTTGGGGATTTCGACAAAGTCAAATGGAAGCAGATCTTAATGAAAAAAAAATAAATAAATAAAATACAAATAAATAAAATAAATAGAAAAACTTACTCCTCATAGTTGTTACATGACCGCAGGTTTATATTGCTCATCTTTATAAACGTGTTAAAAGGTCCCTTTTAAGTTTTTCTTACACCTATGAGAATTAATTTCTTGTCGCGGACCATCAATCAGAGATGTATCTGTTAATCAGTATGACTATAACGCCTTCGTCTGGACTTTAGTCAACTGTTTATGGAGAGAAAATACAATCCAACCGAAACTAAACTTTTCCGTATAATTGTTCTATAGCATTTAACTAGAGCTTCTTGCATATAACCATTGAACCCTGTGATTAGTCTACATTGATGCTAACATTTGTTTATTTTCTTCTCAGAGGATAATTTAGCGTCAAAGCTCAGAGATGTAAGATCATCAGCCGTATTTTACGCACTTTTTTAATTTTAAGAAAGCCATAGACATCTTTTTTGAAGATACATAACCTTGAGAGGCGGTTACGTAATTAAGAAAGTCATGGTTACCATCAACAAATACTCATTTTCAATAGACAGCACACATTAGTTCAGTCACTTTGCTGTGGTGTGGAGTGACAGGATTTTAGGAGATGTTCAACGTTAATCGAATCTTCTCATCTGCTCTATAAAATATCGTGATTACCTAATCTTGCGGCCAAAAAATATATAGATTCTTATTAAGGGTTAAAAAATTGAATGTTTGCAAAAGGAACGAACCATGTACTGATACATGATAAACACATAATACACTTGGAGCATTCGGTTGGTTATTTGAGCCTCTTCTGAGAAAGACATTCTAGATTGCCTGCAATAGGTAAATCATGGAACAAATTTGGTCTAGTTGTAGTTACAAAATTTCTTTTTTCACGGCTGATTTTGTGAAATCATGTTTATGACATGTTACAATTTTGGTAAAATATATCACTGTTTGTATCTCAGGTTATGAGCATAGATCAATGATAGAATTATATACAGCACAGTATTAAATGGCATAGAGTGGTGATCTGTTAAACTTTACCAGACTTCTAGTGATTATTTTTTATGTACAACTGCATGATGTGCAATATATAAAAAGCCGGGATATTGGCACGAGTAATGGATATACATTTTTATTCAACACTATATTTTTACATACTAATCTATTTATGTACCTGGAAACGATTCTTATTGAAGGTTTTTGTGCACCTTTCACCCATATCCATTTCATATGTATGTGCTATAATCACACAGTTATATCAAAAGCTAATTCAAGATATTAAGGCTTCTTGACCTTGCTGAATGAGTGATTGTACTTTGCTTAATAATTCATCTTCTTTCTCAAACTTTGTAACAGGCAGCGATCGTGTTCGTCGTTTTCGTTCTTCATAGTTTATTTTAGCTTTTTCTCTATCACTTGTGAGTGAAGAAGAGGTAGTAGGAAGCGGTCGCACCTAAAATTTTAAAGTTTGAGTGAGTTATAAAGTTACCTACTCATAGATTTATGAGAGAAACATTTCACCTTCAAATTGGATGTAAGATTCGCATTTCTCTCTCTTTTGACGCTTGGTTGCGATAGTGATAGGGATCTAAACGAACTTGAGGAGGCTATCGGATGTACTATGAATTGATTTTCTGCCCATGCTTGAGTTCTTTTCTTTTTTGTTTCATTTATTGTCACGGGGTAAACATTAAATTGCTGATACGAGCCCGAAAGGCTGTGGTGATTAGGATCGAAAGCATGAGGATGTGTATGTTGGTGTTCGTGATGATGATATTGATGATGCTGGCAGTGACTATGTGACAAATGGTTTGACTTATTCTTTCGGTGATGTTGACCAATACTACTACCACTGCTACTACCATCGCTGTGGCGACCATAGATGGAAGTATTTTGAAAAGTGGATGTCGAAGAAGGTGAGTTTGTTATTGCTTTCGGGGTTTGTTGGTGTATTAATGCACCTGTAACATATGTATAGGCTGTAATGGCAATTGCTGAAGTAAATATAAGAACATCTAGTATTCGAGAAAATAGTGCCTCGATTGAAGAACCTTTTGAAGTTGTTAAAGGAAAACTATAGTAAGAAGTTATACTATCTGTTGATGTCCAAGGAGAAAGCTGTCGATGGTTTTCTCTCTGAGGTTTATTTCGTCTGTTAACTGAATCAGTTGTGCAGACGTTGAGCATAGACATATCTGTATTCCGGGGAAAGTGTGCTTATGAAAATGTGATGTCAAAGAGACAGAAGAAAGAAGGGAGAAAAAGTGAAAGCGTCTTTTTATATATAGTTGTGTAGGTAAGCCTTGTAAATCATGTGGACCATTGCGGAGTCAGCCTCTTCAGAGCAAAAAGGAAAACAAACGCCTTATCCTCAGAGATCCTTAACTTTACCCAATGAAAACCTCATTTCTTGTTTTGTACTTTTTTGACTGAGCAGGTTAGTTACATGTCGAACACAAAATCAGACATCTTCTGATACGGCGTCGCATCCGTTCCTTATGTTTCTTTGAACATATGAGATAGTGCTTTATTGCAAAATAACGAATATCTAGGCGAGTACATACATTCTTGCCCTTATACCTTTGTACAGCATTTTCAACATTGCACTTTTATGGCATGATTTTTTTAATACATGATAACGTACGTGCAATTTTAAACTTTTCTTTATTCTCTTCTCTTATCTGTGAATAATGAAATTGCATATGCCTGAACGATTTTTCCGGGTTTCTGCATATACTCATCCATACACGTTTCATATTTCATTGTTGCCGCAGTGTTAAGAAGCATTGATCAGAACTGGGGTGGCTTTTATCAAATCATTTTAGGTTTTGTTGTGCTACACCTATCGAAGTTGGAACGGGACTTCGGACCCTTCGAACCATCTTTACAAATTTGACACAGAAATACCGTGTATTTATTAATCCTCTTTCCGTTAGTCACTCTTTCAAAAATAAATGAGCCACAGCCACAGTAATCACCACGTGCATGAGGAGACAGCTGAAAATCCTGTTGAGTCAGAGCAATTTCATTTGTTAAAGATCATTACTGCATTTGCTTACTATAAGCGCCATGCTCTTAACCATAACCATCGTCGAAGACGCGACTACTATGCACTTCCTGAACATCACAAAAAGCTTATTCCGGATTATTTGGAGAAACTTCAACAAGTAGACCTATGCATCGAGAAAAATATGGATTTCATAAGAGATATCGTTAAAAGCTCCAGCATGTTTTTAGACGCGCCCTTAGCACAACAGCAAGAAAAGTTAAAGGTATTCACATCATTTCTGAAAACAATGCAGTTGGTATATCGACTATTTTATAATACGGGTTTTTATGGTTGAAAATAGAGCCATCAGCAAAGCCATCAAAAGCCTCCTGTTTCGCCAATGGATATGGATAAAGTACGAAGTACATTGAAACAGTTTGTTAGAGACTGGGCAAAAATAGTAAGATGGAAACAGTACGCATCACAAATTATGTGGGTCAGAACAAAGGTTTTAAGCCTTTCTATGTACAAATTAGGGAGAAGCTGAACGTAAAGCAACCTATGATCCTATCATTGAAGAATTGAATACACTGTATAAAGATCTTCCAACGGAGAAAAGGTATAATTGTGAAAAAGTGGAAAACAAAAATGGAGTTTCGTACTAATAATGATTGAATAGAGGTGATGTTCGTGTTTTAGTACCAGGAGCAGGCTTGGGCAGATTGGCTTTTGATATTGCAAGATCAGGCTTTAGCTGCCAAGGTAACCAATCTTACAACTCATCATACAAGCATTAATCAGAGTACCTAAACCCATTCCTATTGATGTTAATTTAGGCAATGAATTTTCTTACTTCATGGTAATTTAAAAAACAGTACACGAGTTTTATTAACTATGCATTTGCTAATATTCACTATGGCAGTTGTTCGCATCACACTTCATTTTAAATAGGTAACAGAAAGTGATCGATTACGTATTTTGTACTTAATACCCACTGACCCCTATTCTTTCTATACGCTTGAAGAGTGAGAGAACAAGAGCAATATGAAATATATCCTTTCATCCACTCATTTTCCAACATCAAGTCGGATCAAAAACAATTAACACCCATTAAGATACCTGATGTTGTGCCTGCCGATTTACCCTCTACTGTCGACTTTTCAATGGTGGCAGGCGATTTTACAGAGATCTATATACAGGACAGCAACATTGGAGCGTGGGACGTCATTGTGACATGCTTTTTTATGGACACAGCAAAGAATATCATTGAATACATGGAAGTCATACATAAAGCTTTAAAACCCAATGGCAAGTGGATCAATATAGGTAAATGATCTTCTGAAAGAAACGACGAGGGAAATGAATCGTCGCTAGTATACAAATTTGGACGAGAGTTCGATATATTAATATTGTTTATTGTGGCTAGGACCTCTACTTTATCATTTTGAAGATTCCAGCTCTGGTGACTCGTCAATCGAATTGAGCCTGGAGTCAGTAAAGAAAGTAGCTCAGGATATCGGATTTGAGTTCGAAAAGGAAAAGATGATCTCAACCACGTACACATCAAACCCTGATGGCATGCTGAATTACGTATACGATTGTGCATTCTGGACAGCACAGAAGAAATAGAGAATAATGAAGTCGATGTCAAGGATAAAATTATGTATTACGTTTAAACAGAGATTTTATTACATAATATTAGTTTTTTAAAGCCCAATGGACACGAGATATTAAGCTTATCTAAATTGCCCGGGGCAGCTCCAAAGGCTTAAAAGAAACTAAAAACCCCTTAGGGCTCAAGGGTAAAAAGGATTATGTACTAAAGGATTGTGGGAGGGGAAGAGGGTAACCAGTCGAGCAATAGGTGCCCTAACCGAGGAGTTGTAGGCGGCTCTTGAGAGTGGTGTAAGTAGTCGAGTTCAAACAAAATGTGACAAAGTGCTGGCCATAGGAAATGCCAGTTTTGTATTTCGGATGGGTTGTAGATCGGATGTGTGGGAAGACGGTTAAGGACATCGGATATGGGATCACAGACTGATGTGGGGAGTCGTGGCGGTGGTGCATGTTTAAACAGGAGATAGCGTGGAACTTTGTAAGTAATGACGAGGGATGTTTAAGGCAATAGGTTCGGTGGCCTCCAGGAAGCCAACCCAAACGCCATCGGATACATCGGCTGCGTTCATTAGTTGACATTGGAATATAAAGGATCGGATCGATCATTAATCGAGAATGGCATTGAGAGATCAGTTTGGAGTTAGGGCTGTTCGATTGTTGGATGTGAAGGAGGCTAGTACGGAAGTTAGCAATACAGCGTCTCAGAGCAGCTGATTCAGATCGTTGATTGAGCGGAGAAGAAGTGTAGTCTTGCCAGATCGGAGAACGAGCAAGCTTGCAATATAACGATTTACTTTGTTGCTGGCCTATATATGGGAGTAGTATCGAGATTAAAGTATCAGTAGGCAGTGAGGTAGAACGTAATAGGAACTTAGCTTGTAGGACGAAGGAGCGTTCTTTCATGGTGGGCAGATTGGCAAGGTGGAGCATAAGTCGGGCAGACGATCTACTGGATCCACCAAAGATTCGTCGAATACACTTGTTCTGGGTATCTTCGAATTGTTTATATTGCTTCGCAGTTAGGGGGCTAATGGCCAGTCCGTATTCCATCTTTGCGCGGACTAATTGGGCATATAACCGTAGTGAGAGCAGTTTTTCGAATCCACCAGGATTGACACCGATTGCTGCTAATTGATTCATCGTAGTAAGGGCCTTAAAAGTGTTAGTACGTGCTAGTTCATTTATATCTATACTACCACCTGGTTGAAAAGGTATCCCTAGATACGGAAAAGTGAGCTGACGTTGTAGAGGAACTCCATAAAGCTGGTAATCTATAGGGTGCGTTGATCTGTCTAGGATAACACATTTATTCGGATGCCAACGATAACCTAGCCGAAGACTATGAGCTTCACATTGTTGCAACAGGGTCCGAAGATGATCTTTATCAGTAATCAAGACGACATCGTCGGCATATAGTAAACAGTTGATATTAAGAATCAATTCCGGAACAGGCAAGGAAAGATCCAGTGGGCTTGGACGGAGCAGTGAAAGTAGTTCGTTAATGTAATATGAATAGAGTATAGGGGATAGTATGGATCCTTGAAGAACACCAGTAGTAGGACTGAAAGGTTCTGACTTGGCATTGTTCTGGAGGACTTCAATGCTGACATCGTCAAACATGTTTTGAAGTAGGGCAAGGAGCGGTTCTGGAATATGGGGACGAAGCACTGTCCATATGACGTTACGGTCAACCGTATCGTACGCTGATTTGATATCGAGGAAAGCTAGAACTGGTTCGATCTTGTGCTGGCGTTTCAAAATATTGCAGATTTCTGCTAAACAAAGAGCTTGGTCTAAGGAGCTACGGGCAATACGGAATCCACCGTGCGCAATATCGAGTGGGGGACTATTGGCCAAAAGGTAATTTTGGATGCATCGCTCTAAAATTTTGCGAAAAATAGATGTAAGACTAATTGGACGGTAGTTACCTGGATCTGTTGGGGGGCCTTTCTTATAAATCGGAATTGTTTGGGCAATGCGCCATGACTTAGGCGTATAGGACCATTTCCAGGTTAATTGGAAGAGATTTAATAGAAAGGGTGCTATTCGGTCGCTGACTGGTTGCAGCATTTCGATTTTGATATCATCCACCCCGGGAGCTTTCTTACGGGGGAGGCTTTTGATCGCATCCACAATGGTATCCTCAGATATGAAGAACTCGTTTAAAGTGAACGCTTGCGTGGGGTCAACTGGTGGTAATTCGCGTTGATACGGTGATGGAGGGTATTGACCCGAATACGTGCCTTGCATATGAGACGCCATGAGATCAGCTGCAGCTTGTGGACCTTCTGGGGTAGAGAACGAAGGGGATAGATTTCGCTTCTTACGGATTTTACTAAAACGTGCAATTGCTTTGGTATACTCTTCATGACTCATCTGATAACAGAACTGTTGCCATGTTTCCTGTCGACGACTTCGATAGAGACGACGAAGTTTGGCCTTGGCTTGCTGATGTTTGATCCAGTAGTCAAGTTTGTTCAGTCCAGTAGCCCGGCGCCATTTCCGATAGTAGTATTCTCTTTGATCAAACGTTTGTTGCGTTTCGACGGTCCAGAAGGATTCCAAGTTTATGACATGTGGTTGGGTGACCCGTCCACAGACTTGATCTAATGCGGCATAGAGAACAGTACAAAGATTCAACTGTAAGAGGGATCATGAATTACAATATTTTAGGTTCCATAAGAGACGATTTCGAAAATTTTGTGGACGAAGTCGGTACCTTAGTTGGAACGTTTCTTTTTTTTTAGTGGATTATAGATTTTTGATTTTAGACGAACTGGGCTTTTATGGTAGACGAAATATTTTGAGTAGATTTCTTTTGCTTTAAAATAAACACATCCCTGCAACATGGATTACATAAATTATAATCCTGCAAGTGAGCCTATGCTTTCCGAAAATACTTTTGCTATGGACTTGGATGAAATTGCTGTTACTTTTGGGCAAATTGAGAAGATCGTCGACTATAATGAAATGCAGCGGTGCCCTGTAGTCGATGATGCGAAAATGGAAGAAACTGTTGAATAATAACAACAGAATTCAGCACTGTCGCATTAACGGATAAGTCCAAGAATCGCAAGCAATATAGTGAGCACAGCATTAGACGGTTGATTCACTTAATCCAAGAGGCTGGGCTTACAGTTTCCAAAGCTGCGGTTGAGTGTGGCATCCCGAGGTCCACCGCTTATAAGTTTTTAGATCAGTGGAATGCTAGTGATGGTACAGTCCTTCCTGGTAGCAAGCCAAGAACCGGCATCGCTCGACCAAAGAAGCTTTTTGCAGAACATACTGAGTTTCTTATAGCATTATTTAATGCGAGACCTTCGACAACAATTGAAGCTGCAAGACAGGAGCTCTGTGCCAAATTTGAAGGTTTGAGTATCTCGATACCCAGTCTCCGGGAGCATATGACCACTAAGTGTTCACTATCTTTAAAAAGAGCAAACAAGTATACTTCAGAAAGAGATGCGCCTAGGACAATCGAACTTCGTTTTAGTATTGTTAGTCAATGGAAAGCTGCTGGTGTTGACTTTCAAGAAAATTGTGATTTTGTGGATGAAGCAGGCATCAATACGCAACTAATGAGAAGCCGTGCGTGGTCTAAGCGTGGTACTTATGCTACTGTTAAAGTCATGACTCAAAAAGGAGCAAACCTTAGTTTAATTGGCTGTATCTGCGCTCGCGGCATCATTGATTTTTCGAAGGAGCAGCCTTTGAGCATAAGTGATGCTATTAAGGTCGAACAGCAATATCAACCACAGTTCAGTTCAAAGAAGAGAAAGGCTGACACTCAAGAACTTCCAAAAAAGCCAATTAAAGGAACCACTGCTTATCATTACGTGAAATTCATGGAAGTTGTAATGGATACGTTGGACAGACTGGACATGAAAGGCTATTTTATCGTAATGGATAATTGCAGGATCCACCATGCGCAATTCGTTGTCGATACTATCAACAAACGCGGCTACAATCCGCTATTCATGACCCCTTACTCACCATTTTTGAACCCAACTGAAGAATGCTGGGCAAAAATCAAAACAGGCATCAGAAGGAATCCTCTTCAAAAAGGTGATGAGCTCTCTCCACGTATCAGCGAAGCAATCAAAACAGTTACGCCCGATGATTGTCTTGGATGGGTAAGGCACGCTGAGAGTTTCTGGGAGAGATGTTTACAGAAGGAAGTAGGGCTACGATGAACGATAATGTTATTTTCACATATGCTTTCAGAATTAATATTGACGCCTAAAATGTAAAAAGATCTACAATAAAATCCTACTTCGTCTAAAATCCAAAAGTCTATAGTCCACTAAAAAAAAGAAACGTCCCAATTATGGTACCGACTTCGTCCACAAAATTTTCGAAATCGTCTCTTATGAAACCTAAAAGACTGATACTGCATCCGGCACCCTTCAGCATTGTTAACAAAGACACACTCAAATCCAATGCCTGAATATGCACTCGCGTTTGCAGCAACCACAGCAAATAGATGATCCCATTTCGTATCTTCTAAATCAGCTACCTAACCATCCGCCTAGCCAACCTACGATAAAACGTCAATGGGAACACCAATGGCCGATCCTCTGCTACATACTATATGAGCTAGACTACCTAATCCACGTCAAAGAACCCCCACCCTTGAATGTTGCTCTAGGATCTTTACTGCTCCAATGGATGTCTCCTTCTAATCACTCAACCTTGTGACAAACTCGTTTTTACCCTTGATCTTAAAGGGCTTTTTAGATACTTTTATAAACAGTCGGATCTGCCCCGGGCAATTTTATATAACATGGTGCCCACTGTGTTTTAAAGAAATTATTTTGTCAATAAAAACCTCTCTTTAAACGTATCGGATCAAATTTTTCAATATCTGTGTATTTTTAAATGTGACATTAAACGCGTAAATCATACTGTTATTATAAATGTTGTTAAACGAAATGTTATGTTGCCAAAATTTAGTGATCATTCTTATCTTTCACCTTTTTCAATTATTTTCTTCTCTTCTTCTTTTCTTTCACTTCATTACCTTCAAACCAACGTTATTTTCTACACACATGTACAAGACAATCATCATAGATAAAATCAATTCAGTGAAAGAAAATCATACCAAGAAGGAAAATCCGTCCGGTAATGGCATATCACTATACAGTGTGTAGTTTGAGACATTAGTAACCTTATTGTACACTTTCAGAGCATACCAAATGTAAGGACTGTAATGATTTGGGTCACTTTAATAAAAATTACCCAGGATGCAAGTACCATAAAGCTATATCCGCCGATGATGGTAAGTTGAGCCTCGACCTGCCTTTAGCCACACAAGCCAAGTAATAGACCATCTCTTCCACATATAGTTGGGACTCGCAATAAGAAGAGAAAACAGAGCGCCAGTGTTAAAGCAGAGAAGAAAGCAGTGAAAAAGAAGAGAACAGCATCACAGGCTGTAGAGTGTTCCAGTTGTGGGAATGACGACCATGCTTCTCCTCGTTCGCCTCTTTGTCCTAATCACATACAATCAAAGGACGAGGCCATTTCATCTGTCCTTGGCCATGATTCTACTGTTTTTGCGAGGAAGCTTCCTATCGACAGTGCCGTTTTACCACAGTTTCGTGAAAAGTTCAAGGAAAAGGTCATCTCCTGCTGCAAGGACATCAGAGCTATAGTGTTTCGCTGCCAGCTATTTGTTAATGCCTATCTCGTGCATAATAAGAATGCCATTCCTTCAGAAGTCTTCACACAGCAATTTTGGTATTCTGTTGGACAACTCGTTACGGGCAAAAAGGTTACTCACAAGAAGGCGCTGAACGACGACATCAAAAATTACTTTGATGACTTTAAGGAAAAGCATCCGACAATAGTAATCAGTCAGAGCTTCACTAAAGGTTACAGCCACTGTCTCACAGAAGCCGCCAAGGATATAAGCGTTTCGTATACTAACTCTATTGTTGAGCTTTTTGAACAACGAGTGCTTAAATATCTAACCTATAAGCTGCAAAACATGTTTGTTGTTCGTATTGTTATCACTACTATAATTTCGATTTCTTAGTTTCTAACCATTTGTATTTGCTTTATTATAATCAGAGCATGAAGAAGGCCGACGCAGTGGAAATATCAAAAGCATACTGCTACCAAGTAATTTGCAAAGGCGAACCCAACTGGCCTGATAGAATCATGCTTAGTAAAGAAGACAAAAGCAAGATAGAGATGCTATGCAAAAGCTTTGAGAAACTTATAACGGAAAAGGTTACGCTGCTTTCCTTATCATCCGATCCCGCCAAGTTTACCAAAGCATTATGGCACATCCTATCCTCGTATGAAAAGGAACATGACGAACATGCAGCTTACGATGTCCGTAGATTACCGTTACCCAAGCGCTTCTTCCCTTTCCCCCTACCTTCGCTCCATTGGCGTTTCATCTCCATAAGCATCAACTCGCTCCTCCCATTCATGTTTCCCGGTACACCTCCGAAAGGCTATACAAATCAACTCGAAAAGTTTTATCAAGTGTTCAGCTTTAAGAAGATGGGATTTGATAGGTAAAAAAAGAAAAAAAAAATTTGGCAGAAATGTTGTCATTGGTATTTACTGAATTTCATTTTTTGTGACAATAGTTTAAATGACCTTAGGACAAGCCAAGAGACCCTATTCCGTAATATCGTCCGCTCGGATGGCTTCACTGTCGATTTTCTTTTCAGTAAGAAAGGGAAAGCAAAAGAAGAGAAGACCATCGAAGACCATCGGTTGACTTTGGAAGATTTTGATTATGCCGAAGTCGAAGCTGGTTACAGGCCCTGCTTCATTGATCCCGGGAGAAAAGACGTCTTCACAGCAGCGATCGGGCTGGATGATGAAAAGCACCAAGTGCGAAGATGCTCTACCAAAGAGTACTATCACATAACTGGTAGCACCAGGTATTCAGCAAGGCTGGAACAGAAGAAAGCAGACAAAATCAAGGGCATCGAAAGTGATATGCCAACTGTCAAGACAGGCTCCAAAGCCCAATATCACTGTTATGCAGCATACATCCTACAGCACTTGGAAGTCTTGTTTTCTTTCTACGGTGATGACACTGCCAAAGATCGATTTCATTTATACCAAGGACGGAAACGTGCAGCAGACAAAATGGTAAATATGCTAGTTAATGGCAGTACAAAGTATAACGAGGATCTCAGATTGAAGAAGAGAGAAGAAAAAGAAAAGAAGGGTTCAAAGAAGAAGAACAATGGCAAGGCGGCTTCTCAGAAAAGACGAAAAAAGAAGAAGAAGGGAGCACCAGAGAAAAAGAGTATAGAAGAAGGGACATCAAAAGTTAAAGTGGAATTGGAGAAGAAAGATAGGTAAAGTTCATAAGCAATCATCATCAACAACTTATAGAAAGTAACATGTTTTTTGTAATAGTGCATCAAATGCCAAATGGAGGCCCCAACCCTTCAATATCGGTGATGTCAAAAAAGTGCCTCTCATTGTATTTGGCAATGGTATGTTCGCTAAAGACAATGTCGCATTCAAGGGTCACCGATGTGGAGCGGTGGGTGTTTTGTGGCGTGCACTCAAGCGACGTGAAGCAAGCGGAGACTTGGTAGTACTTGAAATTGATGAATACAAGACGTCGAGAATATGCTCGTGCTGTTCGAACGATACTTTGGAGAGGTTGAAAGGCGTTAAGACCTGCAGTATACTTGTTTGTAAGACATGCCATATACTGTGGAATCGAGACGTCAATGCTGCCAAGAATATGATGAAGATCAGTAGTACCATTTGGAAGAAGTTGGGAAGACCGAAAGAGTTTACGCGACTAGAAATATAAGACTCCCCCTACCTTCAACATCGCTGGAACGAATCCAGTTTGATTTTTACAGGTAAAAAGAACAAAACCTTATACTTTCTAGTATTGTGCAAACTGTCTAACATTTCTTAACGGTCTACTATTATCTTACATCCGCTTAAACTTAATTTCCTTATCGTCTAAAAATTTTGTGTGTGTTGACCAAATCTAAAGTTAATAAACTGTATATAATTATTAGTCTTACCATACATTTGCTTTTATCGGAGTACTTTTACCGCGATCAGAATTCAACATGATCAACAGCAAAAGTGTTGACCACAATATTCGTTGCTGCTACAAAATATAATATCAACTTATGCTTCGACAATGTTTCGTGTCATTATCTGACCGCTGACTAATCAATTGCATGTTCATCTAACTGAAGTAAAAATTGATCAGATACTGAGCCGTTCACAAACAAACAAAATGAAGCCCCAGGCGGAGAAAACTTTATTTCTCGATAAAGTTAAGAAATTCTTTCAGTTTCATAGAATCTAATTCCTTTTTGTTTCTATTTCCTTGTTCGTTAAAACTCTTTCTACATTTACGAAAGTTGAATGTCACATCCATCGCCACCTATTGCAGGTGAATTAGTCGTTGTTGCGCTGAAAGCTGTAAGTTTAGCTGACCAATTTTACAATTTGTATTGTCACATATTTATGGCTTTTCTTACACTTTAGGAAAAGCTGCAGCACAGAGTAAGAAACTTATCTTGATTTTACCGAAGAAAGTCTTACATGTATTAAGTGTTTAAGTTCTCGCATGTTAGGCAGCAAAAAAACAAGATCCATTTTGTGTCTTTAGAGTTGGCGATATAATAAAACGAACAAAAACCGATTATGGAGGGGGATTATACCCTATATGGGACGATCAGGTATAACATTTGCTGATTGACTACGTTGACTATACTTACTGACATGATGCTCTAGGTAAATATTCCTATATCAATTGGGCAGCATGAACTTCACATTCAACTTTTTGATAAAACTACCAGTCCCAGCAATTTGATGGCAGAAGGGTTGGTTGATTTACGTAAAGTGCTCAAAGAGAAAGAGCATGATGGATACTTCCCACTGAGTTTCCGGGGAAAACCAGGTGCAGGCGTGATATATTTAGAATTGACCTTCTATTCTGCTGTAAGTAATATGACCTTTTTATTCTATCGTAATCGTACGTTCTGACCAATCACCATAGGTGAATGCTTCAAGGCCTCAGCAGCAGGTGAGATATCAACAACCAGCAAATTATCCACCTAGTAGTAGACCACAGTATCCTCCTCAGCATGCGTATTCTTCTCAACATGTGTATCCTCCACTACAGCATCAACTTCAGCATGCGCCTCTTCCACCGCGACCTATTGAACATCATCAAGCAGGGCTACCACATATACCTCAGCAACAGCCTATGCAAAGGCCATTATCACAATATAATAGTATTAGACATACAGCACCCAATCAAATGCGCCCACTTCCTCATTCGCAACAGCAACAGCACAGACCACCACCGACGCATCAGCAACGGCCTCTACCGCAACCACCCATTCAACAACAACATCATCCATCCGCCGGTACTGCTCAAATAGTCTCTCCAATGACTTCTGCTCCTCAGCCATTATTATCAGCACCATATAATCCAGTACCATCTCTTGCTGCAAGGCCAGCAAATCGTAAGTGTCTATTTTTCACAAAATTTAGAGTTTTTTATGGAAAGCATGTTTATAACACTGATATTTCTACGCAGTAAGACAATCTTATCCTCCCGCCGCTGTAGCGGGTTATCCACCACAACCACCTATTAATCCAGGAGGCTTTCAGGGCCCGTCAATGCAGCAACATCACTCTTACCCACAGTTACCATTAGCCCCTCAGCCACTTCAACAGCAGGGATTCTATCCTCCACAACATCATCCTCATCCGCCCATGAATGGTATGCCTATGCCTCTACCAGCCGGCTTCCGACCACCGACAGCTAATGGCTATCCACCTTATTGAAACTGTAGAATGAAGACTATAAACTATGAAACAGCTCATTTCGAAAATACTGAATAATTACTTAGCGTTTTCATGCCAATATCTTATTCTGGGCAGTTTGTAACAATTGTACTCCATATAGTGCCTTTAATAAACGTATGTATAATTTTTATCTCAAAGTTATTAACGCTTCGATAATATTGGGAATTAGATTACTACTATAAACAAATAGTTTTACTTTTAAGAGCTAGATACATCGACTAATTCATGTTTGACTTTACACAAGGCGAGTAAACTTTCAAATTCTCCAGAGTTACGGCACATCTTATAGAATGCAGATTCTGAGTTTTCTAACAAGGTCAACGGGTTGTCGAATTCGACGATCTCTCCTTTGTCCAGCACTAATATACGGTCGTATTCAATTACAGTATGTAGACGATGAGCAATACACAAAATGGTAGCAGACGCAAACTCTGTAGATATGGTTTTCTGAATCGCTTTATCCGTATCAAAATCTACGCTGGCTGTGGCTTCATCCATAATAACAATACGGCTACGTTTCAAAATAGCACGAGCTAAACAAAGCAATTGCCTTTGACCTTGGGAGAAGTTCTTACCACCTTCTGTTACAGCTGTACTTAAATCCTGGAAGACATTAACATTAACTTCATCCAAGGTTGAATCAGAAACAAGGGTATCGACTGAAGGTTCTGATGCGTCTGCTGTTTCAGAGGCAACAGTAGCCATTTTGGTAGGTAATAAATGTACACGTCGTAGCGCTACGAAAATTTCTTCATCTGAAAATTGATCAAATGGATCCAAATTGGAACGTAGTGAACCCGAGAATAAGGTTGGATCCTGAGGGATAATAGTCAAATTGGATCGTAGATCTTCTGTTCCAAGATCTTTGATATTGATACCGTCAATAGTTATTGATCCTCGTGAAGCTTCTACAAACCTGAAGAAGGACAAAGCAAGAGTTGATTTACCGCTGCCGGTTCTACCAACAACACCAACTTTTTCTTGCGGTTTGATATTGAATGAAATGCCTCTCAAAACTGGCTCCAGATCAGCAGCATATCTGACCTCTAAATCCTTTACTTCGACTGCACCTTTACTCGGCCACTAAAAGTTATGAATATGAAATTCAATAAACCCAATAATTGAGAGGACACATCACACATTATTAAACTTACTTCGGCGGGTGGTCTTAATTCAGTAATAGACGGTGCTTCTTGATCCATCTCCATGAACTCGACGACTCGTTCAACTGCGTTGAAACTCATCTCAAGACTAGTATAACGACGGATACCCCAGAACATCTATTATACAGACATTCATTAACCCATGCGTTCTCTCTGCCGGTCATTCGTTTAATATTCTCAACTTACCTGATCTGTAAAAAGTAATACAAAGCTAAGACAGAATCCAGCAAGGGAAGCATTCATCGTTTCACTGACACTCAATAGGATGATAGTACATGTAAAGCAGTTTATCACAGCACCAGTAAATGCATATCGAATACTGATCCAACGATTTACAATCCATGCGTAATAATAAGGCCGGGCATTGATATCAATGTAACCCAACATTTCACGTAAAAATCTACGTGTTGCACCGTAGGCGCGAATTGTAGAAATACCAATGATTGTTTCGGTGAAATTGCTGAATAGGGGTGAACGAGTAACTGAATCCATACGTTTGAGTTCACGGGATGCTGATACAAACTTAACACCCAACCAAATATTGACAGCAGCTACAACCACCATAGGAAGTAGGAAAATGGGTAAGACGGAGCCGACAGTAAACATACTGGAAATGATAATAACCCATTGAATGACAAAATTCATGAGATCATTGGGTATACTTGAGTCGATGGTTTCGAAGTCCTTGGAGAAACGGTTAAGGATACGGCCAACAGGTGTGGTATCAAAAAACCTGAGGGGTGCACGAAACACGCGGTGCAAAAGCTCTGCATAAAGTGATCTATTCGCGGCCAGAACACCCCAAAAGAGCACTGCAAAACGAGCACTACCAACGATGATATTGCTGAGAGTAATCAAACAATAAATACTGAGATAATAGTTCAAATCAACGGACGCTGTAGTAGATATTATAGTACTCGATTCAGTGACAATATCACTGTTGTTGAGCGTGTCAGAAGTGGAAGATATTATCATCGGAAAGGCATACATGGGTTTGGTGGAGGGAACGATCGTTTGATGCTGTTGGAAGCTAGCCAGATCATTATCGGCTACTTGACTTGTGTAAGAGTTGGACCACTTTTTGATCCACCAGCTTTCAGTAATGTCTAAGCCACGAGAACCCAACACTAATGCTGCCATAATAAACCAGAAGATTGGGCTACCCACCATACGTATGTACATACTATAAAGACGCAATTTGACCATACCAGTAGCTTTTGTCTCATCTTCAATCAACGCACGTGGCTTTTTAGTTGCGTTATCACTTAGATTTGCTTCGTTGGAATCTAAGGCTAATGTTCCTTCCACACTCTGTTCTTCTGCTGCAGATTCCTCTTCTTCTATAGTATCTTCTTCATTTTCATCAACAATAGAGGCAAAGCCTTCAGAGCGTTGTAAGACATTAGGGGCTCCAACGAAACTGGCACGTCCATTATCAATATGAACAATATAACTGCAACCCTTCAAGCAAAGACTCACATGGTGAGTGATCAAGATACGCGTACGGTCTTTCATTAAGGGACCCAGCAAGCATTTCTCATACAAATGTTTGGCAGTATGCGCTTTAGAGATGTTGAACCAAAGGTTATTTCAAGGAAACTTAACCATAGGCAATAGCATTTTTTTAAACTTACCATCAACCGCACTCAAAACATCATCCATAAGCACGTTCTGGGCCCGAGAGTAGACCGCACGGGCTAATGACACACGAGCTTTTTGACCACCAGATAATGTGATACCTTTTTCGCCAATTTCCGTTAAATCCCCATCTTCTAAAATTGATAGATCCTTATTCAACGCACAAGCGTAGATTGTTTGTTTGTAACGAGATTCGATGTAAGGCAGTCCAAACAGGATATTGTCGCGAATGGACGCATTTTGTAGCCAAGCAACTTGTGACACATACGCAACAGCATACGGCAGTAGCCAATTTTTAGAGTCCACATCTTTTAGCGTATCAAAATCTTCATAAACTGTATCTGTGATAGGTTGACGAGGACAGCGAACTTTTCCTTCAATAATGATAGCTTCACCCAACAAACTTAGCATCAGCAATGTCTTCCCCGAACCAGTTGATCCACTGATCAAACTGAGCTGTCCATTGGGGAATTCAATATTCAAATCTTTCAAAACGAAACTACTGGACATGGTGGCATTGTTAACTGTTGGGTCATCAGAATAGCTTTCTTTACTCCAGCCTACTGTAGCGTTTTCGAAAGCGATGGTGATTGAATCACTGCTGTTGCTCTGTCGGAGCATATTATCTTCAGGATTAGGAGGATCAATTTCGACCTCAGTAAGGTAAGTTTCAATACGTCTAACACTAATCAATGCTTGATAACCCCAGATCATGCATTCAGGCAATACATTCAATGCGAATCTTAATTCATTGAAAACAGTAATGGCTGTGAAGGCGATGGGTGCGGTCAAATCACGTCCTTCAATCTTGGTGAACGACCAGAAGGAAATCAGAGTGACGAGAATAGGTGAGCCTTGCCACAAGAAAGTAAACAAAACTTCTGAGAGATAAGTAATGCCAATATGATGTAATTCGAGTTTTCTAGCTTCCATGATCCGTTTCTCCCAATTGTTCTCCCAAGCAAAAAACTTAATTTGGCGGATGCCTTGCAAAACTTCATTCATCAGCGCAATACGTTTATCGCGAGCTTCCATTAATTTGTCTTGAGTTCGTGCAAACATCTTTGCATTGTAATGATTTAAGGGCAAAACAATAATCATCACCAATAAACCCAAAAAGCAGGATTTACCAAGTAATTTGTACAAATAGTAGATACCAACCGTCAATTCGGTGGGAGCAGCTATTAGAGAAAACCACCAAACACTGAATTCTGACACACGTTTCGAATCTGTACTCATCAAGTTTACGATAGTACCCGTTGTTGAGCTGACATCGTCTTTATTCTGAACAGACTGCTCTTCTTTGTTTTCATTTTTCTTGTCATCTTTCCCATCCTCTTCTACCTTGGGCGATTCTACGGCCAGATCTCTGCGGCGTAATGTTTTACGATAAATTTCGATGTTCAACATAGCCCTAATAGGCACCTCTACACATGAAGAGGCTTTGATCATATAACAGAAGCTTCAATAAGGATAAACGATTGTAAGGAGCATAATTTCATGTCTTACCATAGTACCACAGTTGTCCAACCATTAAACCCAAAGTAAAGATAGTAATTCCTAAGAAAGCTACAATGACAAAGCCTTTCCTAAGAGATTCGCTGTCTTTCACGCCGTTCATTTTCTCAATCAATTGTAATAATTGATTGACGAAAAATGCAGGAGCATAATATGCCAATGAAGTAAAAATAGCCAAAATGAACTGAATGATAAAAGCATTTTTCTTGACTAATATAATGCGTTTCATCAGACTTTTGCCTCTTGTTGCGCCGAAGATATAATACAAGTTATGACCACGGAACTCTGGAGGAAGCGTAGGCAAATCATCGTCATTTAACGATTTTTTCTTATAGGCTAAGTCGATCAAAGGTGTGACCCATTGATAATAAAAATACGAAAAAATAGATGCAACATTAATACCAGCCACTTGCTTCCCCGCGTCATCGACGAAAGGTGGACCACGTTCTGTTGTAGCGGTTGTATAAACGAGATCAGTTCCAATCAAAACGGACAAAATATTTGGAAGCATATGGATCCATGATTCTGACGGACTATTGACATAAGCTTCGTATAAGTCTTGCGCCGCAATAGACCAGAAGACAATATAGATTATAAACAGATGAACATTTAAAGTCCAACCCCAGTCATTCGGGAGACAATAGCGCCGTGACACTAGGACTAAAACAGTTGTATACAACCAAGCGATAAATTGAGTACAAGCAACAGCAATAACAGTCCAATTGCTCGGTTCTTGACTGTTAACAACTTTATAAAACGTTAGAGCGGCTAAAGCGGAGAGTATTATGGTGCCAAAAGTAATTCGCGTCAAGCGATGGGTATCGTCATTGTGAGGAGCTGATAGATCTCGTTTGTGATCGAACCGGAGAGGTGCTGAATCTGTTGATTGCGATCTATGTAAATGTGAACGTTGTACTGCCAAAATCACAGCACTTGAACAAATGATAAGCGCTAAAATGCCTGATAAAAGGGCACTTATATCAAGACGGTCCATCAATTGATAAGGCAATGAAGTGAAAGGAAAAGGCTCTAGCAAACTTTTTTTTTGTAACTGTTCTTTTTACTTTCTTTTGGGTTGAAACGGTAGATCAAGATCATGTACAAAAACGGTTAAGAGCGGTTTGCTGCGGCCTGTCATTTCCTAAACCCCGAAAACTTCCTGTACGATTAAATTTGTTGGATGCCTGTAATACAGTAAAAATTGATCCATATACAGGACTTTATACCTCCCGCAGCTGGTTTTTGGTCTAAGTCTTCTAAGGACATGCGAGTGCATTCCGCAGCAGGTCCATAAAATTATAGTTTTGCCGATACTTTTTACAAATGATATTGATTCAGAAATAGACAACAGCCTTCATCTTGGCCTATGTTTTCTTTTTATTTGATCACTTTGCATCGGGAGTTGCCGCTTTCATTTATAACTATCGTTCTTTTCTTTAAATTTACCATAGAATTCCAGACAGCGAAATCTAATAGACTTCGGCTATATGTAGTCCTGCAGAGACGGTTGAAATATGATCTATCGCGTAACTCAGTAATATAAAATGGGGATAACTAAGGTGATGTTTTTGTAAGACTGAAACTCTAAGAAAACTCAGTGATTGATCAAATATAATGTGGTTCATATAGCTATTACGCTCCCGCTTCATTTGCTCCACCATTTCTTACTTATCTACACATAATTAGTGCGAAGTAGTGCAATATAAAAATGTATCTTAATTGAACAGAACGCTTTAATAGAGTGTAAATATTGGAAGGACGGCTGACGTCTATTACCCCATGTTTCAAACATCTAAGTTCGATAATGTTCGATGTTGAGATCATGAAACAAGTAGGTTCCTATGGTGATGTAATCAACTCAGTGCTAGCATTTGTCAGTATCCAAAACCAAATTTTTGGAATTGGTGATGAAACTTTTTTTTTTTCACATAATTTGTCAACATGCTTCTGAGTGTAACAGTCATAAAAACGGATGCAATAACGCGTATTTGAGCGTTTAAAATGCTTTATCATATAAATTGTCTCACAGTTTCCAGGGGTTAAGGATCCTCACGTAAACACAACAATAGATCAGTCAAGTTGGTATTAGAACAGTTTCTCACTGATTTTGCAAATAATGACGATGATTCTTACTCGCACAGACGTCGTGAAACAATAGGTGCAAAGAAGTTGATGGGTTCGAAAATAATAAAAAAAAGGGGTGCAGGTTTTTATAAATTTTCCTATTCTGAATAGTGAAGCTTGGGTTACACTTGATCCATTATCTCTTTATTGTGAACTTTCTGCTGTGTTTAAAATGAGCACTTATATCATTTAAATGTGCTTGCCAGTAACCTACTGGTTGCCCCGTGACAACTTAAAGATAATCAAGCGAACAATTGTTTCTATAACTTCCTTTCCCTTTTTTTCTTGAACCTTTCTTTTTTTTCTACATATAAATTAATTTTTTGAATCAAATTATTATTGTTCATTTGAGAGACATCAGATTATCTCATTTGAAGTGAGGCCATATCTTATATTACAAATGAGTAACAGCAATGCCAATCAAAGCGAAAGATCCTCGTTATTAGATAGACGAGCACAATTACGGGAAAACAATACATACACCAGTATTAATAGTCTCAATGACGATGCATCTCTACTTATGCCTTCACCTTATAGAGAGCCCAGTGTCTTGTTCTCTAGTACAACAAATTTCAATTCGCATAATGAGAATACATTACACAGTAGATTCAGAATTTTTAACAAACGAACAGGCTCTTATGATGAAGATGGACACGACCTAATCAAAGAAAATACTGGTCTAAGAGTCTGGAGTGAGTCTTATTCAACGATAGGTAATATAAGCTTAGAAATTAAAGTAATAAAGTAAGCTAGAAATTGTATCGTCGATTTGAGCAATGTCATTAAGAGGCTGCATTTTTTTATTTTATTTTTTTTAATTTCATTTTGGGAACTATTAGATTGGATACACGATAGAATTAAAGAAGGAGTGCGGAAAAGGAAACTTCATGATACGTCTGGTTTGAAAGGTCGACTACTGAAAATAAGCGATGCAGCGCAGGCATGGATCTTAGTTACGATTATTGGCGCTGTCGTTGCAGCAATAGCATGGTTTATAGATGTCGTCCAAGAGTGGATGTCTGATCTCAAGCAAGGATATTGTACAACTAATTGGCGGTTAAATAGCAATTTCTGTTGCTGGGGAACCGAAGGTGAGAAAATTTTGAAGGTTTCGGTAATACTTAATAAGCTGATCGATAACATCATTATATAGAAGGCGCATGTGAATCATGGAGAACATGGCCAGAGGTATTTGGCGTCGAAAGTGAAGCAGTTAGTTATTACACATCTATGGGAATGTACACTTTATTCGGCGTACGTATTCAGCTATTGCTTCGTTGTACAGTAGTAGAGCGTGAAAACGTATGTCTCACAGATAATTTAGCTATTATTTTCACTAATTGCAGCATTAATGGTTAAATACACTGGTGAGAAGATGAGAGTACGGACAACCTCATCGTCCATGGCATTCTCAAAATCACCATCTATGGCTTCTATTCCGTACGAAAATAGTCGGATAGATGATACCATTGATTCACTACTTAGCACCAAAGACGAGCCTTTGGAGCCCCCAAAGTACGAGACCAAAGTAGCATATTATAGTGCGGGATCTGGCATACCAGAAGTCAAGGTCATTTTAGGAGGTTTTGTCATCAAAGGTTTCTTGGGTATCAAAACATTGATTGTCAAAAGTGTTGGAATGGTATGTATAAGGAGAAATGGATGGTTTTTTTTTTCGTTTTTTTTGCCATAAGCTAAAAAACTTAAACAAATATATACATATGTGTTAACTAACATATTCTTTTTCTTGGCAGATTTTCTCTACTTCTGCTGGGCTAAACACGGGCAAAGAAGGGCCGTTTGTTCATCTAGCTTGTTCTGCAGGAAATATTGCGTGTCGTCTTTTTCCAAAATACAATAAAAATGAGAGTAAATGAAGTATATCTCAGTAAGTTGATTGATAATGGAACAATTTCGGCTGTTCTGATGTAAGCATATGAACAACTGTAGGTAAAAGGCGTGAAATTTTATCCGCTGCTTCAGCTGCAGGTGTTGCTGTTGCATTTGGAGCTCCTATTGGAGGCGTTCTTTTTAGTTTGGAAGAAGTGAGCTATTATTTTCCCATGAAGACAATGATAAGAAGTTATTGTTGTGCTATGGTTGCTGCCATCGTTCTGAAGGTATGTTAAGAAACTAAGCAACAAGAGCCGTAATCCGAATAGACAGGCTAAAGAGTTTATCAATTCGTTTGACAGATTTCCGACCCCTTTGGTACAGGAAAAATTGTGTTATTTCAGGTTTCATACGACAAAGATTACCACTTATTCGAATTGGTGCCTTTAATTATATGCGGAGCCTTTGCAGTAAGCATCAACTATTTATCCATAATATTTTAAGTTCACTATTCTAACACGAGCTGTGCGTAACATTTCCAGGGGTTTTTTGGTGCCTTCGTAACGTACTTTAACATTAAATACCAGCACTTACGAAAATCAACTGTTATAGGGAAGTATCCTATAACAGAAGTTCTACTGATTATGATCTTTACAGCTGCTATCAGTTTTTGGAATCCATTTTCAAGGTAAATCGCACACTGCTTAGCAACAAAGAAGGGTTGTTGTATGGAAGTATACTTATCTCCTCTATCATTTAGAATGGGATTAAGCGAATTTGCTGCAAAACTGTTCGCAGAATGCACACCAACAGATGATAACAATGGGTTATGCGCGTAATTTTCATTTTTATTTGTTTCTTTTGCAACAAGAAATTCGACTCTTACTCAATAGATCATACTCTATAGTCAAACTGTTGCGGAGATACCCCGTCTTTTATATCTTTTAATCACAACTCTTGTTATCAAAATGGGGCTCACCATGATTACATTTGGTTGCGCCGTCCCTGGAGGTATATTTTTACCCAGCCTTATCATCGGTGCTGTTACAGGCAGAATCATTGGTCTCGTCATGCAGTATTTAACTTTAACGTACCCAAGTGCTTGGCCGTTTGCTGCATGCGCTGAGGATTTTGCAACACGTGGAGAGTGCATTATACCTGGAGTATATGCAATTGTAGGGGCAGCTGCTGGTTTAGCAGGAGTCACAAGGACAACGAGTAGGTTTCATATACTTGATTCGATGGGTTATTGGAAAACAATCTTACCTATTTTGTCGCCTGAAACGTTTGACTGTAGTATCATTGGTTGTTATTATGTTTGAATTAACATATTCTCTTACATATGCTTTGGTAAGTGAATCATTATTTATTATTCAACAATACAGATAGGATTGCCATTAACCATAATCTTTGCACAAATTTTATGTATTGTAGCCTATTATGATTTCTGTGATGGTAATTGAATTAAATAGAAAAAAAAAAGAGATCATTCATACCATTCACTTCATTAAAAGAGAAAGTATTGACAAAACTTCTGTTGTTGCTATAGGTTGCCAAATGGACTGCAGACGCCATGTTCGTGGAAGGAATATATGATCTCTTAATCGAACTTAAAGGATATCCATACCTCGAATCTCGACGCGAATATATTCACACTATGACATTGATGGATGTTACAGAGTACCTCCCTATCATTAATGCTGATGAACCTATCACCATCAGTAAACTCAAACATAAGTTAGCCATTATAGGGGCTATGGGATACGCTGAAGATGGCGGTTTCCCCATTCTAAGTGAGGGTGACGTATTGGAAGGGTATATTGCTACTAGTGAAGTGAGCCATGTGGTGGAACAGATAGAAAAAGCATTAGGAATGTCCATGACAAATATTGAAATTGATCAGGTGCCCTGTTACTTCAGACGACAACGAGCGAGTTCAACTGCAACCTTTACCAGCTCATTCATTAATCGGGACCTTAAAACGCCTATAAGAGGTCTCCTAGAAGCCTTTCCTGAAAATGTGGATAATCAAAGCGTCATAGAAACAGCATTTCCCCGACTAGCATTGAATGATTTCTCGCAATATGTTGATCATGTAAGAAGAATATTATTGTTTTACTCTTTTCCCCTGCCTTAAATGATCTAGTAGAGGCTGCTTGTACTCATATAATGTTTTGATATCCTAACAGGCGCCGGTTACTATCAATCACAATGCTTCAATGACATTGTTAATGGATATGTTTGTTAAGTTGGGTGCAAGATATGTATGCGTTACGCATCCAAACGGTAGATACCTTGGAATCATTCATAAAAGGCGATTATTAGCTTATTTAAAAGAATTAGACGAATCCGATAACTGATATCCTACATAATACCTTTAAAGCATACCTATTAATATGATTTAGATTTTCTTTTTTTTTTCCTTTTCTCTCTATCTCTCTCTTCGATTCTTCGTATAAACTCTGTCATTGTCTGTTCGAATAAAAATTTGTTGGCATTTTATTGCTAGCTTTATACTTTTATTTTCATGCACTAGAGTGTTCTCCCTATGCTCTCTTGATTAAAACTCGGTAAGTAAACGAATATCTGCAATGTCTTAGCAACAGAGGGCCATATAGATTTTTGTTGCATGCTTCTTTTTTTTTTTTAACCTTTTCTGTTAGTCGATGGTCTGTCATTAATTTAAACACAGACATCCAGTCAGGCGACGCATATCTTCAAATTCCAGCAGCACCTGAAAATTTCCCCTATTTCTTTTGTGGTTAACGGTTTTACCAACAAATGCGTAATGAACGATTTCATGGAATATTGTTTGAAGAGGTTCTACCGTTCTTCAAACTGGAATGAGGAAAATCAGTATTCTAATCTGTGCTCATGGTCTCGAGCTCTACTTGACTTCCATACACCCCGGGGCCTTTCACTTGTCATATCAAAGCTACCGACGCCACAGTTCAAACCATCATACACACTCAACGTCTTGCCTTCACTAAATGGAAGCATCGGTTACCTGTACACATCAAGGCCACTTGATATTGGCACAAGTGCAACTGTAGATTTTCAAGACTTAATCGATCGCTTTAAAATAGTTGTTAGAGAACCAAAAGAAGCGACTGACAAAGCAGATTATCGAGGTGAGGGGAAACCTCTTCTTTTGATAAAAGATTTGCTGTTTTGGTTCTGATGGTTGATAAACTGATATTCCATTTACTTACTTTTTTTTTTGTTCAGTGAACCCTGACTACTTGTTGTACGGACGAATGTATTTTCCTGGTGCCAGACTAGAAGCAATGTATGTGAAACGAATTTCAGAAAACATGCAGTATTCGATAACGGCAGTCAATAGTGCCAGAGCATATGTAGCTCCGCAAGTGGCATTACAACTCCAGTATGACACGGGCAGCTGGTGCTCGGAAGGATCATATACAACGGATGATGGGCTTATGGGTCTAAGAGCTCTATACAATTTTGGAAAACAACCGACTTCTACAGGTCAATGGTCGATAGGTACAGAGATGTATTACGGCATTTTAGATAAAAGTGCAGGATGTAAG
This sequence comes from Mycotypha africana, assembly GCF_025528875.1. NCBI lineage: Eukaryota > Fungi > Mucoromycota > Mucoromycetes > Mucorales > Mycotyphaceae > Mycotypha > Mycotypha africana. Next base: position 1,346,894 of record NW_026515729.1, read on the forward strand.
TTTTGTGTCTAGGGAGCCATTATCTATCGACATCTCTCGCTCGAAAGAATTTCCACTAATCAATATTCATTAGTATCCACGGGCATCAGATATCGTACACTGCCTACATCAAAAACCTCACCCGTTGACTTTACCTATACCCTTAATCCAATTGTTGGTCATATGTCAACAAGTTATGCTGCTAAAGTATCGGATCAGACAGTAATGTGCTCGAGGTTTGATTTCAACATATATTCTTACGAAAGTGATCTAGCATTTGGTTTTGAGTACCGTACGAAAACGAAATCACCGTCAATAGAAACAGAAATCGATGAAGGCGTGATTACACTGTCGGCCGATAGAACAGAGAAACTGGAAGGATTATTAAAAGCTAGATGGGGTTTTATGAAGGGACTAGCTTTTATGTGGGAAGGCAGATTTAAAAACATCCTGTTTAGTCTAGGGTTAACAGCAGATTTGAAAAATATCAATCCTGTCAAAACCGTTGGCATCGAACTGCAGTATTTCTCTTAGAAAACCCTTTTCGAAGGGTAGAGCGACAAAGAAAAAGTAAAAGTGTAATAAATATATACCCTGTACACGTAAATACAAATTGTATGGATAGCTTTATTGAGTAGTGGTTAAAATGTAAAAATGGATTGTTCTTACAAACAAAAAGAATGGATTTCCTCTTTTTTTATTTCTATGTTTTTTTCTTCTTTTTTTTTTCATTTTGGCGTGTGTTTTTTAACATAAGTGATTTTAATGACCATGACCATCATCCTCAGGGTTACCCTTTGGCTCAGGAGCCACCTTGATGAAATCGTCAATTCTTAAAATAGCAATAGCAGCTTCAACAGCACTCTTCAAGGATTTTATCTTGGACATGGTTGGTTCTAATACACCGTGCTTGACATTATCACGGACACTACCATTGATCAGTTCAAGACCATACCACTTGAGTGCACGTTTACGATCATCAGCATCCGCGTTAAGAGCTGTATTATGATAAGCACGTAGTTTGGCAACCAATTCAGTTGAATCCTTCGCAGCATTGACAGCAAGGGTTTTGGGAATAACAAGCAAGGCATTGGCGAACTCGGCAATAGCCAACTGTTCACGTGATCCTAAACTTGTAGCAAAATTCTCGAGATATATACTTAAGGCTGACTCAACAGCACCACCACCAGGCACTACGCTGTTACTTTCGAGAGTTCTTTTAACGACGCAAAGTGAGTCATGTAAAGAACGTTCCATTTCATCCAACATATAATCATTGGCACCACGCAGAATAACAGAGGCAGAGTTTTGAATTTTAGTTCCCTTTATCAAGATACATTCATCGTCAGAAATGCGTTCTTGAACAACTTCTTCGGCTTGACCGAGATAACCGGCTTCAAAGGTTTCCTCGCCTTCCAAATTAGCCAAGGAGGAGATCAATGTGGCTCCTGTGGCTTTAGCAATTCGTTTCAGATCCTCTTTCTTACAACGACGAACGGCCATAGCACCAGCTTCGACGAATAATTTAAGACATAAATCATCAATACCCTTCGTTGTTAAAATGACATTGGCGCCCGTATCCAGAATCTTTTTGATACGTTCAGTTGTGATGTCGATTTCTCTCTTACGGATATCTTCCAATTTATCGGGATCATCAATAACAATATTGACGCCGAGATTCATACGTGTTTTCTGTAAATTCATGTCCAAACAAGCAATCTTTGCATTCTTGATCTGCTTCTTCATTGCTTGTGAAGCAACAGTGCAGTTGAGCGCATAGCCACGCACAAACTGAGACTCAAGGCCAGATTTACCATGTGCTTTTAAAATGTTTACTGCTTTGACAGGGTATTTGTTTTCGCCACGGATATTTGTTGTTTTAACAGCCAGCATTGCTTCGACAGCTAAATTGGCAAAGAAGTTGGAATCACTGTATTTATGAATGTTTATCCAAGAATGAGAATATAAGTTAATAACATACACATTTTATGTTGTTTCGCAACTCTATGCACAAAAAGAAGCAGAAAAAAAAAACCCAACTTACGCTCCAATGATCTTTGAGCTCATGGAAGTTTTGGCAGCGTTAATGAGACATTCTTTGCCAAGAGTATCTACCTTGATAGACATTTCGTTGGCAATGAAACGACAAGCTTCTTTAGATGCTAATCGATAACCTGTGATAATAGTGGTGGGATGAATTCTGTTCTTCACAAGTTCGTTGGCGCGCTTCAATAGTTCAGCTGCAATGATGACAACAGAAGTGGTACCGTCACCCACTTCACGGTCTTGTTGTTGAGCAAGTTCGACTAAGACTTTGCCGGCTGGATGTTCTACTTCGAGTAATTGGAGAATAGTGGCACCATCATTAGTAATAGTGACATCCTATTATTGGCCATGAGTGAGTGAGTCGAATCTTTTTTAGTTCTCTGAAGCTCCTGTAAATGTCTGGGAAAAGGGGAAAAAAGAACTTACACCAATTTCGTCGACTAACATCTTATCCAAACCAACAGGACCAAGAGAACTCTTGACAATGTTAGCGATGGAAGCGGCTGCAAGTACTATTGTTCGATTTTACAAAGCAAGATGACGAAAAAGACATGAGTTGATCTGTACTTAAAGAATATGAATAAACGCGTCAAATCTGCTAGTATCTATTTACCATTGCTTGAACGAACATCTTGACCAGTGGTACGCTCACCACCCAAGAATAGAGTGCTGTTTTGGTCTCTTTGATACATTAGCTTTTAGATTGAAGAAGAAGAAGGGCCAAAAGAAAATACGTTGCGAACTTCACTCAATTTAAAGAAAAAGAAGTTGATCTCAAATTTTTCGGTGCCTTTTTCCACACACACACACGTACGTTCCAAATGATGAATAAGACGCCTTTCTCTCAGCGTAGGAAATTGAAAATTGAAAATTAGCCAGTTCGCTTCTTTCAGCGGGCCTGAGGAAAGTGGCTTTTCCTCTTTGTTGGAACGTCAAGGAACAAAAAATCGGGACACACTCATTTTCCAAGGGGGTCGAAATATATGAATGTTTCCTCACGTGACAAGAAATAGACCCAAAAAAAAAGGGGGGAGCGGGGAGGTGTAGAGTTGAATTCATATCCAGTGAATAAATATTTATATAGTGCATGTTAATGGACAAATGTATCATTATCATATAGAATAGGGTTGTTAAAAGTAGAGAAATGCAAAATAAATTGTGGAGATATTGAAAAAAAAAAAGTATTTACAGTAGTGGTAGGAACGTCTAGATAGAATTGAATTTTTTCTCTCTAAAAATTGGCAAAATGCGTACAATAGGGTTCTGTCGTTGTCATCATATGGTAAGGTAATTGAAGTTCTTCATAATAGTCGAAGCAATGGGTATCACCATCGTACTTGATATCAGGGATATGCGGTGGAGTAATTTTGCGTGCTAAGACGTCTGCGAAATCGTAACATTTAAACCAAGGGTGATTCTTTATATCTTGGCTGCCATTTTTCAGGTTACCAATCCGGTCAGTAGCCTTTACGCGTAACAGATTTTGTATTAGGTCCTTGGCTTCATCACTAATAAGGATATTCTCTGGCCAACTTATTTCGCCAAGCAAAATTTTCTGATATTGATCTACAGGATTTTTTGCTGTAAATGGTGGATGTCTATTCCGCGTTTCAACAAGAAAAGATGAGTATCCATGGATGGGCTTTTAGTTCTATTTTTTTATTTTTTAGTATAATTACCCTGTAAGCATTTCATAGATCAGAATACCAAGGCTCCACCAATCTACTGCCTTAGTATAGCCTTGTGAACGGATAATTTCCGGCGCTAAATAATCAGGTGTACCACATACAGTCCATGTTAAATCAGTTACTCTCTTTGCAAAACCGAAATCAGTAATCTTGACATGGCCACGAGCATCGATAAGTATATTTTCAGGTTTCAAATCTCTGTAAGCAATGTCTAAACTATGCAAATATTCGATGGCAAGAGTAACTTCAGCAGCGTAAAACTTTGCCTCATCTTCTGTAAATTTCTGATTGGGGGAGGGAGAAATAAAGTCAGCCAACAATTTTCTTCCTTACTTCCATTGAAAAAAAGACATAATATTTACTACTGAAAAAAACAAACTCACCTTCTTCTTACGGAGTTTCCGAAAGACTTCACCACCAGGAACATAATCCATCACAAAGAATACATGACTCTCGGTTTGGAAGGTTCCCCAAAGTCTTACCAAAAATGGATGAGAGACGGATCCTAAAATTTCTCTTTCGTTTTGTACGTGTTCAACTTGTCTTCTCGAGACAAGATCCTTCTTATTAATTGCTTTCACTGCATAGTATTTCCCGTTGATTTTGCTTTTAGCGAGATGAACACGGGCGGATGAACCTGTGCCGACTGTTTGTTTGATGCAAAAGTCGTCTAAAGAGAGACGTTTCCTTGATGTACTGCGATGGTATGGCTTTTCAGTTTGAGTAGCGTTATTGTCATTTGATAATGGTGATGAGCAGTTGACGCTGTGTGGGGTAGCTGCAGTTGTTGACGATGGACAAGTTTCGTTGATAGGGGTAATGGTTAAGCTATCTAGAGAGTCTATTAAACTGTTCCTTAGAGACGCTGGATGAAGATTGGGTGAAGATACAGGCGAATTGGTTTTAGAGGCAAAAATGGAAATAGGTGAGATGGGTGCAGGCGGTGAGTTTGATGTGAAAAAGTTGTCTGGTAATTTATGCGTGTAGATAGGCTTGGGTGATACTGAAGGAGAGGAATAGGGTGTCATGTTTATTTGTGATTGAGCAGCAATATCTAAAGGAGTAATTGAATATGACCTGATTAAAACGGTTTTGTTGAAATACAAATTATGTAACTCTTGTCTTTATATAGAGGGATCTATACCTAACGTCCGTTTGTTTGGCATTGTTTTCTCGATATATGGCATTGCTGTTGACTGTTCCTTGCTGTTACTGCAGGTGCTTGATGTGGTTTGATTCTTTGACGATTCTTTGCTCTTTTCAGGCTTTGAACAGCGACACACTGGTGCTGGCATATATTTCATCAAGAGTTCTGTGCTACTCTGTGTCAATATAGATGCTGTGTGATGATGGGGTATAGGTGTACCAACTGCTGGAATAGATATTGTACACATCTCACAGCATACAATTTTTTAAATAAGTTGATTGTAAATCAGGAAAAGAAAAAAAAAAAAAAAAAGAAAAAGAAAATATACAAATAGAGTCATGGATACCTTACTTAATCATATTTATTCGCTTTTTTTTTTTTTTTTTTTTTTGGTAATTCCAAGTGTCAGTTTTGCTCGGTTAAATGACAAGCGCTGCAATAGATATTTGCGATTGCCTTCCAATTGACACTCAGGCGAATAATGAGTGTTTTTTTACAAAATTGATAAGGTTTCATTTTCCAAATTTAGTCAACCTGTCCAAAAAGTAAAAAAGAAAATTTTTGGTGGCCGTCTAAAGCGACCTGTACATTTGCATTGGCCACCACCACCATATCAAGACTAATCAATACTTGACGTCAAAGGAGATGTTTCGTCCTATTGAGTCATGAGATGATCAATAGATCCTAAAAGCAAATGGGCCGTTTATACTGAGACTGGTATACTGTGATAAAGGAACTTGTGCTAATCTCAAACATCACTAACAAAGCTAAGCAAAAAGAAAACAAATGCGCTAATAGGACGTATGCCCTTTACAGACAGAAAAGAATAATCAAACTCTAAACTTTTTTTTTTCTATCTTTAAACGCCTGAAAATGAAACATTTTTCATCAAAAATCTCAATTTTTTATACAAACTTAGGATAGAATTTTTGATATGTGTACAATGGAAAGTTTCCAAACTCCATTCATCTTTTTGCGAAAGAATGGGCTGATACTGATACAGATAACCATGATTAACACTACCATGGTGCTTTCATAATTATAGTGTGTCAATCTATATCTCTGTGTATATGATACATACATATATATATGTAGGTGTGACTTACTTTTAGGATAAGAAAATCTTGTCAGTGGATAGTTTCCCCCTATTTCTTTCACATTCAGTACAAGTGTAGTCGGCAGTCCACCCTATCAAACACGACAGCATGTCTTCCGACACTCTGCAGAAAGCATAGTCTGATTAATCATTCTGTTTTATTTCAGAAGTGTATTTCTTAGTTCTTTTGTAATTTAGTCGACTTCATTAACCTTTCATTTTTTAAAGCGTTACGCATAACACGCAGCATTTGACTCTTTAATAATTTACCGAAAAATTCGTAATTTGCGTGTCTACGACCAATTTTGGGATTTGTGATTTCTCTTTCTTCTTTTGTTCACTCAACATTTGCTTGACATTTTTAGCTGTTGTCCCAAAAAAAATAAAATAAAATAAGATATGACTGACTGGCATTATGATTCCATAATCCTGCATGCTATGCCGTGGGCTTCTGTAAATGCAACACCATTGAATTGACAGTCATTGTACAATGTTCGAAATAACAAATTCACCTTTATCACTAGCAGAAAAAAAAAATTTGAAGAAAACGTGCAGAAAACCCTTCATCAATCCACAAATTGTATTTAATTCAAAAGTAGATGGTCCTGATACAGACATGGAGAATCTTCTATAGCGGACCATAACTTATATTCATATTCACGTCTTTTTCATCTTTGTTTGTTTTTGCTTTTGAGTTATAGAAGGACTGATCTTTCTCGTACTCTGTAAAGTATATATTGGGACGGGAAAGCGGTTGCTCCTTCAAATTGACCCGGACAGATTGGCCGGCTCACCAAGAGAAGGGGGTTGTCTTGGCAGGGGCCAAGGTAGGAGCTGACAGTGATATACAAGATCTGTGTGATCATTATGCAATAAGCCGAATTTGATAGTGAACCCCTCATAATAAGAAAGATACCACAAATAGTACTCCTATTCAATTCCTATAGTAAACCTTTTGACTTTCTTAATTGCCGCAAGTCAAGGACGGTTGCAGTTTTTTTGCCTAAAGTGACCTGTTCCTGAAGATCAAGAACCTATATGGTAAGCATTAGGAGACTCATCACTGTGAAAAAAAAAAGTTCGAACAATGTTTTTACTTGTAACACCATGCACAAGAATGCCTGCTACTATGTAATATACAAAAAAAGAAACCAACCAAAAATCACAAACGTCCTACTTTAATAGCCTTTTCCGTTGGAGGTCTAAATGATTAATTTGCTGTAGAAGTCTATTCCATTTTCAAATAGAACGAAATACAGCTTGGTCTATTTTGCCATGGAATTGGACCTTGCCAAGAAATGAATGCTATCGAAATGACAGTGCTTCCAATGATTTGAATATGCTGACCCTCTTTTTTTTAATTTTGCCAAGGATCCAATCTGCTTCTGAGTTTAAATATTGCCGTGTTGTTGTTGCCAGCTGTCGATCTTTTTGCTTTATTTTTTAATTCGGTCATCTTGTTTAATTCGTACACGCTTGCCAAGAAGAAGTGGTTTTTCTTTTTTCAACATTCAGACAAAACCTATTTATACTGGAGCAAAGGCAATAGTGAGAAAGTGTGTAGAAATATTCGCCCTTTCTTCTATTCTTTTTCTTTTTCTTTTCTTATTGATTAGACCAAACACCTCAATTTAACAAAAATGCAAGCCATGAATACGACACAAAAACAGCAAGATACACCCTCCGCATCCTCTACAGTTTATTTTGGCACGCGTAATGAAGTGCAAAATTATAACACCAGTACGTTAGAGCCAGCGACTCTACAGGCTTTACCGACTCCACCTACATCACCTATTGATTATTTCCCGAAAAAAGATGCGATTCTACCCCATTATCCTACGGATAATAACAGGAAGCGTTCTTACTCTATCACCTTTGCAGACACCATGAAAGATACCCAAAACACAACGGTCGATACGGTGGACACCAGAATGAACAACATCATCAATACCAATAAAAAGCAAAAAGTTGATTTACATTGTTTGGACATGTATTTGAGTCAACGGCACAGCACACCGAATCTATGCGATGCTCAATTAAAGCGCTCCCTTTTGAACTGGGCTTGTCTCGGACAATCGACGGAAGCAGTTAAGCGTCTGCTCACCAATGCTCACTTGGATATCAATTTACGATCAGGCCCACGAAAGACAACGGCTCTGCATGAGGCGTGTTCTGTAGGGTTTTCAGAAGGGGTGACACTACTATTGGCTCACCCAGAGGTTGATATTAACGCGACGACTGACGACCACCAAGGATTAACACCTGTCCATATGGCTGTTCAAGCAAACCAGGTGGAATGCCTTAGGTTGTTACTGGCGGCAGGAGCGCGTGTGGATCTATTTGCTTGTGATACAGGTCGATTACCCATCCACACAGCTGTTCTTTTCGGATATCAACAATGTGTCTCACTTCTTTTGAAATCATGCTACAACAACAACAGCAACAACAACTTTCAAGGTCACCTTCAAAATACAAATGAAAGAGCACAAGAGATTTGTAGGAACAATCCTGAACAATTAGACTTACTTTGGACACCGAATAAACTAGATCAGCGCAGTGCAATTGAAATGGCTATTGTTACTGGACTTACAAGCACACTACAATTATTGTTGGATTACGATGGTCACTGTAGCATCGTCGAAACGATTGAAAGCTCACCTGCCATCAACGAGCTAAAAAAGACAAAGAAACAGCCTCCATCACTCCCTCTGACGAGGCCAGACTTGATCGATTTAGCGATTGAATGGAACCGTATCGAAATGTTACGTTTATTGATCAAGCGAGGGTGCAAAGTATCAGCTAAAAGTCTTCTCAAGGCGGTTCAGCAACGCAAAATTGATATGGTACGAGAATTGGTGACATCAGGCAAAGTAGATCCCACCGCCACCAGCACTCATACTCTCTCTACTACATGCAGTAGTGGTTATAATCCATCTTTCTTGTATGCTGCTAATCATGGGTTTTTAGACATGATACCATTATTATTGACATTGAATACTTCTAAAGACTGTATTCAACAAGCGCTTTTACTAGCAAGCTCGATTGGTCTTCGTGACCAATTGGCTCATACCATTGTATTTACTTTAAAATCACTTGCTGCTATTGCTGCCAAGAAATCTTCTGTTAATTGAAACCACTCAAAAAAAAAGGGGGGGGGTGGAAATTTTGGCACGGTATCCTTATTCTACTGTATATAGCTATTTCTTCTTTTCAAACATTTAATCAACGTATAATAGACATTCGTGTGTTTTAATATCATATACTGTCATTCGCGTTTTAAACCTTTCCTTCAAGACTTTTTGTCCTTGCTTTTGAAAGAAATAAAGTCTTGGGTCAGCTCCTGTTTTATTCCTTTGAAGACGATGATTTGCCATAGATAAATACGGTAATGAAAAGAAAAATGATCTTTTGCAAAATTATAAGAGTCGTTAGAAGACAGCGTCTCTTGGTCAGTTTGAGTGTGGATCAATGAATAACTTACGACACAAGTGACAGTAATCAACATGACTATTTTCGTATTCTTCCACCACATCGTGCGCTAGAGGTGACAAAGCACAAAAATTGTTAAAGCTTGTAGAAGAGCTCTTCTGCCTGCTCAAATGATGGTTTTTTTTTTTTTTACCTTTAACAGAGTACTTCTTTTTTTAAAAGCAAATGCCTGTTGATTTAAATTATCTGTTCTATCCACCAAAATGTCTATTCTTTCGCCTCTCTCCAGCACGCGTTCAATATTGTGACTCATGACATCCTTTACTTGATGAATCTCTCCCTGTACTCGCTTTAGCTTATCCGTTTCCTGATGTGTGTTGTAGTAACCCAGCAACTCTTCAATCATGTTCCCAAAACTATGTAATCCATAAGGTGGTGCATCCAAAATCTGTGATTGTGAATAGTTGGATAAAAGCCTCGATTGCATGTTCTCCAAGAAAATAAAAGGTGTACGCCGACCAAAGGACTCATCTGCCATACACAAATAAGTAATGCCACCCTCTGAAATGTAATGAAAGAGGTATCTATCCAAAAAGAAATAGGTTATTTCGTCAGTGCACCCTTTCAAGGTCAAATGGTGGGTTGGCTTGGTTTTTTTTATACCTGTCATAGGCATAAGTTAGCTTGGAGTTGTTGGGTGGTATCTTTTCAAGGATCGCTTGTACGACTATACATGCAGAATAGATAGCGTGTTACACTCACACACATACACATAGAGACCCTTCCTGACAGTGGAAGAACAGTCGTGTTGCCTTTGTCAATGGTTACCTGCTGTATTATCGATCGTCTCGTCTATTTTATACTCTGCAACAATGGTCGTATCATGAGCTACAAGTCCATGTATAATTGACATTTGTGAATTTATTCTTGAAGGGAAAAAGAGAAAAGTTTAAAAATAAAAATAAAAATGAAATAACCCAATTTCTTTGAAAGAATAAAATTGCGGGTCTACAAAATGAGCCAAACAACAACGATAAGAAATCAACAAATGCATTACAGACATTTTCAATACGAAATAAAGGGATCTTTCTATCCAGCATGGCCCTCCACACATTGAATGTCAGACAGTTCTCATTGTTATGGGTTGCTATGGTGACAATTAGTTCCTTAAAAGGACAAAAAAAAAAAAAAAAGAACTTCTTTAATGAAGGTAACATTGATCATGATGAACACGTATTGAAAAAAAAGCTTTCCCTATTGTATCAGATGAGAAAGTCTGCAGTTTTTCCACCAATTATTTCAAACCATTATCGCCTCTCAACAACCATCATAGATCAGTTAAAAAAAAAAGAGAAAAAAAAAAAAAAAGAAAAAGAAAAGATTTCAGGCTTCCACCCACACAATTCGTATCTGTTAATTTAAAAATGAATCGAAAAGGCCCCAAACCCAAAAACCGCGTATTTCCATCAACTTCCAACACGGTGGCTAATTTAGTCCGCGTCGCCAAGAATGTGGGGATCGATCGTCAAGCCATTGAAGACGATGTCGAGTACCTGCTATACCACTTTATTAGTGTACATGACCCTTTTGTAAAAATGGATCGGTCAATAATCTTTTGTTCAACTAACTTCAAAGTATATATAGAAACCGAACCAAAGCTTTAGCGATTTTGACGATCTATGGAATGAACTTCATTTCAACTATGTCCATTTTGCTTGTTTGAAAAGAGAATTTCGAGAAAGTTATTTGAATGCTTTTTTCACTAGCTTTTTGGGTACGAGCAACCTCTCTGTTTGAAAGTTTTAAAGGAATTTGATTCACATCTTTTGATTTGGCGTAGATCACTTTTCCAGTCCATTGCCGTCAGTAAAATGTGCAGTGCTATTCTCATTGTATTTTCTGTATATTTCACAGCCTTCTGTATGGGGCAAGATGAAAATTCGTGTCACAAAAGGTAAGGCTGTCATCTACCCTGAAGCAATGCGAATGCAAAGAACTGAATATTTTCTCTTTTAAACAGACATATACAATGCCTTATTTCAATTCTACTATGAATCTATTCTCAAAGAAAAGCATCCGGAAGCCGCATTAATATTTGAAAAATTGCGAGATATGGAGGCCTTTTGCTATGTCGCCGAGCAAGAACCAGAAACGCATCATTTGAAAGTAACAGTTGAATTTGAAAAATCGATGAAGTGAGTTTTTTCATTTGCTTCTATTTGCTTGAAAATTGTGTTGGCTTAGTCCAAAGGCGTGTTTCTTTTTCTACTGCAAAGGTGTATTAACAATATCAACGACTTTCTTTTTTCTAGTCTTAAGCACCAACTACGAGACTTTAAACGAAAATTGATCGAAAATGACCCAGTAATGATGTTGAAAGAACTTTTTTTTTTTTGCACGCGAAACGGGTTTCTAGTAAACTGACTTGGAAATTTTCTTTTTCTTCCTTTTTTGAAGTTGCATTATTGCTTTGATGACAGCAGCAGACTTAAAAATGAATTTCTGACTTTGGCCAACCAGTATCAAAAATTGAAAGAAGAGTTATTTTGCACGCCTCAAGCAACGATTGCCACACAACATTTGGTTAAACAAAGACTCAATGTGAACGAAAAACGGCCGAAACTGCTAAGAAAAGTTCTTTTAAACAGTGACATCGCGCAGAATGAAACTGAAATACTGAAACGTATAACAAGAACAGGGCAGCAAATGTTGAATACGAAAAGAAGAAGACTACAAGAGAAGAAATCGTCGTTCTAACATGATCTATATAGCTGAGAATAGTGAAAACAGCTAGAGTGTGATCAGTTGATCTTTCAGAAAAGTGTAAAGATAAACCTGTTAAAAATGACGTCAATTTGGTTTTTGATTGGTTTTCATTATTGTTTTTACACAGTTAGAAAGAGTTACTCTTTATGTGTGTGTGTGTGGGTTTTGAAATTAGCATAAAATTTGTTTGTGAGTACAGTTTGGAAAACTCATTAAAGCCGCTTCTTTTGGGTTTTTCTTTCCTTTTTTTGTTTTTGTTTCTTTTACTTTTTTATTATTTTTTTTTTTTTTTTTTTTTTTTTGCGCCTTATAACTTTCGACATTATGAGATTCTCCATTCTGACCACTGCTTTGCTCATGGCAGGTTATGCCTCTGCTGTTCCTATGATGAACCCTACTTCATTTTCCGAAGGCGAGTCAGTGGCTCCCCTTTATACACCCATTGAAACAGAAGCCGTCCGGGGTTCTTACATTGTTGTGTTAAAAGAAAGCTTATCAGCAACCCAAATCGGCGACCACGCTGAATGGATTAGTGCGTTAGCAGCAGGTCAATCCTTTAACAGAGCGGATTATCTGTCAGAGACAGAAGATATAGGCATCAACCATGTCTACGATATGCCCAATTTCAAGGGTTATTCCGGTAAATTCGATCAAAAGGTGTTGGAGGCCATTCGTCAGTCCGATGAAGTCGCCTACGTAGAAGAAGATTCTGTTGTCTATGCCAGTGAATTGCAACGAGGCGCTCCTTGGGGTTTGGCCCGTATCTCTACTCGTGACCGGCTCTCTTTACGTAACTTTAACAAATACAACTATGATAAAAGTTCCGCTGGTGAAGGTGTGAAGGTTTACGTCATTGATACGGGTATTAATGTCAAGCATGTTGATTTTGAAGGAAGAGCAATTTGGGGCAAAACGATACCAAAGAATGATGAGGACGTCGATGGCAATGGTCACGGGTAAAGCTATCAAAGAAAGTTTTCCTCCCCCCTTCCCCTTTCACTTTTATAAAAAAAGAAAAACCTAAATCAAAGGCTGAAACGAAGACATCTTTCTATCGTCTTGTGTCGCTAAAAACATCCCTATTTGCCTCGTTTTCTTTTTCCCTATGTAGTTCTCATTGTGCAGGTACCATTGCTGGTAAGAAATACGGTGTGGCAAAGAAAGCTATCCCTGTTGCCGTCAAGGTTTTATCATCCAACGGCAGTGGTAGTATGTCAGATGTCGTTAAAGGCGTAGATTGGGCAACAGGTGAATACCTTAAAGAAAAGGCGCAAGCTCAAAAGAATGGCAAGAAGTTCAAGGGATCAGCCGCTAATATGAGTTTGGGTGGTGGTAAATCACCCTCTTTGGATGCCACTGTCAATGGCGCTGTCGAAGCCGGTCTTGTCTTTGCCGTAGCAGCTGGTAACGATAATAAGGATGCCTGTAACTATTCTCCTGCTCGTGCCCAAAAGGCTATCACCGTCGGTGCTAGTACCATTTTCGATGAAAGAGCTTATTTCTCCAACTATGGTGAGTGTGTCGATGTCTTTGCTCCTGGTTTGAATATTGAATCTGTTTGGAATACCAATGATCATGCTACCAACACTATTTCCGGTACATCCATGGCTTCTCCTCATGTTGCAGGTTTGGCTGCGTATCTTTTATCCATGGCACCTGAAGATACAAAACCCCAAGATATCAAGAAACAAATCCTCGAGTTAAGCACAAGAAACGCACTCAAAGATCTTCCTCCCAAGACACCGAACCTTCTCATTTACAACGGCTTCGAACAATAACTATTATAAAGTACCAAAGGAAGTGAAAATGTAGTATGATCCTATATAAATATCTATATATACATATATATATATGTCTTTTTCTGTTTCTCCTTTACCCACTCCATATCATCTTTCTTTGTTTGCGTACAAACAAGAAAAGACTATTATCCTTATCCATATACATTTGCTATATTATACTAAACACTGTTTCCAATTAAACCACTTCACTATCACGTTCTTACATTTGCATCTTGTAATTAAACGTAGTGTGTGAAATGTGAGGTTGTGCAAATCTTATCCATCTGGACACATATGCATTATGCATATTTTGCTTTGAAATTTTTCTTACTGCAACTGTAAAAAAAAAAAAAAAAAAAAAAAAGTGTGTCATCCTTCATACTTGCAAACATCTCAGATGGGAAACCACAGCAGCAACTTTATTCCTATCGGTACTTTGCACGTTTCAGACATCATACACTGACTGCGCAGATGGATCGTAATTTTACACGGCTCAGATCATACGCATTCTGAGCTTTTTTTTTTAACTCTTTAAATGAATCAGCAGAGAGAATGAATAAAAAAGGAAGTGCTGCAGGCACAATGATCGGTAGACCTTGCATAGCGATAGAGTGTTGACGAATTTTACAGTAAATACATTGGTTTCTTTACTCCAAAATGAAAAAAATTGTGTAAAATCTTTTATTACTCATTGTTCCATAAAATCAATGATGTATGATCATGGTACTATCTGTTTTGTAGAAATAGAAAGCATGAGCTCAAAGCTCTTCCATCATAAAACTTATTGATGAACTATGTACATATAAAGCATCAAAAATCAAAGATAATTTCGACTTGACAAATAAATTATGTAACTATAATACGGGACTACTAATGTTGAAGTCTTATATACAATTTATTTTGGATTTTCTTCAGTCTTCTTCTCATTAACATAACCACGGGCAATGCCTGAGCGACCTTCCTGTACCGCTGCTGCTTCATCCTCGCCGATATGAGGCTCCAGACCCCTAAATGTTCTATTTTTCAAGTATTCACCTACAAAGAGAATACAGTATGTTAGCCTCACAAAAAAAAAACACTTTGTTGAGGGTCGTGTGCTTTTACTCACCTGCTGTACTGTTCAATAAAACAGAAATACTTGTTTCCTTGTTTCTCAGGGTCAAATCAGTAAGTTTACTAGTAAGGGCTTCTCCGGAAGAGTCTAATGCAAGTAGTGTTAATCTATAGAATGGTCGTAGTTTTGGTAGCATCCACTGAAAAAACCTTCAACTTTACCAGTTTCTTTATGTCTCAAAGCATAGCTTAATGGCCTTGATATGTACTGACCAGTCACCATAGAGAAATGGGCTTCTTCATCGCTAGATCCATCATATTCACGTTCCTAAGGACAAGCATATTGATGGTTAATCAAAAAAAACTGAAGCCAACACATTCATAATATAGTCCGAATGGAACCGTTTTATACTTCATCATAGGTAAAGTCATCTGTTCGTAACTGTGGAAGAAGCTTGGAGAAATCCGTTTCGTAATCGCCAGTCCATTCCTTGCCTCTGCTCGAAATAGAATTTAAAAAAGTTAAGATTCATATTGCAACAGCAATCGTTGGGTTGATTTCGTACCTTATCAGAGCAAGCTCCAATTCGAAAGGTGTGACAATCGGGCGATAAAATTCCTACAAAAAAAAAAGAAGATACAGGAATCAATTTGAGGGTGTCCTTCGTCATTCATACCATTACTAATCCTGTTCGCCGTACCTTTGAGTCAACTAAACTATTTTCAGGACAAGCTACTAGAACGAAACAGTCGATTTCCATAAAATTGGCCATCTTTTCTATATTCAGTTTGCCCATAACAAAAAAGTATGACTTGCGGCCTGCTGCTTTAATCACTTTCTTTACGTGTTCAATGATATTGAGATATGAGGCTGCAAATTCACAAAGGACTCATTCAGTAAAAACAGAAAAAATATTGCAACAATACAACAGGCAACACCTACCAACACCAAGGGTACCAACAACAATACCAAACGTATTAGCATCTTTCGCCTTCTGAACTAAGAAATATCTATAACAACAATGGCATACAAGAGGTGGGGGAGGGTGTCAATTGACAATTGAAACAGTATCTTGTATGCACACATCTTGCTTATTTTACCTTCTCATGAGCATCCTATTCACCTGGACAGATTCTTTTCTGGCTTCTTTTGTCTTTGGATTGTACGTGTAAACCTTTTTGTTTGGAAAAGAGTATAAACTGTTAGTCGCCGTAAATAAGAAAGTTTTTAGAAGCATTGTGCATCATACATACAGGACACTGATTATGCACCATCATTATATTTGTCAACGTCAAGCTTTCTTTACCAATGAAAAAGATAGAACAATCTTCAATAGGGACGTTTTCTGGTAAAACAAAATAACGGCCTCCCTTTTTCTTTTGTGAGTTAAGATGCTCAATATCAGCAAATTCAATGGGTGCCAAATTCTGTATCTCAGCACCGTAAGTATACACAGGTTCATCATTGTCAGCTGAAGCATTTTTTTGTTGCTCTTCTTCATCATCACCTTCCGTCCGATTTCTTGGTAGAGTGCATTGTAAATTGTTTTCAGTTTGAATAACAGTTGGGATAATATGCTTATATTCTTTTGACAGTTGAGCAGTCAAATCTTCTACTGCGTATGAATACTCCACGTCACACATAACAATGACAGCTTGATCCTTATCGGGAAAGAGCTTTGCAAATTCGTCCTTACAATGATCTATATCAAGTCGTTGTTGCATAAAAACGTAGAGAACGGGGATACGTGAAGTACTATCGATATATTGATCCCAATCCTGGTGTAAGACTTTTTTTTTCTTCAATGCTGAGTGCTTTAATACACACACTTACGGGCTCAAGCAAGATCTACCATAATGGACAATAAGATCTGCACTGACATGATCAGCAGCTACCTCATCAACACAACAACTACCGTAAGAAGTGTCAGCTAGAACAAATACATTTTGTCCAGTTCGTTTAGCTAATTCCTCAGAGACAGCAGCAGAGTCTGCTAGTAGTTCGTCGGGAAACTGTAAGGCGATACGTTTGTAAGCACCATCCTTTATAGCAGCGACTGTACGCTCGAGTTCGTAGAGTTCAGAAATATCGTCATGCTTTTCACTGTGAGTATGGAGTTGTCTTTCAATAACAGCTCTTCCATCATCAGAAAACGCTGTTGGTCCGTTAGCTGCAGGCGCGCCCATATTACTACTGTCTATATCAATGTAAGTGTAAAAGAAAAAAATCTTACTCAGCTGTGGAGATCAAAGTTTTTTTTTTTTAATCCTATCCAAATTCAAGTGACTTCTCAAGTTTTTTTACTTCTCGCATGAATTGATTTTTAATGCTCCCAACAAAGTTGGAGTCAGTAAGGCCATGGTTTCTTATAGTGAACAATTCACAATGAATATTCATCATCACTAGAACGGCCACAATAAACTAAGTATATATATATTGTTTGCGAAACTACACATTTATAACCCGTAATAATATCTAAATTAATGCAGAGTATGTATTGTTAGATTGTGTCTGAACTGTAAAAAACCAAAAAAAAAATAAAAATGGAAGGGTTCAAGTCCATATAATACGACACATATTGTCTTTTAGAGCGCGATTTAAGTGTATATATGACAATGTGCTTGTTGTTGTGAATAGAGATATTATGATAAAGAGTTGGAGAGAAGCAGAAGTCTAGTTTACAACTAAATTTTTTGCAAAATACAAAAGAAAAAAAAAAGTTAGATATGCTAAATCGCTTAAAACCCCACATCTTCGAATAACTTACGATTGCATCCATCTTTGCCAGGACATTGATGACACCAGCTACAACTTCCAAAGAAAGTTCTGTCCCGGAGGGTATTTCAACCTTACTATTACTTCCTGTAAACGGCCATGATGAATAATCGTTCATTAATTCATCGACTTTGTTGAATGCTTGTTCTCTGAGGTCAGGCTGAAGATACAGTAACGCATTTTCTAAAACATTAGCAGCGTACGCTGAGCAAATCATACTGACTGTTCTAACATAGGCGTGAGGTACATCTGATTGGGCATCAACAGCTGCTGGAGATACACGGGTTACCAACATGGTGCATACTCTTTTAATAATCTCTTCTTTTACGGCAGGATCTGCTACAGGATGTGTGGCCATATCAAATAACAAAAAGTTGCGCTTTTCTGTTCGAAGCACACCTTTATCAACTAGCCCTTTAGCTAAACGTTCTCGAACTTGTTTAAGTTGATATCCAATCTTCATCACATTCCAGGTCTCGCCTGTGAAATGAAAGGAAAAATATATGTCATACTTAAGCACATTGGATCATATAAACTGTAAGGACAATGCGTCAAATTTTACCACTCATTAAATCAATCCAAGTGGAAACACTCATCTTCTCACTTGTCTTCATCATCTTCAATGCTTCGTCCAAAAGAACTTCACCTGTCAAATTTTCGTTGACTACCTCAATATATCTATCTGCAAGCGGATATCTTCGGCGATTAGCATCTCTGACCATGGCAATTCTGCCTCTCAAAGCTAATTCAATCACAATGCAACCGCGTAGTGCGTAGCTGATACTATCATTCCAGAACGAGAGATATCCCTAACAAAGAGTATAACCATTTCCAAGTATAATACGTAGGCATGAGCTTCTTCCAGCAGCAGATGAAAATGTCAAGAGAAAAAGATGGATGAAATGCTAATTTACTTGTTTATCTTTAAGACCAAGTAGTAAAACTTCTTCCATTAGTGTTAATTTAGGTGTCGATTTGCTTTCATCTATATCTCGAGGGTCGTAAGCAATTTTTTTATCTGGGATCGGACTATTCCTCACAGGTTCTGTGCTGGTATGATGTTCATCTTCTGAATTACTGCTCTGTCCCCCGACTCTTCTTCTTGTAACTGTGGACATTGTTAAAGTCGTTCTGAATACTATTTATCGAATAATAGATATAACTGAGATTGGAGTAACTAAATTAGTCAAAAACCCTAAAAAGTATTAAGTAGAAGACAGCCGCTACACACCTCAACATATATCCCAGAACTTCAAATCCCCAAAATGTAAAGCGGATTTTGTGACGTGAAAAAAAAAGTACATAAAAAGCAATAGTTCAGGAAGAATAAACGTTCTTTTCATGAATGACGGTAGAAGAGTGCTTGCTCTCTTCTTACAAAAATAGTTAGTATTAAACAAGCTGTTATAGATATATTTGTTACAGTTCGTACAATGAAATGAAGTGTTTCAAATAGTACTTTAGCAATCTATGTGCTTCGTATTTACTCAGCTTCCTTGCTATTTCGAATCGACTTCACTTACAAGCTATTATACGCAAACGAGGACGCATTGTATAACCTTATCTATATTACCTTGACAGTTTGGAAGGCTCAGCTCAAGGCTAAACTTTAGTTAAGCGAAGGAGCTTTGCCAATTTCCTGGTTTTTACCAAATGAATGTCCTTTACACTTAACTCCGTCAAATCTGGCGTTTTCCCCCAAACCTTTTTCCTTTCCTTTTCTGTAACATTCTAAGGCACAGATTTTGAATTTCTTCATATTCAATATGAACTGAACGGTGACTTAAAAATCATGTGGTGGGTCTCAATAAAATGCGTTTATAGTTCTCTCTCATGTACAGTAAAAGGACAGAATATGCATCATTACAAACTTTATTCAAATATTTCAAAATTTAAACATTCTTATCCCTGTCCTCATCCTTTCGCTTGGCTTCCCTTCTTTCGTCAATTGTTACTTGTAGCCAAATAAAATCAGCTACTGAGACAATGAAACTATTTGAAAGGCCATATAAAGAGCTTACTCTGAATAACCATAACAAAGCTGTATGCAACAGTGATCGGGAAAACGCAATTACTTTGCCAAAAGTAACGCGCCTGACAAACACGTTCGAAGAGAGATTATCTCTAACATTATTGACAGGATTAAGCCTATACTTGTTTATCTTAAACCTCGGACTACCAGCTTCAATAACAGATGTTGAATTAGAAATGACAAGACAAATTAATGGGTACATATCCAGAAAATTATTTATTGGAAGGTTCCTACCGTTGGCTGGCCTTCTTTTACCTACATTGGCTAGTTTAACAGGTTTTCAAGGAACAGAAGACTTGTTATATGCTCGGCAGTAAGTTACTGAAGACTTTACCCTGTGTGATGTTTGCTTTATTTAACGTTTTTCAATTTCATTCGACAAGGTCCTCTTCAGAAATCCCTCTAATTACATTGCGAACTGCATCAGCCATTTTAGGGTCATCCACGGTTCCTCTCTGTTATTTAACCCTCCGTAACATGAATCATTCTCGTACAACGGCTACGTTAGCAGCCTCATTAATATTATTTGGTAAAACCAAAAATTGGTTGGATTACTTATTCTAAACTCTGCTCATACGTCTCTTCGATTGAAAGAAAATGGAATGATTGCACAATCGAGATATGTAACGCCTGATAATTACACTGCGATTTTTGGTGTGTTAGCTTTTTTTTTCTGGACGAAGAGTTATACATACACTAATCAAAGGTAACAAGTAAAATGCGGCTTATCATCAAGCTGCTAATGTAATGATATGCTAATTGACACATTTGTCAATATCAGCTCTCTCCTATGGCCTATTTTTGCTGGACTATGTCTCGGCTGTGGGATTAGGTAGATCCAACAACTTGTATGTTTCTTTGTCTTGAAACCTTCCTTAACTAATTTGTGCCATTTCAGTACGAAATGGACAGGTATATTTGCTTTGGGTGTAATATGGGTGGCTCATCTTACAGATACTTGGCAAAAGCTTTGCGACCGGCGAAATAATGTGGAGCATGTCGTCAAACACTTTTGCATAAAAGCTTTCATGATTGGTTTCCTCCCTGCCATTGTATACGGTGCTATTTTCAAGATCTATTTTAATGTTCTTGGGAATGCAAGTGACCATGATTTGTTACTAAGCCCACAACTAAAGCATTCGTTCAGCGGACCTAGCCAGACAGGTGTGTATACATGAAGAACTGATTGCTTGACAAATTGCTTAAGTTACTCACATATTTAGGCTATGGCACTCTGTTGGATGTATTACAGATATTGCATACGGTTCACAAATTCTTATTCGACATGTTGATCCAGTTGGTGGATATCTTCCATTGCATAACAGAGCAACTACTGAAGACAGTACTCGTAAATAATATATAAAGTTCAACACGTCGTTAAAATTGAGTCTGACTGTCTGTTGCTCGTTCATTGAATAGAGCAAGAAGTAACAGTGTATCCATACTCTGACATCAATCATCTCTGGACAGTACACGAAGCAAACCGAAGATGGAACTCCTCGCAATCTATTGAGTATGTTTGTGATGGTGATCAAGTTCGTTTAGAGCACTTCGCTTCAAGTCCTAAGCTCTATTTTCACGACGTGCGCCCGCAATTAACTGGTGAAAATGGACACAGTGAAGTAAAGTAAGTGTTGTTTACAAAGACAATTGTGTCAGAAAAAAGAAGGACGGGATATCGATACGGATATTTTCGTAATACCAAATACTGCATATGGAGATAGATTTATTATAGACAAGAACGATTATTGCACTCTTCGAAATTTAATAGAGGACAACAAGCCGAAACTAACATGGAAAGCTCTGAATCAAAAATTCCGTCTTCAACATCTTCGTGGTTGCATTCAGATTTCCCATGATACATGGTACATTTCCGGCGGGAACCAAAAAGAAGTTAGATGCATGTCTACCCGTGCTAACAATATACCAGCTTGGATAGTGGAAATAGCTAACAACAAAAAGTGTATGATGACAATTTATATGCCAAATATGGGTGTTCCATCATACTGACATTTGTTTTACATTCATAGCGGAAAGTACAGACTACATCAGTTATCAGGATATCTCATTGTCTGAAAAATTTAAAAAAGTTCACAATTTGATGTGGCATGCGGTATATAATCATTTACAAACTGGCACGTCCGCTACCGAGGCTCCTAAGTCCCAACATCGTCAGGAAGACGTTCCCAGCCAATGGCTTTTCAAGAGTGATGGATTGAAGTTCTGGAATGAATTATATGGTCATGCTGTGTACTTCATTCTTAATACAGTTGTACAGCGCATCATTCTGTTATCTATGCCAACATATGTGTCTTACTTCAGCTTTAATGCTATCTTCAGTCACTGTCAAGTTACACTCACACATTTATTTCCACGGATACACTCTACAGGTAAACTCAGCATTGTTGTTTTTCGGAGAAAAATCAAGGTGGCCAATGCAGATCTAAACAAAACTTTCTCGTTCAAAAGGCAACGATTCGCTACTGGATGAACATTACACAAAATCAGTTTCATTTTTCTATCCTGCTCTACTGGTTCACATTCTCCTCGTGAAAACTTTACCACTCTATTCACTTATTATGTCCGACATTTCCGGCGTCGTATATTGCGGTATTGGCTTAACGGCTATCATTTTCGAGGCTTGCACCTTCCGTTTATCCAATTTTGCTCTCCGTTCTATTGTGTTCTTCATCGTAGTATTATCTTATGTCAATTATAACCGATTGTCTGGGTTAACCTATGGAAATACCATTTGGCGTCGACTACGATATGAAGCTTCTGGCCTCAATATCGATTGTCTAAATTTCACATCGTCACCTTTTGTTACGGTTGATGTGGATGTACGTAACAGTGATACAGCTTCTTCTGCTGTTAAGACCGTTAATGTGGGGCTGGCTGATAGTCGCACAGAATCAATCCAATACAAAGATGACGAGGATGAAGAAGCAGACAAAATAATTAACTCACTGAAAGAGGAATCCTTTAGCCAAGAGGCCGATATAGCTACAGGTACTTTGCGTTACGACCGCGTTTTTCCTACAGAGGTTATTTCTCTTGAAGAAGCTGCACAGTGGGCATTTGACGTTACGAACAGTGTGTTGCAAAGACAAGATAAGGCTGCAGAAAAAGTTAAATTAGAGGAAGGGCTAAAGAAGCAAGCCAAACATATAAAGCAAACAAAGGAGGAGGAGGCCAATAGGATTCGACAAGACCTGAATAGTATTATTGAACAGGATGCTTTGATGGAGGATGACGATTAATATACCTTAAAACAATAAGAACACTGCATTAATTGGATAAATTTTCCCCCTCCTCCTCGTAACATATTTATGATATTCTAAGGATTCCGTTGTGATTACCATATATTAGTCATAAAAGGACGGAAACCAATTTTGGCATAATGACATTGGACAAGTACAGTAACAATACAATCCGTAAGTTTCTGTTAAACAGTAGGCTCAAAGTTTTCCTGAAGAAGCTTATTATCCACTGAATTGAGACTCAGTAACATTTATGAAAAAGGGGTACGGATGCACTTGCAGGTGCTATCGTCAGCAGTTACAACTCCGCTAAACTTCCTCATTCATAAAAATTTTCTGATTGCTTTCTTTAAACTTTTCCTTCTTTCCTTCAGCTCAGGAGCACTTTGGATTCATCATTATGGCCGCCAGTTGCCTTGTCAAGATATTGACTATTTTCACTCTATTAGCCGCTATATTTGTGGGATTAGATCGTAATAGAGAACGTTTCTTTATTTTTGATCAGAACGTCCTTCAAGAAATCGCCCAGAAGAACATTGAACTCTACAAAAATGATACCAATTTGATGATTCAAAATGTCGCTTATGACTTAGAAAAGAAATATCCTGGCCACATCTCAGTTAAACAAGATTGGGTATTCAACAATGCAGGCGGTGCTATGGGTACTATGTGGATCTTGCACGCTTCAATTACAGAATATGTCATTATTTTCGGTACACCTGTTGGCACAGAAGGACATACTGGCCGTTACCTCTGTGATGATTACTTTATTATTCTTGAAGGCGAACAATGGGCTGCTAATCCTGGCGATCTCAAGAGAACCGTTTATAAGCCTGGTGAAATGCATCTTTTGGCTAGAGGCCAAGCCCAACATTATAAGATTCCTGAGCATGCATGGGCTCTTGAATACGCTCGTGGTTGGATCCCTACTATGTTGCACTTTGGTTTATCT
Source organism: Mycotypha africana (assembly GCF_025528875.1). NCBI lineage: Eukaryota > Fungi > Mucoromycota > Mucoromycetes > Mucorales > Mycotyphaceae > Mycotypha > Mycotypha africana. Next base: position 1,370,896 of record NW_026515729.1, read on the forward strand.
GATATGATTTTTTCCACTGTTGACTTCATTTCTCTTTTCCATACCTTCCGTATGTATGGTGGATGCCTTATTCGTGAACTTATTCAAGGAAAGATTTAGAAATATTTATCAGCCAATACGATAATCTAATACTTATATACATCCCATATAATAGTCTAGCTAATCTTATTAATTCTTATAAGCATAGTGTATATGTAAATCAAATAAAAAAAAAGTACCTGCTCGTACGAGTTTAATAGCACTCATTTACTATTCGCGCATGATGTTTAGAATTTCAAAGCCAACGATTGAGAATTCTCAGAAATTTTCGTTGTTTTCGCAGCTCTCTCTTCTTGTTGATATAGTTATAAAGATGGAGGCGATTGATGATTACGCCAATGAAAACATTGTTCGATCCATTGCATACACTGCGCTCGACTACCGTCAACAGCATCAGTATTTAAAGCTGTTGCCTATTTCATCCCAACTTTTACGTCAGCGTGTGCATATTCTTGGACCTTCTTCAAGTAACAACCAAGGTACTACTGATTATAAGGAGTGGGATAATGTCGTGCAATGGCAAGATGACAATTGCCCTGCCATGATTGAAACACTCTGGGCAGCAAAGGGAGATGCCGCTGCTGAAGAGTTATATCAAAGGCCAGTTTACTACAAACGTATGGACGCGGATACCTTACATGCTATCATCGAATTTGCCGACAAGGATACACAACACTTTGTTGTCGTGCTATTATTAGAAGACGGTAGTGGAGATATTTCAGATATAAAGTATCATAACACCAAAGAACTCACCAAAGATGAATGGATTGATGTTTTTGGAAACTGGTCGAGGACTATTGAGGATGCTGAAAGAGTGTTTTTGACAAAAGTAACTAGAAATAAAAAAGTTTTTACCGCAGGAACACCAGATGTAAGTCTACGTACAAAAGAAACTGGGATCACTCAAACAGCTCCCAAATGCTAAAAAAAATTGATATCTACAAACCATCAGAGTATGAAAGGTGGTAGCAAAGAAGCACCGGAGGATTACTGGGGTGATTGGTCTTCAGATGATGCATCTTCACCCAAACAAAAGACTTGCAAGAATAAGCAACATCCTCTAAGTGCCGATTTGAAAGAGTTAGAAGACGATTCAGAAGAAGATGAATATTACACAAGATGGAGTAAAAATCCGGGGACACTAACGCCTGGACCTGGAGAGCAGGAAAGATCACATTCAGGTAGAATTATGCAATCAATCAGTCAGGAGGAATTGAATGAGGAGTACGATCAGTCCTACAACCCTTTGTTCACTGTACCAAGTGTGCCCAATCTGATGGATGCTCATACAGCCGCTTTATCTGAATTAACTCATATGCTACAAACATCGCTTCCTCATCAGCAGCGTAATAGGCCGCTCGTGCAACCCATGACTCAGATCAATCCTTTACCGAAAGCAGTGACCCGCCTTAGATCAGGCATGGATGATTTAAGCATAAGCTCATCTCCATCAGTTGAAGAAGACCAACAGCACGAAGAAGACATCAGCAATTTCACCGCGCACAAGAAAATAGTACCTGGCGCTTATCCTGAGTCTGGTACTCACACTCCCAGCCACCAGTACGGGGAAGAAGAAGAAAAGCTGTTAAGAAATAAGGAAGCAGGTAGAGGCTTATTCATGAAGAGTTTGAGTGCTTTGATTGGAGCTGCACGTTTATTAGGATATGAGCCGAAGGATATTCTGGAAATGGTACAAGAGATTGTAAATAAGACATAGCAAAAGTAAAATTAAGGAACTGCAGCATTGTTGACCTAGTGTTAAGCCATCGTCATCCTCCATTTAAACATGCATTCTGTCAAAGATATTATCATCTTTGTTTTTGTTATCTATAAATACATATCACTTCTTAATGGATCTTCTTTATTTACTCTTTAATCTTGATTTGCAATTTAATATATCCATTTGACAGTCTTATTATCGTCTCGCTTATTTTCAACTGTCTTTCTATTCAGGACCTCCAGCACCTTTTCTCTCACACCTTGTTTACCTTGACGATCGCGCAAAAAGTAATCGACCACTTCCTCACGGGTCATGGCAAAATTTCCAACATCAGGTGCCTCGCCTGTTACCACGCGTCTAATATCTTCTTCGGCTGGTAACATATATTTGCGATGAGGGTACTTCTTGTAATCACGGTTTGTCAATAAATCCAAACGTAAAGGCGAAGGACTATCAAAATAGTCTGCTTTAATCTTAGCATCGTTGACGGCAGATAAGTCTTTAGGATCCCAGTTAGGTTTAGATTTGGTGACCAAGGTGGCTGTAACACCTTCCTTAAAGTCATGACCCTTCAAAAACTTTTGTACTAAATGGTATTCCATCTTGAAGCATTGTCCTAAACTCAAAGTAGCACCATTGCGGATTTGCTGTAAAGTAACCTTAAGAGATGTAGGTGACATCTTTTTCAATAAACCCAACGTCTCTTCAACAAATTCAGGCAGATGTGTTTCCTTTTCGAGAGCAGCAATAATTTCATCAACTGTGTCGTATTTGAAACAACGGTCAATGATACGACGCTTTTCGCCGGAAAGACTGAAGCGAGGTTCATCTTGCAGTTCACCTGAGAATTCTTCAAGAGCTGCATTGACGATATCGTGATTTGCATTATCTAATTCGGCCAAGCGTGATTCGAGAGCGTGAAGACGAGATGAGGGTATATAGTGGGTAGCAATACCAGCATATAAAACGTCTGTGCCCTTAAGGCGTTTACCAGTCAAACCAAGGTAAACACCCAATTGGCCGTCTAATCTTGATAAGAAGAAAGATCCTCCGACTTCAGGCAAGAAGCCAATGGCGGTTTCAGGCATAGCAAACAAGGTGTTTTCTGTAGCCACACGGAAAGGGGCATGGACAGATAAGCCTACACCACCACCCACTGTAAAGTTGTTAAAGATCAGTTTTCTGAGCCAATACTTTCCAATTGAAGAAAACTATGTTAACTTACTGGTTATACCATCCATAAGAGCGATATAAGGGGTATCAAGAGTAGCAATTAAATGGTCTAATTGATATTCTTCTTCGAAAAACTTGGTAGCAGTGGGATCACCAGCTTCCGCTAAATCAACAACAGCTATTGATTGGAACATTAAATTCAGACTATGGTTAAAAATGTGGGGTAAAAAATATCAGCAAAATAAAAGCTTTCCTTACTTTTAACGTCACCCCCTGCACAAAAGCCTTTGCCACCAGAGCTCTTTAGTATTATAACCTTGGCTAAATCAGACTTTTCCCAAGACTGAAGAAGAGAGAAAAACGTTAAAATGCAACAAACGTGCGATGTAAGTTTTCAAGCTGATCTCCTTACTTGAAGTTGCGGTAAAAGCGAACGAACCATTGTGAGGTTCAGCGCGTTTAACTTCTTTGGACGATTTAAAATAAGATGACGCGCAGCTAGGTTGCTCTTGGTTTGTACTTCTGCCTAGTAATTTCAGAAACAGATTCAGGTTAAATCGTACGGAATGTAAAATCACTGTCGAATTCTTTGTTTCGGTGCCATACTTGAGTGGCTTCTAGGCCAGAGATTGAGCTCTGTGCATTTGTTGCCATCTACAGTTTAATTACTTCCTTGTTTAATATTTACTATTTTCTTTCACTATTCTTTCCACGTCGAAATCGTGTTTGTACCTTTCTCAGATTGTTGCTGTTGTTCGGTGATAGCCAATTTTTTGTTTGAGTTAGTCGTCTACTGGCTGAAGCCATATTTATATTGCGAGATCGTATTGCGACTGCTGGTTGAGTGAGAGCTCTTCTCGTAATGACTGACTGTATTGAGCGTCTTTCAATCAAGCTTAGTTGTTTAAAAAAGATTCGGCTCATTTTTGCACTATAATAAAGTTTATAGAAAAGGTGGGAAAAAATTGCGTTTTTTCACATTTTAAGCAGGTGCAGAACCTTGCCATCATCTGCTGCCTGGGATTGAAGGCGGTATTTTTTTTCATGAAATTCAGGTTCAGTAACATGCTTATAGAACGAGAACAATATACCTTTCTTTGTATATTACCTGCCGAGGATTTAAAGACGGCCAGAATGCTATAAATATGCTGTTAGGGGTTGTGAATCAAATGCTATGATTTTCGTAACAGTCATTTCATTACGTAAAGCATTAGAGGAGCGATTATCTCTGTGTATATTTTGCATGCACATCTCAACGAAATATCACACATTTTCTTCTTACGATTCTTTATATCCTTTTTCATGATTTTTTTCCAACTAGTGTTTTGAAGAAAGTTATGTTTCACAAATTTCACTCAAGTTGACATGTCAGTATAGCAAATTCGCTTCGTAGCAATTAGGCGTTTAGTTGCTTTTTGATTTGCCTATGCTCTTTGTCACTACGATTTCTCGCTGTCTGTTGGAATTTAGAGATTGGAAAATAGCCGAAGTGAATTGCAACAATGTGCGCCGTATCACTCCGCTATTATTTGAAAGGAAGTGTTCGTAAAACTCAATGGATAAGTATATTCAATAACCTAGTTGAGATGGAATGCAACCAGAATAGCGGTATGTTTCAAGTGTTACTGTTGAATAGTAATAGCAAGGACGATTAACGTGATGAATGTGTAGATTACTTGCTATTTAATCACTTGGCTAACCATACCAGTGGTGCATATTAACTTGATCAGCGTTTGACGATGTTTAGAGAAAGAAAGCGGAAAATGATAAATGGAATTCAAATGTCTGTAATTCTTATGATTGATATCTTAATCAAACCACGGTGTATACTACACTATCTAAAATTTAAAGATAGCTTTGTGAGTTTCTTCACTAGAGCTCCTATAGCCACTTTATTTCAGTCTCCATCGGGATTTTGATAACGCATAATGCACGTTGAATTAATACTTGTTTCTTAAATTGTTCTGCAATCAAAAACTGAAACCTTCATTGATTTCCCCAATAATACAAAAAAAATATCCGTTTATTTTACATGCACCATCTTTTTAATCCCCATTTTGTAACACAAACCAGTAGAGAAGTAGGATTATAAGAACGAGGAAACGAGATGAAATTTATCTGTAAGCCCATATACTTTGTAAATACATTACGAGTCATATGGGCATTATTTTTACTATACAACGAGTTTTTCATATATAAATTTGCTGCTCATCAGTGCGCCATTCGACAACGCTACGAGCAAGCAGTTACAAAAGGACGTTTCATCTTCATTGGTGACCCACAGATTACAGATGACCACTCTTACAACCGGCCATGGATCATCATGCAACTGACTAAATTTTACAGCTCAATATATATGAAGCGAAATTATAAACATATTAAAAGTGCTCTCCAACCGACCGACATTGTTATGATGGGCGATCTGATGGATAATGGTCGAGATTGGAACGATGAAACGTATGCTACAGATAAGAGACAAAATCCAGATTATATCAAATTCGATTTATAAACCAATGAAAAACATTTGATCTTAGATATAAACTCGAAGTTGAACGATTTCATACAATTTTCCCTCAAGATAGCTCTGTGGACGTACATTATATGGTCGGAAATCATGACATCGGATTTGGAAGTGGCATAGAGGAACATTGGATCAAGCGTTTTAGTCAATATTTTGGACCGACATCGTATATATTCCAAAAATACGGATATACCTTCATTGTGCTCGATACTATATCACTCGGCTCTGATGATCCCTCGATTAGACAAGAGGCAGAAGAAGTTCTTCGACAACAGTCTGTGCTTAAAGACAAGAACAAAATCTTATTGACCCACGTTCCACTCTTCAGAACAGATGAATGTGGTCCTTACCGACAATCTAAGGATAAAACGATTAGACAAGGACGTGGTTATCAATATCAAAATCTACTCACTGAAGAAATGTCCGATTATTTATTAAAGGAAATCGATCCTGTGCTGATCTTTTCAGGAGATGATCATGACTACTGCAAAATAATCCACAATGGCTATAACCGAAGTGTAGAGTTTACAGTCCCGACATTTAGTATGGCTCAAGGACTAAAATATCCCGGATTCGTCACTTTGAATATGGTGAAGAACGAGACATTAGCACCAACTACAGCTAAGCAATTAACAACTCACTTATGCTGGTTACCGAACCAGGTTGATATCTTTATCAATTATGCTTATTTGTTGATCATCACTCTATTCATTTTGATTATTTGGAGCTTTGTGTTCAACCGAAAAAGATTTAGACGCAACTATTTCGTTGCAGATAACATGTCATTACCCATTTACAGGACGTTTTACCCACCTTTTATGTCGTCTTCTTCTTCAGTACTGCAGTCTAACAGCACTTATGATAAGCCTTTATTCCATGGTCGCACAAGCGAATATCAGCATCAAGAAAAAAATTCATCATTAGCATCAGCATCCGCATCGCATATTTCAACATCATTTTCCCCAGCAACATCAAGCTTTTTCTACAGTGTCAAAGTATTTGTTTATACCATAAAAGATATAGCATGGGTTAGTTTTATTGTCTATATCCTTTGCATTCTAATTTTGTAAAGCAGAAAGAAATAAAGAGTATCTTTATTGATTGTCGAATAAAAAGATAATATGTATGGAATAAAGATATGAACTAAATTACACAAAATGAAAAGTATTAGATGGATATGATTGTAAATGTAAATGGAAGATACAAAAAGTGCGTGTGGTATACGGGGGTTTCCTAATGTATATTGAATGAATGTTGAGTATCAGATGGAGATTGGTTGGACTGTTGCTGTGATAAGGCATTCGGATTTAGGGTATGCTGTTGTTGTATAATGGGTAATGTTGTTTTTAGAAGGGGTGTTACTGCTGTATCGGTATTAGAAGCTATAGGAATTGAAGAATCAGTCGTCGTGGGATGAGATGAATTTGTGGTATTATAAAACAAAGAGGAGGGATCAATGACATTGTTATTGCTTCGATGTGACTTTGTTGTAGCTGTAACAGTACCGTTTTCTGCCATAAGGCCATTGATTGTCATGATGTGTTGTTGTGCTGGCAGTGCTGCCGTTGTAGCTTGTACTTGTAGAGACCGTGATTGTAAATGATGTTGCATTTGATGTTGTGCTTGAGCGGCTGTTGCTACTGCTGCTGCTGAACGATATTTCAATCTCGTCCCTCTTCCTAACGTGTGATCGTGTTGGATAGCATAAATCTGCATCTCTCTCGCATATCGTTCTTTATCTATCTGAGCTTTTGTCTTCCATGGTAATTTTGCTTCTTCTGACATACGATGCCATCGGTCGGCACAAAGCTTGCTAATCTGTCCTACGTTCGAACCTGGGTAGTTGCGCATTGTTTCTGGTCGAACTTCTGTCAGATACCACATATAGGCTGACAAAGGATGCTTAGGGGGCGGAGGTATTGTCGTTCCTTCTTGAACAAGCCCAGATTCATGACCTTGTGTCGCCGCTGAGGTAGAATTGCCCATGTACTTCTTTCCTGTGCCTCGTTTGCTATCATTGTGGATAGTGTTCGTACTGCCGCCCTGATGGGGCTTTCTTTTCATTTTTCGCGCATTTGCTATTGCATTATTATTATTATAAGAACTGTATCGGTTATTGTTGGATTTTGGAATGCGGTTGAAGTGATACCCAGCTTTCACTAACTCTGCTCTTGATCTACGAATATACATGGAGTTAGGATGTAATAGTTTTTGTTCCTCTTTTAGATGGCTTGCTTGTTTGATATATTTGTCTTTTTCAGACTGAGGCAAATTCTTCCAACGAGTTCCAATCTGTTTACTGATCTCGGCCACTTTTAAGGTAGGGTTTTGTTCTTTAAGAAGTTTTCGTATTTCTTTGTTGAAAAGTAAATAAGCATTCGGTGGTCTAGTGACCCTCACAAGAGGTTCACTATTAGCGTCGTTGCTACGGTTATTGTTGTTAAATTGGTCAGGTTGGTTTTGAAGAGTTGGAACTGCTATGTGTGAGGGTGCAGTCCGTTTTGGCATCATAGAATTCTGGAGAAAAGGCTGTTGCTGATGTGCTGGTAATACATTATTCATATCGGTAATATTAGTTTTAGTACTGGTATTAGTAATACTACTACTAGTAGTAGTAGTAGTATGAATAGGAGTAGAGGATGCAGCTGTGGCTGTCATATCACGAGTAGTGGAAGGCGTCATTGGTATAATTGGTGAAATGGACGAAGTATTTGTCATAGTAGTGTTAATCGAAGAAGCTGGTGAAGTTACGGAAGCAGTGGTAGTAGTGGTAGTATTTGTAACGGACTGTTGCTGTTGTTGGTGTGTTATAGGTGGAGAGTTGGACATGGCTGTTGATGAAGAGTGTGTTCGCTGCGGTGGCATCCGTAGAGTAAACTGGTATGGCTGATAGCCAGAAGCTGTAGATAGGTGGAACGGTGTTGGAGTCCCAACTGTTGCAGCTGCTATGGCCGCTGCATTGGGATCTTGCATGAGATGAGGCGAGGCATTAGAATTGGTTATATGATCTCTGTGCATCAACTGCTGAGTTTGTTGTTGTTGATGATGATGATGATGATGGCATACAGCCGGAGAGCCTAGAGTATGCTGTGACGACGGGGGGTGTATTGATGAGGAAGGGTTGAATATTTGAGCTTGACTAAGGGCCGCATACTGCCCTAAACTATAATGTAAACTTTCTGATAGATTGTCTTTAAATAAATGTTAGTTTCGAGTCTACATTTAACAAGTTTGCAGTTAACATATATTGTCGAATACATTACTCATGAATATTTTAGCATAAGATATAGAAAGACAATGGTAATGATACAGTGAAAGAGGTATAAAATAAAATAAAAAAAATTCAAAAAAAAAAATAACTTTGTAGGATTTCAAAATTAAGGGGAGAGCGAGGGAGTGATATTTTTGGCTAAAAAATAAGGCAAAAAGGGAAGCTCCCCTTTAACTTTAACTTTCTAACCCCACGTGTCGTATACAACTAGTCAAAGGTTTCGGCATAAAAATGTTTACTGATTTCCTGAATCCGGCTTTAACGGATCCGCAGAATCTATTCGGCCCTTCTTTTCTTAGCGCAGAGATACCGTTATTGAGCTTTTTCTTTCCGGTAACAGGAGGAATAAGGGCAAATTTCGAACTTTGCTACTCTATCATTGACAGCAAATAATAAGGAGGCCGGGAAATCTTAGCTAAGTCCATATGAAGGCAATGATGTATAGGTTTACTTTATATTGATATTTTAGGTTATCTGATCTAAAAATCGGCAATTACAAACCTTGGGTAACATTAACAACTAGAAATAAATGGAAAACAATTTCTTCCAGCTGCAATTTTAAGGGAAAATATGAAACAAGAATATTCGACAAGCATAAATCTGTAGATCAATTCTTAAATAGTCAAGTCTTTTCAAGGTGAAATTAAACTGTCAAAAGCTGCATGCATACATGTATTTTCAACAACTGTCAAAAGATGTATATCCAAATGCTAAGCTTGCTTCTCATTGGCTCGAGATAATTTGCAATCTGATAAGGTCTTTTCAACCTAATATTTAAGACAAAGAGATTAGTCTTCCTTTCTTTTTTGTTATGATGTATTTATCTTTTAATTCTTTGATTTTCGCCTTTTTTCCTTTTGTGTCTTCAGAAAATCGTTTCGTAAGGATCCTAACTGGCTGAAGAAACAAACAAAATAATGAAACAGCATGAAAGGCTAGGTTCGGGCAACCTATAAGCTGTCCATATACTGATATAAAGCAAACAAAACCGTCGCATTCGAAATCATGCACTTACCTAAGTGGTGCAACTCTAGGGTTGTAGTCGTATTACCAGGGCCAATTGCCGATGACTTTGTCTACAAACGTTATCAGCCCCGTCGTCATTTGCAGTAATAAAAGAAACAATTTAATACCAGATTTTCTGTGAGAGCCTTCGCATGGCTAAACGCTTACCTAGGAGACAGAATTATCCAAATTTTATTGTGTATTCTACAATGTGGGATAAACTCACGAATCTGCGTCTTCCAAACGCACAAGACACTAGATTTACTTCTGGAGAGACTTGAGTCACCTGCATAAGCTATCGCAACCTGTGATCGCTCATAAAAACGAGAACCCTACAATCTTGAATGGTGTGTGCAAGCAAGCAAAACTCATATGGGCTGGCTGTGATGACGCAATTACAGTAGATCCTGTTCCTGAAGACCAACTGGTCCCTGATTTGCAAGCACTTGATTCAATGCGGTGTCTGGTGAATATTTGCTTATTTTAACAATCAGCACAGCTGCTCTAATTCGCAAGATAATGAATACGAAAGGAAATCAATCCTGCCAAGAGTTTGTTTTCTTTAACGCCAATATTCAATGGGAAGTCAGCAATAGCAGTCTTTTAATACACAAGAAGCCGATCATTTTCTGTCAAAATCAAAATATCCTTGGGCCAACTGAACGAATATACTCACATGCTATCTTTGCAGAAATTACTACATGAGTCTGGTTCTTCTTTAAAGGAATCAATATGTATAAAAATAGACGCTATCAGAGAAAGTCTTATTACTTCCATCTGTATGAAGCCCAAAACAGATAACAGCATTATAGAAACAACAACAATGGTTAAATTGACTGTCTCAAATCTTTTAAAATTGAGGGGACTGCAAAGACATGAGCAAAAGTCTTTGTCATTTGATTTCAGTGAGCAGTAAACAAAATAGAACCCTCTGATGTATCCATTATAAATGGAGAGATATTCAATCAATTATCGAATTGTAGAGTTCCGAGTACAGTAGATTTCTCGAAACTTGATTTGTCAAAATCCAAAGATCTTTCCAAGCAGTTTATTGAATCCTTACGGGCAAATCAAGTAACACGCAGACTTCATTTTGAACTTTACTATATACAATGCGTTAGAACTAATGATCTTTGCAATAGGAAGCAAATCTCTTTAGCTAGTGTTGACTTTTTTGAGGGTGGAGATGGCAAGCATGTTTATTCTTCATGGACTATGTACCTCTCCTGTTGAGCCTTTAGGTAATAACTCCTGTAACACCGTCAACAGCTTTTCCTTGTCATGCTTTGTTTCGTTTAAATCAGCTAAAAGTTTCCGTCTATCACAATCCATCAATCGCCAATTTGGAGATGCCTGCTTTTTCAACCAATTAAAGTCTTCTACTTTATCATACAGATTTTGTTGATTCGTCTCTAAATTCCAACAGCCTACTTGAATTCCATCTGAATCCTCTATAATCGGACGACTAGTGACATGCAGTACCATATCCACTTTGTGAGCTTCATGGATTCGCAACTATGAGTGAAATAAACTATCAGCCTAACAAAAAAAAATAGTCCTCAGTTATCGCTTTTCTCCGGATTTATCTTACCTGATGACAGCCTGCATACACTATTGAATCTGTTAAACCGTAAATAAGTATTGAACCTTGAATATTGCCACAATACAGCAGACACCGATGTAGGTTTTTGACATGGATGGCTGATATCTGCACCAATTCGTCTTCCAAATCAATAATACAGTTGTTGAGACCAGATAAAAGAATATCCATACTTTTTCGTTCTTTATCTCTTTGTAAGTGGTCCTTTATACATATGACTTGCTCTGCTTTATCTTTAATAAATACGGTTGCATCTGTCAAAACTTGATCCCCTTCAGGTACCATTGTTTTTGATGGTATAGAGACTGTAGTTGTCGTCTTGTCGTTATCCCCAGTCGTCATTTTTTTACGCGATTTGAACGAAAACTTTGGTTTTGGTGTCAGTGCTGTTTTGGTTGTTTCTAATCTATCACTCAATTCTTTCAATTGCTGTATAATAAAAAAAAAATGCGAAAAGACACAGAAAGCGTTAGAGTTAAAGCCGTCCTACTGTTATTGGGCGATCAAATAAGCTTACCAGCGAGAATTGCCGTTCATCGTAAGAGGGTATATATTCTGTTGCTTTTGTTAAATCTTTCTCGAGATCATTTATTTGCTTTAGAATACTGGTAAAATGTTGCGTTAGATTGTTTTTATGCAAATCTGCAGATTGCGAAATCTCGTCATCAATAGCTGCAGGAAAGGCACAGGAGTGTAAGTATAGTGAGTTAAGAGCATAATGTCGTTGTGACGTATACCTTTTCGTCTTGTTCTAAACTCTAAAAAGAAATCGTTGGATGCCTCTGTTGCTGTTTTTTCCGTCATCTACAGTTTGAATCAAAAAGTTCAAAAGATTTTGGAACATTTTTAGGGGGAAAAGAACAGATGAACTTGATGAACTCTTATTGGTGGAAACTCTGTACCTGAGTAGAGTAACAAATCAAACTAAACTTGAACCCACGAAACTTAACATGATGTACAAAAAAGAAATCGCTCATATTATGCATAGTTTGTGCTCTATTTTAAGCTAATGTTTAGATCATCTTGTTCACACAACTGCTCTGTTCAAGGCTCTATCAGTGCTGTGGCAGTCATGGGGTCAAGAAGCAATATGAACGATTTGGGGAAACAAAAAAACGAAGGTTCGCATTATTGCGAAAAAGTCAATTTGTCCCTGTTTTCCGTCCTTCTGATGAGCTCACTGTACCTTTTTTCATTGTTTACCCGGGCCCTATTTTTTTGTAAACATCACGCGAATTAAGTAATTTACTAAGAAGTATCTAAGGTGATCGTCATGTGTGTCGATAACAGAAATAAAGCCTTTTAATTGATCCAAAAGCTTTTTTGTTTGAAGTCAGGGAAATCGGCTTTTTTTTTTCGTATCTAAGTCGATCCGAACTATCTTTTTTTATTTTAGTTTCTTCTTCTTCTTCTTTTAATTGAAACTGTTCCTTTATCTTAGACATACTGGCTTTATAATATGAAATATTTCATCACTTCTGCAGTGCTATTGTTATTATTCAATACGGCTGTTCCATCTGCTCAAGGTGCAGCTGTCAATCAAGGGAATTTGGCCCGTAAAGAATACCATAAGGGACTCTCCCGTAGTTTCGGTCCAGAAGTACCGTTTCGAGATTATGCTACTCTGAATCATCGTCAACGCCAAACCGATTACAGTGCTTTCACTATAACTGATCTACCGGAGGATATTGCTATCGCATTTGCTGAATCAGAATTGACATCCAGTGATTTCACTGTTCAGAGCTCCTACAAAACGGATTTAAACGGTGTGACTCATGTTTATCTACGTCAAAAGGTCAATGGATTGGAGGTGTTAAACGGTGACATCAATATCAATGTCGATCGCTTTGGCAATGTTATATCGTATGGTAATTCCTTTGCAAAAGGTGTCATCAATGTTGAAAAAGTAATGGATCCAACAGCCTATCATGATAAGCCCACCACACTATTTAAGGTTAGTATCACTCATTTTACCAGACTTATTCGTCGTTTCATCGTCCGATAACAAGAACATGTATAACCCTCTGACACCCTTTGTTATCTTTTTTCTTTTTTCGATCTATGACGGAATGCAATGAAAATCACAAAAATAAATAATACAGAAGTTCAAAAAGGGATTGCGTACAATTGTTTCAAATCCATTCGCTCAAGTGGTATTTGCTCCACAGAATCTATTTTTGGAGCAGCAAATAAACAATGCACAACAGCGAATGGAGAACACCCTTCGCTATAACAGTGATGAAATTGTTTACAACATTGTGAATCAAGAGAAAGAAGTCATTCATCCCACAGAAGCTGTCTTATCTCTTATGGCCTTTGTCAAGGACTCGCTTCCCGATCCTACAGTTTTGGATTCCGTCATGCCCGAGAATTTCGTGATGATCAATACTCTTAAAAGAAGCCACCAGGATGAAGACAACGGCCATCCTATTTCTTTCCAATACGAGAATGTACCTTTTGCTCAGTCGCCTGTTGAGGTGCGTCAAGCTTATATTCAAACTGAAAATGGAGACCTGCAATTGGTGTGGGATTTGCAATACGAGCTGCATGATAATTGGTACAACGGTCATGTGAATGCATACGATGGTACCATCGTAGCTTTGAATGATTGGGTATCCAGCGCATCAGCTTCGTATAATGTGATTCCCTTTGGCTATAACGATCCTAATGAAACTTTACAACAACTCCTGAAAAATCCCCATGATACATGGGCAAGTCCTGATGGCTGGCATGCTCAGGGTCTCCTAGCCAAAGGCGCGAAAACCTTCAATGTAACCATTGGTAATAATGCCTATACTCATACCAATCCGGATGGCGGAAATGAATGGCAGAAGAACTATCGTCCCGCTGGCCATGTGGACGAAGCAACCGGTGATGTTGTTTTTGACTATGTTGCCGATTTTGAGAAAGAAGAACCTATCGACTATGAAGACGCTGCTGTGACAAATCTCTTTTATTGGTGCAATACAGCACATGATTTCTTTCATCGCTATGGATTTGATGAAAAAGCAGGTAATTTTCAGCAAGATAACCTTGGACGTGGTCGAACGAATGACGATGGTGCTGGCGATGCTGTTATTGCCAATGCTCAAGATGGTTCAGGTAAGAGAGGAAAGAGAGAGAGAGAGAAAGAGAGACTTGGCAATGAAACAAATAACAAGTATCAGTTTGGCTCAAACCAAAATTTGTCCACACCCATGTAACAGGCCGTAATAATGCAAACTTTGCCACTCCTCCTGATGGCAAGCATGGCAAGATGCGTATGTATATTTGGGATCAAACCAAACCTATGCGCGATGGTGATTTTGAAAGTGGTATTGTTATTCATGAATACACCCATGGTGTCTCCATTCGCCTTACGGGTGGGCCAAAGAACTCGAATTGTCTTGGATGGGGCGAAGCAGGTGGCATGGGTGAAGGTTGGGGAGACTTTATTGCTACTGTTATTCGTATGCGTAAAGACTATACTCGCGATATTGACTTTGGCATGGGCAATTATGCTAACGGCGGTGAAGGAATTCGTAAATACAAATACTCTACTTCCAACGTCACCAATCCTAGCACCTATCGTATCATGGATCGCTTCGACTACTGGGGCGTCCACGCTAAGGGTGAAGTTTGGGCAGAAATGCTCTATGAAGTCTATTGGAATCTGGTGGATAGATTAGGCTTCACACCTGAATGGTTCCCACCCGTACCTGAAGACACATATAAGACGGCAATGGATGAAGACGATCTCAATAAAGTACGCACACATATTACATCCTATGGTAACACACTAGCTGTTCAACTCGTTATTGATGGCATGAAATTGCAACCATGCAATCCTACCTTCACCTCGGCTCGTGATGCTATCTTGGAAGCAGAAAGACAATTAACAGGTGGCCAGTACCATTGTGATATCTACCGTGCATTTGCTAAACGTGGCCTTGGACCAGGCGCCAAACTTGAACGAAAAGGTTGGATTGAACAACGTGTTGAGGATTATTCGCTCCCAGCCATTTGTCAAGAAGATTAGGCTCTAAGCAGCTATCTATTTCCGTCTTGCACTCTTTTATCTATCACAATACCCCCTTTGTTATACTTTTTTTTTTTTTTTCTTGCCATACCAATATTAGGTCCGCAAAGTACCTCACATACTACAATTCAATTGTCTTGTTTACGTTATTGATATTTATATACACAGTGAATGTCATTAGATATTTATAAAGCTAAATATTTTGATGTTTAGCATACGTTTAGTCTCAGTTTATTTAAGTTTACTAACAATAAAGGGAATGATCAAATACATGTCTTTCTACTGCATTCATTTTTTTTTCTTTATTTGTCTTTTCATGTTCGCGTAAGCTAAAAATCAGTAGGAGCTGCTGCGTTTAGAGGTGGTGATGATGGCATGCCCACACTTCCTCCCGTGTTGTTATTCGTATTGCTGGAAACAGAGGCCGGAGCCGGAGGAGGCGATGTCGAGGAAACATTGGCGGTAACTGATACAGTGGCGTAAGTCGGAAGACTGAAATAAGTTCCAACATCCGCAATGGCCGTTAACTCTGCAAGCATCGTCACTATATCGGTCGACACATAGATAGTCTCGGGCAAATGCGGCAATGATGAAGGGAACGACTGATCAGACAATCGGAAACAACGGTGAAAAAACGTTTTAGCTCATTTCAAAAGATAAGACGTGCTTCAAACATAATATTTACCTTTTCATCTTTGAATGATGAATGATATCTGAGAAAGATACCGCAGAGGACAAACCTTACAATAAAATAATATAAAAAATCATCTGACATAAATCTCTTGATATTCGTATCTATATGAAATTCAAGCAAAGAGTTTTCTTTAGAAGTTTCATTTCGCACCCACATGTGATAATTGATTTGACTACTACTAACCAACATTGCTGTCGACAAGGAGTTGGTCGCCAATCGTCTTTTCCATAGCAGATATTTTCCTAACACACTCGTCCCATTTCTGCTGGTCCAGGTTACCAATATCAGATATAGAACAAAATCCTAATACAGGCGTGTGCAAGAATAAGGTAAACAAGCTACCTATTTCGCATTTATCCTGAACAGATGAAGGATACTCAACGGGTGACATGAGACACATGACAGGTTGATCAAACACGTTAGGCATATTTCTAAATTGAGTACTTTTCTCACTATCGACAATTAAGAAAAGAGGCTTTCTGGTAAAGGGGATTAAATCCGCTGGATGTAAGCAATGCGCAGATGGAGGATGGATCGAGTGTTCCATGTTTCGTCCAGAGCCTATTGCGGTTGCCGTTGTCCCTGCTGTTGCTGCTGTGTTATTAATACTGTTACTGGTGGAAGTACTGCCACCCACATTATTATTTTGAGCAGAAGTGTTGTTATTTGTAATTACAGAAGAGGTAGCGTTCGAGTTGGAGCCAGCAGCTGAAGTACTGTTGTTATTATTGGTTGTTGTTGTTGTTGAAGAAGATGCAGTTCCTATGCCACCCGTTGTTGTGGAAGGCTGATTCGACGTTGGATTATTGGCTACTGTTCGCTCTGAGGCCGTAGATCCCTTATTTATTGTACGGGCACTTGTAAGCACACCACCTCTATAGCCTGGTATCACTTGTTCTGTATCATTTGAATAACCATCCGCTGACAAGTATAAGAATAAAGCAGAGTTATCATTGGTGTCTTTAAATGCTGTGGAGATGTAAACCATCAACTGACTAAGTGAAGGTCGATAGAGAAGATATTTATGGGGATTCGATCTTCGTACAGATTTTTCAGCAGCATTAGAAACATTGACTGCATTGCTACTGGAAAAAGCTGCTTTTGCGGTAGATGTATTAAACGCATCCTCTTTGCTACTTGTGGTTGTATCTTTTTTATTAGACGAAGCAGCATCTACTTTACTGGTAGTAGCAGCAACGGAAGGGTGTGAGGTAGACGGTTCTCTCTCAAGAGATTGAAGCATTCGGTACATATCCAACGTTAATTCTGAAAATTTGAGCTGTTTATCGTAATTCCCTACTAAAATAGCCTCTTGCAATTTCAGCTTTGGTATACCAGCGCCAATATTCCGCTCAGGGATAACAGCTGGTAGGCGATGCTCTATTTTCCCTGGAGTTCTATCAAGGTTGATAGGTACTAACTTTTTTTCTGCTTCTGTAAACGTAACTATTTCTTCCAAAACCAGTTGCCATTCCTTGGCATCTGGAGGTTTGAAGCATTTTGCATATTCCTCTATTAACCCTTCCAATTCGGCAATCAATTGACGAACATTCTCATCCTTATTCAATAAAAAGCATACAATGATGAACCGAGCGTAATATCTCATTTTCTTCACCATCAACGCGGAGCTATAGTATCAAAAGAGTATATAAGCGAACTGACAGATGATGTGTTCTATAGCTTTTTTTTTTAACCTTACTTTTTCACTTCCAATATATCCTTAAAATACTGTCTTTCATGAATGGCCTCATAAAATACATATGCCTCATGAAGATAATTTGTCTCGCTTGTTCTCAAACTATTGGAATATATCGAATGAGTTCACGTCTGACCCTTTCGATCGCGAATAAGTAGAGTTTTTCATTCGCTTACTAGTAATGATAATATAGTTGACCGATTTTACTTGCTATTTCACCTACTTCCCATCGTTTCAAGCCATAGTTGCTTTTATTCTCCAAGATAGAACGATGAGTCTGTTGAAACTTCCAGAGCTACATCAATCCTTCTTTTTGTCAGTCGTAGGCTTTTTTTATTCTACTTTTTTCAGCTCCATTCTCCCAACAAACCTTTGTGTAAACTTCAAAAGTTTTCTCAAAATACTAAAAGAATAGATGAACACCTTGATGACATTTACTTTAGAGTTAAAATAGCCATTGATACTTACAGGTCTCCATTGTCTATGGCTTCCTGTTGGAGGAAGATCTCTGTGAGAAGAATAAAGAAGAGTATACCCGCTTATTTAATCTTCAGATACCCAAATCGCTGTGCAAATTAGTAAGATATACCTCAACCCACTGAATAGACTTTGACTTTTCTCTAACAGATACTGAAATTCCTCGACAAGCTTTTGATTTCGAATGGCCTCATCGTCAGTCTCAGCGTTTGTTGCTGCTTCGCTCACCGTTGTAACGGGAACGCCGTTACCAGTAGTTGTCAAGTTACTTGTATTTCCCAGTGAGGTACTGGGGGCAGTGACAGATGTAGTTGCTTTAGCGTTGGAGACTGCTGTTGCCTCGTTTGAAACTATACTTTTTATTGACAAAGTAGAACACCGTCAATAAGGGAATGGCTATGAACTGTACTTTGAGAAATTCAAATTACCAGGAGATGCGGTAATGTTTGCTTTCTTTGGAGGAGCATTTGCTGAATGGAGAGCATTATTCGAGCCATCTTTGGCTGACATTGACGGGTTTGCGCTTTCCGCTGCTTGCATTGTCTTTTACAAGGAATAAACTCAAGGTATGAAAAAAAGAGCTTTGGAGAAGTTTCTTTTTTTCCAAATCGATTTATGCAACCAATTTTGAGGAATCGACACAGACGAAACAGCTGGAGATTTATGCGGCAAAAGAAAAATTATCAGGAACGGGAGAAAGGATTTGAATGTAAAAAGTTGATAATATTTTGAGCCTTTTTTTTTTGTCAATTGTAGACATATCAAATATTAACGACATGAGACTATATTAAGCATAAATGTTATCTTCATATTATATATAATTTCTATATACAGTGTGCATATAAAAGAGCGTATGTTATTATACGATAAGCAACTTTAAAGAAAGGAAAAGACAACAAGATTATCAATAGTAGATGAAAACTGATCAGGTTAAAGCGGTGCATGCGTAAAAAAGTAAAAAAGAATTAGACGAAACGAATGTGTGTGCGTTAGTGTGAGAAGGAACCATTTGGTTAATAATAGAATGCAATCTTCTGCGTAGTACGTGTGGAGCGGAGGGGAGGACAGATATTTCCTGCTACTTCTTCTTCGCATGAACGACAAGATGTTGAGAGAAAAGAAGCGTTGTCAGATGAGGAAAAAGATAAGACTGATGCATTTGTTGATGATAGGGATTGCTTTAAAAAATAAGGTGGAGGTCGTGATGCTGTTGATAGAGATGAAAGGGAAGTTGTCGACGTTGAAGAAGGAGAGGACACTTTCCTTAGTCTTTTATTATGAATGCTGTCCAAAGAACCATGAACACTACCAGCAGTTGTAGAAGCAGTAGATGTGCTCATTGAATAGGATAACGAAGGGCTTCGATGGTAGAATAATTGATAGATGGCTGCATTATTGTTTAGACTGTATGACTTTTGGCGAGAAGGACTGTGCATGACTAAAGATGACTGCTTCACATTGGGCTGTTGTAGAAAAGCGTAGTAAGGATGCTCCATATTCTTTGAGGCTTCTTTTGATTGACAAGAAATGGAACAGAACGGAACATTCTGAATAATATTTCAGCCATAAGTACGCATTAGCATCCACATATAACTGGTTGAAGGCAAAATAGATCGTTGTTTTCTTACATCATCCGAAAGTCTCTTTTCACAAAATAAACACAAGTTTAACTCCATAAGAATATCTCAAAATAGTAGAGCAAAGTTGACTCAATGTGGCAGCGGCTAATAATAGGAAACGAAAGTTCAAAAATCAAAGAAAGACAAATGAGAAGAAAAGCAGAAGAAAAGCAAAGGCTTGAAGGCTGTTTCCTTTGGTTGTGTGCATCTATTAAAGTTGATGGGAGGGTGAGAAGAATAATCAAGCAGAAACTTGTATTTACAATCTTAATCTTAACTTTTCTGTAGACTTGATGATTTCTGAGTGATACAAGGTAACTTTTTTTTCTTTGAGCATGAAGCGTTCAAAACCTGTTTTAACTATTATGCTTACTGTTTCATATTTTATACGTAGTTAGTGATGTAGAGACTGGCGTAAAGTTATTCAAAAGAAACGGTATATCATTGGCGAATGAAGCAATATCGCTTAATGTTCGCTCAAGCGTTTGCGTGCATAAGTGAACGCGAATAAGCGATCTTCTTCGCTTTGGCAACGTGACTCACAGATATGCTACAAGATATTAGTATCATTATTATTTTATTTTTTTTGAAACGTCCTAATTCCTTATTTGTTGCCTTTTGTAAGCATAAAGGATACATTTACTCAGTATTGTTCATATGTACTCCGAATTCGGTAAGTGCAATGCTTTTGCAACTCCAGTTACTGCATGTGACAACGTCTGCATACGTTACGCTAAGTGTGGGGAAGTTTAATGTTACGTATTACCCTATAGCGATGCATTTATGCGCTCGTTAACTTCTTGCGGACTAAAAATAGGCACATTGATTTCTGAAGTTGTATACAAGATATGCGCCAAAAGTGAACAATTCCAGTGCTTTCTAGACACACTCTATATCATGTAAATTGTCGCTTAGATCTGTTAAACTATAAATATAGCTGCAACCTTACAAATTTAAAAACAGTATTTCGCCAGCTAATGACTTGTATGTTTCTTCAAAGTTATCTGTCCAATTGTTCGAATGGAGATACGCATCCCTTAAAAAGAGTACGCCAACAGAGCAAAAAATAAAGGCGTATGATCGACTAGCTAGTGTATAGTCATCTCGATAAACAGATCCTTAGTATAATTTGTCACTTGTAGACATTGGATACTGAAATCAAAGCTATGCCTCTTTTAAAGAATCTAGACTGGCTTTTCACCCGTGATTCTAGGCCAGATCAATCTGATGTGCCCGTACCAGCTTTTTTCAACCATCAAAGTCAACTCTTATTTTATTGCAGATGAGAATCGCAGACACTCTTTATTATCATTGTTCAATCGACCAGAAACTATTTGCTCATAAGAACTGCTGCGATATCGGCCAGTTAAGTATAGTCTTCTTTTCCTTAATTTTTGAAAATTGCTGGTACTACACTGAGCACAGCAGAAATTATTGACTCTCAGTAGATGATTAAACGTTTCAAGTATTAGAGCACGGAATGATTCATTAAATGTGCTAATAAGTGTTAATAAAAGAGAAGAGCATTTGAAAAAGCGTCCTAACAGATAAAGATGTAATCAACGTAGCATACATAGTGACTAAAACTTAATACGGGTGCAAATACAGGTGCTTTAACAATGATCTGGCCGTATTCTTGAACTATCAAAATTAGTTAAGACGTCTGTTATGAGATGCATGAGCTTGTAATTTATGGATAGTGATTAATGATTAATAGAAAAGAGAGAGCTTCGGGTTCAGAACAATGCCATGTTGATCCATGCAAACAAATATTTTCTGTTATACGTTTGCCGAACGTGAAATTGGATAAAAACGACGTAGGGGATTGTTAATGATTCTCTTCTTGACGGTCTTGCCAAGCACTTTCGCCTCTTACTAAAAAGTAAAACCACTCAAGAAGGGAAAAGGGTATGCTGAAATTATGAGTGAATGAATTAACGTAGCGCTGTCTCCGCGTGATAGTAGTGGTATCGTTGTCGTTATGTAACGAGAAAGGTTTTGTTATATATTGATACTGGATTCCAAAGATGCCTACGCCAACATACTATTTACCGCCTACCCCATATATAGCTTAATGCCTGTGTACTAACTGATATCCTCTTATTTCCTTTTGATTTTGTTCATTTCAACATAGTTCCACATTCCGTGCAGTTTTAAGAACAATAAAACTTTTCATCTAATGTACGACTAACAACATCATTGCCAAATGGAGTTGGGCACAATCCTATATGCTTGAACTCAAACTTATTGATCGTAACACATTCTCAAAAACCTTTTCCTTTACAGCATTTATGATGCTTCAATATGTACGTATAATGCATTTATTACGTTTTAACAAGTTATACAAACTATTTGTTGGGTTGACCAAAGTTACAGTAATGAAATGAAAAAAAAATTGTCCAAGTTGCGAGAAACGGTGAAAAACTGGTAAGAACATTAGTATCCTGTCTGTCTAAAGTTCTCAAATCAATTATGTGGACTAAAAAAAAAAAAAAAAAAAAGGAATAATAATAAAAATAGAATAACAATTTCAAAATCAATTAAATATGTTGATCAATATGATTACAGATGTTAGCAGTGCGACACCTAAAGTTGCGAGAATAGGCCCAAGCGCGCCACGAATGGAAGTACCAGCATTATAGAAGCATAAAGGGCAGTAATTATCTATAACGCCACTGTTAGCCTTTGAACTATACTATATGATATACTAAGGATTTTTAACTTACTCAAAGTGGTGAAAGGATCGTATGTATCTACTGAATAAAGACCGATAGAAAGTGTTGTGCATGGGATCATCCAACCTGGGGAATAATTTACTGACAAGCCACGTTGATCATAAAGCTGTACTTTATAGTATCCCATCATCAAAGGTGTTTCTGTTGGCACAGATGCTAAATTCCATGTTGCTTCTGTAGCTGATCCGTTCAAGTTTGCTATAGTGTAAGTTACAGAGTTGGGTCCCACAGCATCCAACGTTAGATTAACAGGTCTCACACGTAATGCTGTATATCCCCACTTAAAGGTAACATTGGCGTTGGATTGAATTGGGTAAAGTGGGTACATGCTTTTGCTTTTCTTGGGTGTTTCGAAAGTGACAGCACCTGCATAAATAGTATTGCCAAAACTGGCGGACGTTGGAAGATTTGAAAAGGGTTCTTTATTGTCTGGGTAGCCACTATTGTATTCCTGATTGTCTGATGTTGCTGAGTCGGTTGGAGACAATAATGGGGAATCAGAACGTATCAACGAAGAAGTTGGTATGGTATTCGTAGGTAAGGCAGTCAAAATTGAAGACTCTGGTGCTGTCATCGTTGGTGTTGCTGTGGGTACTAGAGAACTCAGAGTCAGCATCTGTCGCCTTCGTAATTGATAGGCTATGCACCGTAGACGGTTTTTTTTTTAGAAATTCCTGTACTATTGCTTAAGTAGTTGATATACTTTGTTACAGCGCTTACATGGTCTTACAAGATCTGGTACACAGAATTACATGTTAGTATCACCAAAAAAGCTGTGGAGTTTGGTTATGCGATCTACCTGCATTAATTGACAAAACGGGCAACAAATACACACACAAAAATGCCCAAAGCTTTGCCAATCTTGACATATTGATTGCAAAGTAAATGAACGAAAAGGAAACGAAGGAAAAGCACAACCAGATAGAAAAGGACGAGGTTTTACTTCTATTTATCGGCCATTCAATTATGGAAGTCCTCTCGTCTACAGTCTTCGAGTCAAGACAAAGCTGCGATATAAATAAAAACTCGACGGAACGAACCAAATTTTTGAGACGTTTGAGTTGGAGTTTGAAGGCCGAACTACACCGAAATGGAGACGTTTACCTGTAAAAATCGAGCCAGTTTTGTTCTGGCGATAATAGGAAAAAGATGAAGAAGTTGTATCTCCAAATAGAAGTGCTGTTTTTGCTGTATTGACATCGCGGTTCCATAGTATCTTACGAGTTTTGCAAACAAAATACTGCTGTCAAATGCTTCTAATGTATTTGAACGACCAAATGGGTTCTTTTTAACATGATTCCTATGCGTTTCTTTAACACATCTAATTTTCTGTATGATGAAACTGAAAAGGGCTAAAACTTACAAAAGATGCGAACTAAGGAAAAGAAGGGATCTTTTTTTGATCTTTTTCCCGTGTAAAAGAATCTCTTTCATTATGGTATATAATTTTGACAATGAAAACGCAAGAAAACTGTTATTGTAAGACACGGCTTAAGCATTGTAAATCTTTACTCTGTCTGAAAAACATCAGGAGTTTGTCTAAACGTAAATAAAAGAAATCTGTATTTCAGCAGCCTTTTGAGAACTCTAAGCATGTTAATTTTAATTTTGACTATTATGGTAATTGCAGAGAACGTAAACTAGAAGGTACCACGATCTGTAAACGCTATCGAAATTTTTATAACGTAAAAGTACGACTCTTTGCGAAAGAGTCGTTAAATGGGAAGAATTATGAGATCAAGTTCCCATTGGTTCAAAGCCAAAGCATTATCAGCAACATAATCCACGACCTTTACAGTGAAAAAGTCAAAACAACAGTAATAAGCAAAAGCGATAGTGCGTTTATTCAATCGATATTTGTAGATCAGGCACAAGCTTTTGATACTGCTTTATTCGAAATTGGTGAAATATATAACCACTGAAGGACTGTGTTTTTTTTCTAAAATTGAGTAAGAAAATTCGTCTAAATTTAGAAACGCTTGGTTCCAAAAAAGAAAAGAATCTGCTTTTTTGCAAAGGTTCGTTTTGAAAGGTGATTCTAAGAGGTCTTTGAAATCTAAATAATCTGACTTATTCATTAAGCTGGAAAATACAATACTCGAAAACTTACATAGTGCCCGTACACAGCTACTCTAGTTTACATATATTATCGTATCTGATACAAAATGAATTGCAAAATAAATGCTTTATATCAACGCCTGAATTCAAGTTAGTCAGATTTACCGGCATAAACGAACTTTCTATTTCTGGAGAACACGAGGGTATCTAACTATATGGTCATTTAATCAACCACAGTTGCCGATTATAACACTTAAGCAAATCGCTCGTCATTTGACAAAAGTGTTTCCACGCGACCATTCGGCGTAGCTTACAATTTCAATTCTTGAGCTAATTGCATACTACCTTTCAAGTCCAAAAGGTTTGATTTAAAACTGGTAATATTGATTTGAAAAGAGTGTATACGTGTCCCTTTATTCGATATTCATGTCTTTAACTATGGCAAGATAGTTCAGATTGGCCCTTAAACAATTGATAATCCTATCGAAATCTCATGTCGTTTTCTCTGTTGATTCAATACATATGGTCTTGTTTTAATACGTGGTTTACCAATGTGCTGTATTCCTTTTTCCTACATTATTTCATCAGCAATAAAAAATAATATACCATCATGTTAATATAGCTTGTTGCAATTGTAGATGTCTAAACACTCATACTACGATTAAAAATTGACAACTGTCACTTCTGTATAGAAGACGAACTTGGGAAAGAAGTTGAACCGAAATCAGGCTATAGCTTATCGTACTTTGCATTCTATCGGTTTCCAGAATTTGCGACTAAGTTTATTGTTGGTAATCAATTATTCACTGTTTTGATGTTGTATGTAAGTATTTATTTTATCGTTTAAGGACAAGTGCCCCCTCCAGGGTAGGCGCTTTATGTGTGAAGAAGATATTTACAAGAAAAGTGTACGAAAATGCTGTTCAAATTGAATTGCAGTAACCGAAGACTGGAAGTTTATTCCATAGACAATTGTGAGCTGAACGCCAACGCAACCGTAGCAGCCATTTTACGTCTCTCATCATCAGTCATCTGTTTTCCTTGTTCTATGGAAAAATGCGTTAACTCTGTTCCTTTACAACCCTGATCTATGAATTTTTTACCTCGCATTGCCTGCATGAGCTTAAATGTTTTCTCCAATCCATCTTCCTCCTCCATACTTGTCCATAATTTCTTTCTCATATCATCAATGTCTTTTGATGATGGCATTTCTTTTCGATTAGAAAGAGATTATTAGTAAATGCAGATGGACTACCTTGATGAGGGGCTTTGAATAAGTGGTCTTTTACCAAAATCATTGTTGTCTTCATTGAGTTCTCCCAACGCATCATCTGAAGTAGTGTCCGTCTGCTCGCTCGCCATACTTAGACTTCCGAGAACACCCGCTAAACCGCTTATATCTATACCATCTACTCCTTCAGCACTCTCGCCATCACGGTCTTTCCGACCTTCCCAAAAATTGGTTTGAAGAATATCCACGACTAAGTCTACGCCTACTTTATCCATTGGTATATCTGATTTCTCATCCATATCAACAAAATCAAATTGATGGGCGGTGCACCAATCGATGATCTCAGCATACTGTTTACCACTCAATGGTATTTCCGACGTGGTGCCGATGCATACGCGAATCTCTGGTCGAGCTTGTTCAATAAATGGTACCCATTCCTTTACAGTATCAAAGGTATCGACCTGAAAGCGGACAAGCATAAGAGAGATCATTAAAAAAACCAGCCAGCATTTGTGTGTCTCTCAAAGCGGGGTACCTTATCCTTCTCAAAGATAAAAACAAAGGCATCGATCACTTTGCTAAGCGCTTCATTTTCCTCACAATAGGCTTTTATCGTCTCCTTTTCGACTTTCGGATCTATTTCATCTAGCCAGAAGTCGACTTTTGCATTATAATATTTGGTGCTTATGTCGTAGGGAATTTTTACACCTACTATCTCGCCGTTTGTTTCTGCTAATCTGTTACTAACAAGCTTTTCAGGAAAGTCATTTTTCGTATGTTTGAAAATGTCTAAAAGTTGCGCAATGTGCTATGTCAGTTTCTCAAAAAAAAACAAAAAAAAACTGTGCGTTCAGATGGAGAATAGTGAAAGAGCAATTTCAACCTTTGACAAGTCTTAAAGTGCTGCCATTAGGTCTGCTTGTGACGAAGATTTTATTTTTCAACATTGGGCGTTTTGCTTGCTTGGAGAGGGAAGTAGTTTTGAGTTTGGGCAAGAGGGAAAACTTTCCTCTTTCCTGCGACTTTTTTTTACTGTTTAATGATTTCTGGCCATTTTTCTGCGGCGGTTTACAATTTGATCTTTCCGCTGCCACACCCGTTCAGATCACCCAATGTCAAAAATTCCAGCCAACATTGAAGAGCTTCGAAGATTGAAGAAGCTTAAGAAAGCAGAACAGAAACTGAAAAGCACACAGGGACAACAAAAACACACACAGCAGGTAGAGCCAAAAGTCCTTCGACGTGAATTCGTTGATGTACCTACGAAGCTTGAGCCGGAGTCTCACAAAAGATCACGGAAGATCTGCGTCATGACGTTCAATGTAAGTAAGGGATAAGGCCTTTGACCCTGTTCATTCCCAAGATGCTCATGGATGCTTCTGCCTTTAGGTGCTGGCACAACTGTTAATCAAAAGAGAACTATTTTCAGACAAAGAGAATGTTATTAAATGGGTAAATACGAAAGGCTTCTAGTATATCTTTAGACTCCTTCATCTAGCACCAGCCGATCCTTCTCAACCGATTTCACACTATCACTGTAGAAACCTCGGCGAAAAATGATCATCGATGAAATCCGTCTATACAGTCCTGATATTCTTGCACTTCAAGAGTTGGACAACTATGACACTTTTTACCAACAAGAGCTGATTCAGATGGGATACAACGTGGAATACTGTCATCACCCCACAAAAAAACATGGATGCGCCATAGCCTTCAAGGAACACGTATTCAAGATGGTAGATTACGAAACAATTGACTACGGAACGGACCATCTATCTTTACCGTCATACGGAACAGGAAATATCGCCCAGCTCATTGCACTACAATACAAGAATGACCCGATTGGGTTCATTGTAGGCAATACACATTTATATTGGAGGCCGATCGCTGGATATGAACGAGCAAGGCAATCCATTATTTATTCCAACACATTATTGGAGTTTTATGATCGGATAAGTAACGATAGCAGCAACGTGAATAAAGATAGGAAGTGGATACCTTTCTTATTTGGCGATTTCAATACGACACCGGACGAACCAGCTCATGCCATTTTACTCAACCGTCAGCTTACGGAGGAACAATATAAAGAACTCCAGGAATCCTACAGCGCTATACCAGAGGACATAGACAAGACAAAGCTTGATTCGATAGATGTCTTGCTAGAGAAGTACAGGCCTATGGCATGGAAAAGTATGTATAACAGTTCGCATGGCGCGTTGAGCCTGGCTGATGAAGGACTGAATGGTGAACCCAAATATACAAATTATGCACCTGTCTATAAAGGGTGTCTTGATTATCTGTTTTACGACATGGCATCGGATATAATCATCCAAAGTATCCTGTCTTTACCAAAAGAAGAGTCGCTCCAACCTTCTCTTCCTAATAAAAACTTTGGCAGCGATCATTTGTGTTTGACTGCAATGATTGAATTTTAAACAGCCCTCCTCCTTATTTTATACCTGAAAGAAGGTTGAATGAGCCTATTCCACCAAACACAATAAATAAAAAAATAGGAAAAAAACCAACAAGCAAAACAAGCAATCAGCATTCTGCATCGAAAGATAAGAGCGCGTTACAGTTTTGTCAACGTTTACACGTCTTGGTTATAACATTAAGAATACAAACGAAGCAGTAAAATTGCAACGTTACTTTTTCATTCAAATCATTGCCTATTTTATTCAGCAAATATCGATAAAGTGTGATTTCTAGAGCGTTACTTCTTTCCCAACTGTTGTATTTTTTTTTTTTTTCTTCAGCATCTTGCTTCTTCACTTTTTGAATCAGAAGTGAAGGCACCTTCCTGCGGGGCAGCAGTCATCGGCTCTGTAGATGAGGCTTTTGTTCTTTTGAACAGGGTGAGCCATCCGAAGAAACATGTGAACAAGGATTGACTTATAGATCGCTCTTTCTCTCCTTTTGATTTTGATGCACCTTTGTTGCTTGAACCCTCTTCTTTATTAGTTGAAGCTATGACGACAACGCTCCTAGATCATTCATCATGTACGCGTTAAGCCAAAACTTTGCGGAAGAATGTTCCATGAAGCAACTAGAAATAAATGACTTACTGTTTCTTATCTATTCGTTGACGTAGCTTCTCCTCCTTCTCGGCCAGCATAGCTATTAAAGCACCACCAATACTTCCACCATCCGTGGCTACTTCAAGTTGGATTCTTTGCCCTATTTCCTCACCAAACCATTCCGTCAAAGCCTGGTGGATTCGATCATGCATTGTTGGATACTTTTCGTAGGTAGAGCCATTGACACCGATAACAATAGGTTTCTGGTCAGTTCGGGGACCCAACAGGTCTTCTTGTTGCTGCTCGATAAGGGAGGCGACAGCAGCGGCAGCTAATCTAGCTGCACGGTTAGATACGATTTGACACAGGTCTGTCAGCAAGCGGAGGTCATTTTCAGAGGGTACGTAGGCCTCGGTAAAATGAAACAATGGATTGAAATGCTGCAATCGAACCTCCAAAGTCTCGTTCATGAAACTGTCTCCATAGTGAAGAAGAGAGGCAAAGAAAAAGTAGGTTCGTTCATTGTCTTTTTGTGAAGAAAAATACTTGATCCTTCTTACCTTTCGATCAGACTGAGTACTGAAGTATCGAATTCCATCGGAATAGCAAACTCTTGAGGACGATAGCCATTGAACAATAGATTTTTGTCGATTAAATCTAACGCAGCCAACCTGACGAGTTCACCCATACAACCACCAGACATCATCTTTTCATACAGCTGAAACTTGGGCTGAGAATGCTGAGCATCCAACATCTTATCATACCGATTCAAGGGCAAGTAATCTTCGCTTCCAAAGATATCGATTTCAGTGTTCACAAGCATCATCTGTTGTGATGGCTGTGTATGAGCCTTCTGTTGCTGCTGTAATTTGACGATGCGGGATACCTTTTCAGGATAGGCTGCATTGACACCAGTACCGTAAATAAATCCAATTCGAGTGCTTGGGTTTGTGTAAGCGTGTGCTACCAGCGTACCCACTGTATCATTCAACAATGCTCTGACTTGCACTCGAAGACCCTGTAGAACAAAAAAAGGGCATTCCATTGAAAAAGCCAGTGGGTTTCCTGTTCTTTCAAAAAAGGGAAAAATGTCACGTTGTAGATGTTTTTTTGTTTTTTTTTACCTTGCGTTCGAATGCTTCCTGAAATAAAGTAAACAGATCAAGTCCTTCAATCCCATCAATAGTGAAGCCCTTTCCCATCCGCAGTATCTTACCCGTGGATATGGACGTTTGACTATAGATGTTTTGATAATAAAAAAAAACCGCCCCCTCCAGAATAGGAGGATGGACAAGAAGGGTGAGAATGAAAGTTTTACGTATTGAAATGGACGAAAAGGCAATTATCGATTTTCATCAAACTATACTCTATTGGAAAACTCCAGCAAACACCTAACGATAAGGGCTCTGAAGTGGATGAAGCTGCTGCTGATATCATTGTCAGTAACTCGTCAATAGCATCTACAATCCAGTCAAAGAAGGCTACTGCTCCACTGGTACGTAGAGGATCGTTGGGTGCAATGTGTCGTTTTAATTCTGTCACTTTGACGTTACTTCTCTTAGCCTGTCGTCTATCACTGTCGTTGCTGATGGCTGCTTCTTGCTGCTGTGGGTTGGATGGAGGGTTGTTACCCAACAGCTCAACGGCACATACACGAAGCGTACTTCCGCCCAAATCCAATGCAAGGTAAGTGCCCTTTTCATCACCGGTGGGTAAGGCTGTGACGTAGGATGGGATCATGGTGGCTAGACCTGAAGCAGATGCTGTATTTAAGCCCATTGCATATTCTGATTTGAAACCATCGACAATGGCCTTGAACGTTGGTTGATCTAGTGCAAATTCCTTTCTGATACTCTCCATCCTCTACAGTATTATTGGGTCAGTGTTTGATTCTGCGGGATGACTATTCCAGTAGGCGAGAGAGAGAGAGAGAAAGAGAGAGAGAGAGAGAAACAGAGAAAGCTTACTGCAAAAAAAAGCTAAAAGAAAGGAAAGAAAATAGAGACGAGCACCCACGCACATACACACATATATACACATACAGTTTAGTAGAGAGGTATTGTATGGCCTGGTTGCTTTTTCTGTATCACTGTAGATGCACGCTGTTTCCCTGATGAGACCCTGAACTTTTTTTTTTGTATCTCGCTTATGTGTAAGTTTAGTCCAATCAACATCGGCTGATCTTAGTCCATGAGAAAAATACAGCCTTGCCTGTTTTTGAGTTTGAAAAAAAAAAAAGAAAACCCCCCAAAAGAAACATTCCCTTATCTCGTTCAGTGGATGCATTTTTTGAAAGTGTGTAACGCAAGCACCCTTTTGCGTTTACACAAGGGACTTTGGACCTCCATGAGAACCTTTTTGTCTATAGTACAGAGAAAAGAACCATGTGTTTGCTAAATATAAATACATAAGGTTTATTTTTTTTTGTAAAGCTTTACAAAAACAATACTATGACAGGGTTCGGAAAAATGGGTTTATCTTGTATCAAAAAAAAAGAGCGGTAAGGGAAAAATATGAAACTACAGCATATGTAACAAAAAGAGGTAAAAAAAAGACATTATAAAAAATGAAAGATGAGTAAGGAAATGGTTTGGTTTGAAGCGACCCGCTTATTCATCATAAGGACCGTTCAAAGGAGTTTGGGATCTGGAGCTACCAGTGACCTTCTTGAGTTGCTTGACACCACCTTGAAGGGACAAGTTTTCGGGACCAATCAAGCTTTGGTGAACGTGTTCAATGGACTTGAAGTACTTGACAGTCTGACAAAAAAGAAAAAAAGAAAGAAAAAGTTAGGTAAGCTTTTCACTATGACTATGAAAGCAACACAAGGCAAACTGTCTTAGCGATAGGTACCTTAACGTGCAATTCGAGGGTAGCATCTTCGTCACACACAATCAAACCCTTAGGGTGCATTTGGATAGCAGAGACGGTCCACATGTGGTTAACACCGCCTTCGATACAGTTAGCCAAAGCAATAGCCTATTAGAAATGGGTAATAGAAAAAAAAAAGGTTTGTTTGTGTAAGTCATGCGTTGGTTACATAATCTGATCCATATCAAGTCATTGGTAATCCATCTTTTTACCTTGTGGGCACCAGTGATGATGACAAGGACTTCACGAGCATCCATGACAGTACTATATAAGTTGAAAGAAAATAAGAGTCACGTCAATGCCCAAATTTCTCTTTTGGAATTTTTTTTTCCCAAATACCCATATTTTCTATTCTGCCACCCCCCTCCCTTTCCATGTAGAAAGGAAAGGGAAAAAAAAAAGAAATGAAACTTACGCAACACCAACAGTCAAAGCAAGCTTGGGAACCTTGGTAACATCACCATCGAAGAAACGAGCATTAGCAATGATGGTTTCATAAGCCAAGGTCTTGACACGGGTACGAGAGGTCAAAGAGGATCCGGGTTCATTGAAGGCAATGTGACCATCAGGACCGATACCGCCCAAGAAGAGTTCAATACCACCAACACGAGCAATTTCAGCTTCGTACTTCTTGCATTCTTCATCCAAATCAGGAGCATTACCATCTAAGATGTGGACGTTTTCAGGCTTGATGTTGACGTGCATGAAGAGGTTCTTCCACATGAAAGTGTGATAAGATTCGGGATGGTCACGAGGCAAACCAACGTATTCGTCCATGTTGAAGGTAACGATGTGTTCGAAACTGATTTCACCAGCCTTGTATAATTCGACAAGACGCTTGTAAACGCTGACGGGAGAAGAACCGGTGGGAAGACCGATGACGAAAGGACGTTCAGCAGTAGGGTTGAATTGCTTGACACGCTCCTTGATGTAGTTAGCTAATCATCGACAAGAGAAACAGTCAGCAATCGTTTCACGCTTTCTTTTACAAGCTTACATAAAGTTCAATTGAACTTACCAACATATTCAGTTACTTCATCATAATCGTCACGAATAACCAATCTCATTGTAGTAGTATAGAAATATATATAAAAAGATAAGGAAGAAAAATCCAAAAAAAAAAAAAGAAAAAAGAGAAAACAGGCCTGAGGATAGGGAAAAAGTTTACATATTTTATAGCTTGATTTTTCATTACCCGAGTTTCGACACTTGAATATATGAGACAGACCATATGACCAATTAAATAGCAGTTTATCCTTGTTTCTGGGTGGGCACGGGGAAGCGGACTTTTGCGTTGGAAAAGGTAAATCCATTCTTTCGTTCAGGGTCTAATATGCACACAAAAATATAAATAACGACACTATTTTGCAACAGTATGTCTTTTGACATAGCTAACAAAGGGAATTTTTGCTTTCCTTTCTTGACGTATCACTTTTTATTGATAGGCTGTTTCTTGGAGGCTGACATGTATTGATGAGGGAAAGTAATGAAAAGAAAAAATAGAACTAACTCTCTGTAGACAAACGGATGAGCGATCATTACATAACAAATTTCAAAAAAGAGGGTCTCGGATAGAGGAAACGCAAAAAAAAATTTTTTTCATTTGAAACGCAATGATTTCATAATCAGGGAGGTGATTGGTTTATTTGATTACATAAATAAAAATAGGACCCTTTTTTTTGACTAAAATGCTTTTCAGCGGGACTTTTTTTTTTTTTTTCTATTACGATTTTTTCCATTTTTTTCAATCAAAGTTACCGGCTCACTAGCTTCTACTGAAAACTGAACCCTGTTTGAATGGACCCTCTCATCCTTTCCACTAAGAATAAGGCGGTATTAGCTAAATTACGCCAAGTTTCAAAAACTGTACATGCCTTTTTCCTTTTTTCTATGGCGGTCTGCATGCATTCTGATTCGTTCAATGGCGTCCTTTTAAACGTAGAAACAAGTTCATCAGGGCATAAAATCCGAAAAAAATCCCCTTTTTCTAACGTTTTTGTGGATAGCAATCGTGTGAGGTTTCTGTGTGACCTAAAGGAAAAATGATTTTCAGCTTGTTTGGAGGAGTTTCTTCTGGAATTCAACCGATAAAAAGAGCCACGGGGGCAGACGTTAGAAACTGTGGTGAGGGAAAAGCCCACATTGCTTTGTCACATAACAAAATACTGAGAATGGGCTTTCTTTGAAGGCCCTCTTTTGCACCTGCCTATTTGGCTTGTTGGATGATGTGTTTTCTAATGTAACCGTCACTGTCGACAATACCGCATACGGATGTTTTTCTTTCTTTTCACGTATACATAGACTTTACGCACTTGTAGAGCAACCATCACTTGTTACTCTTTGTTAACTGCTTGCTTCAAACGGTCGATGGGAGGACACATCATAAAGGTCAAACTATTCTAAGCCTGCTTACTTTTTTTATTTTATTGCGAAAGAAAAGGAGGTCAGAATATAAACACTGCCCTTCTCCTTCAGTATGCATCAAATGGTCGTATCAGCGTCTCGACACCTGAAATAAACGTAGGCCTACTGCTCTATTGAAACTACCTTATCAGCATGAGCTAATTTTGACAAGCAGCTGTATCTTATACATCGGAACTGTCACATCCTGTTGGCGGCAAAATGTTCATTTCCTTTTTTCAACCCGTCATTTTCGAAAGATTTGCCTTTCGACTCATCAGCTTATTAGGAAACCCTTTTTGTAAATGTTTCAGTTTCTTGGACCCTGAAGATTACCATATTTGGATCATGGCGCAAATGTCCACTTTCCCTTAGAAACTCAATCTATTTTTGTGATAGAGGTGCAAACTGCGGACAAAGGCTAGACGCTACAATACTACGCTTAGCATACATTAAAAATCCTAATCAATAGCAAAACTGCTGACAGAAAAAGAAATTGAATGCTGGTTCAGAAGGAAAAATTATCTGACATACGTCGTTGTCAATCGTACTATTTATACATTATCAATAAACCCTTCCCAATTGTAGAATTTGACATACTAATTTTTGATAATGGCAACAAATCAGATATGAAAAGTAGATCCGCTCATTTCAGTATCAACTGAAGAGAGTCAAAAATCTTATCTTGGATATTCTGAGAATTCAATCCTCATGTAAACACTTCTGTCGACAATGCGAGGAAATCAACAATTTTACAAACTTTTGAGAAAGAAGGGCTACAAGCTTGTCAATCTCTTTAGGAAAATAAGTAGCATAGCGAGCCATAGCAAAAAAAAAGGCGAGATTGCACATAAATTTTTTTTTTTTTTTTTTTTTTTTTTTCGCTATCTCTATTACAATAAGTATACAGAGACCACTCAGCGACACTTGCTAATCTTCGCCTCTCAACGCTATTGAATCTTTCGTACCATGGACTCATTGTATTCACCCAAGCCGACTGCCAAAGTGATGAGAAGCTTAATAAAATTGCTTGTTTGTTAAATGACAATGATAGCGCCGTAAAAAAGGGATAGCAGTGACCTGAATCGACAAGCTCAAATGGTTCCTTTGAAAGGCCGCGCTTCACTCAACGGATGAAGCAACTTAGTCTTTCATTTTTCTTCATGAACAGAAATAAAAAGAGACTCCCCTTTCGATAGCGCACATGAGGGTTGCAGATAGCAGGAGAATGAACATATGAAAGCCTTCTATTACTGTAAAATTGCTGAATTCCTGAGACCGCGACAGCATGAGAAGGCTTAATAGCCTTTGTAATCCTAGTTCATTTTCTCTTTTGCTTCATTGTATCTTAAATCACGATAGTAAAAGAAATAATGTGCCACAGTCACTATTTCTCCTGCTACAACACGTACAGTCAGGTTAAAGTGTTATTTATTACTTAGCATTTAACGTGCGCTGGGGGATCAACTCATCAAGCAAGAGGACGAAAAGACATCAACAACAACAGTGAACAGCAAACAAAGTAGCATTTTAAAATTGACCCAAGAGGTAAAGTTTTTTGCTATCAAAGATGATCAAAAAAAAAAAACCTTGCTGAATACCGTCCATTTACTTGATATCATTGAGATGTTATCTCTTTCACAAATTACGAGGTTACACTAATGCTTATGTACATGGCCTAGATTTGGCTTTTATTAGAGTAAGCCAACAAACCCCCTATTTTTCACATGAATGAGCAAAATACGCCTTTTGTTGAACACTGAACAGTAGGATGAAGAGACTTTTTTTCAGGTGATACATAATAAGTGCACTATAGTCCATTAGAACCCCCATGCTAATTTAAAAACAAAATAAACAAATCTATAGACCATTCATCCTACGTCCCCAGAGCTATATAAAGGTATGAAATTTTGTTATTCTGCTTTTCCTTTCTCTTTTCTTTCTTCCTTATAGTATATTCATTTACTCAATCCGCTATTTCAGGTACTTGTGGTTGATTTGAACTTTTCTTCTATTGAAAACAATCACAAACCCAAACTTCTCTGCTCTTTCTCGTTATGCATTTTTTAGCATGTCTTATCAAGCAAACCAAAGCTCTTCTTCTGCCTCTTCTCGCGCTCTCTGCATCCCTTCAGGTAAAACCATATCTAAATGTGTAGGTGCAACAAGCAGTAACAGCTCAACGCGTAATATCCGCTTTCAATCTACATTTTCTCTTTGGTAGTTCATGACGTAAGCTCTGCTGTTGTCGATCGCATGACTTTCAACCCTTCAGGTACGAAATGAGTACAACTAACATAGTGCATGAGTGTATTTGTAATATGTACTTGACGCGTTATTCTGTGTTGTTTGTATTTAGTTAATGACTTATGCTCTGCTGATGTGGTTCGCTCATCTTCGGATGTTGCTGTTTCTTCTCTCCCTTCAGGTAAGGTCCTGCTGCTCTCGGAGAAACATATGTATATTTCATTAAATACTGCTCCTTTTTCATAGTTAATGACTTATGCTCTGCTGATGTGGTTCGCTCATCTTCGGATGTAGCTATTTCTTCTTTTTTGCGTCAACCAGGTAAATAGCACAATATTTGACGCGAATTAAAAGTTTACATCATTCTATAAGTCGTTCAAAAATAGCTCACTTTATTTTTCTTTTTTTTTTTTTTTTAGTTAATGACTTATGCTCTGCTGGTTCGGCTAGTACCACTGCTTCTGTTTCTTCTTCTGCTGGTTCGGCTAGTACCACTGCTGGTTCGGCTAGTTCTACTGCTTCTGTTTCTTCTTCTGCTGGTTTGGATGGTACCACTTCTTCTACCTCTTCTTCTGCTGGTACTTTGAAAAGAAAGTACCCAGCTACTTATTCCTATCAGGTAATAATAACCATTTAGCATAGAAAATCGCACAAGGAAAGATGATTTTGTTACTGATATCGTTTTATAATTTTATAGTCATACTTTGCTGAAAAGGAAGGCCGCGTTGTGAAGCGACTTCGTTCTGCATACGCTTCAGCAGTAGAACTGTAAGTAACTGGCATTTTGATTGAATGAAACCAAGTATATCTCTGTACGTGCTTCTCATCACACTCTTTTCGCTTTGAACATAGTTCTTCTGTTACTACGGGCGGCAGCAAGAGAAAGCGAGGCGATGGCGAGGAGGACGGTGGTAATTCTTCTCGCTACCGAAAGATTGCCAAGATCGGTGAAGGCAGCTTCGGGGTGGTGTATGAAGCCGAGCACATACCCACCTCGGCAAAAGTTGCCATCAAGGAAATGCAACTGTCCGACGACGACAGTTGGCGTCAGTGGCAGTTGGGTGAAGTTGCTTTGATGAAGCGACTTCACCATGACAATGTGGTGAAGTAAGTAATCCTTTCGAAAGAGAAAACGGTCGAGACACGAAAATTTTTGCTCATTCTTTCTTTCTTATTCTGATAGAGTGCTTGACAGCTACGAAGAAAAAAATGCTGCCAACATTGTTATGGACTGCATGAGATTTGATTTACTCTCTTATCTCATGCAGTATGACCGTAAAGGACTGTCTGCTGATCACATACAGGTGTGTTTGGTTGATTTCAAGCATTTTCTATCAAATTATGAAGCATACTGAAGTTGTCTTTCTTTTTTTTTTTTTTTTTTTTTTTTTAGTCCTTTATGTGGCAGCTGTTGTCTGGCCTCCAATATTGCCATGACAACGGCATCCTTCACAGGGACTTGAAGCCCGAAAACCTGCTCCTTGATGATAGTGGCAACCTAAAAATTACTGACTTTGGGTTAGCCGCTACCGTCGAGGAGTTTGAGGGTGTCAAAGAATCATACCAAGTAAAGTAAACCCATTCGTAGATTGAAAATGCGTACGTCGAATTTTTTTACTTAACTGATTTTTTACCTTTTTTTTTTTTTTTTTTGTTGGAATTTCAGGTTGGCACCCTCTGGTATCGGGCACCCGAGCTTCTCCTCGGCACTCCACAGCACACGACTGCAGTTGATATGTGGAATGCCGGATGCATCATGGCATTTATGATTATCATGGACCATCTGTTCTCAGGTAAATTGAATACAGCGACGATGATGATTTGAGGGTTCTTTTTTTTAACGTTAAATACCATAATACTTATAGGAGAAACAGAAGACGAGACGCTTTCCCAGATGTACAGCTTGAAGGGCACACCATCGGAAGCCGACTGGCCTGGTGTGTCCTCTTTCAAGTATTTCGATAACGATCTCCCTCGTAAGTCTGCACAGAGCTTACATGGAATGCGAAAGTCCCCTTCTTTTCTAAATAGCTTTTTGTCCGTCTACATAGCCAACAATTCGAACAATTTGGAAGCTTACCTGTTGAGTTGTCCTAACTCAATCTTCGGAGAGCTGCCTGAATCAGCAGCCGATTTGCTCCAAGTAAGTAAACTGTGTGATTATGGTCTTTCTATATTGAAAAATGTATTAATTTTAGCATGACCTTATTATTTAGTGCTTGCTCACTTACGACCCTGCTAAAAGAATCACAGCCAAGCAAGCATTGGAGCATCCTTTCTTCGAAGGCTTCGCTACCAGCACAGCAACTTCATCATCAAAGTAGGTTGTTGCTGCTGGTGCGATAGAAGGGCAGCTCTCCTGGCAAATTAACAGGAATGGTAACAATGGGAGGGAGGATCTTTGGGAAAGCGTCTTCTCAGACATTAGGAGAAGCGAGGGGATGTAACATTAGCGACTAACAAGTCCCGATTACCGTCGTTGGACAATAACGGTTCAAAAATAATGTTTATTTAGTGTTCTGCAGACAGCAGTGCTCTTGTTTGAAAAAGAAGACCTTCCATGAATATCGATTGCCGCGGCAGCGGGCATCATTGTTGATTGAAGATTTCCCTTCAAACCCTAAAGGAGGTCGACCTACCTCTTTTCCTCTCCCCGCCTTGATCGCAAGCAGAGGCTTGGTTATATCTGATGGAGATTGCGAATGACGTGCAGCTAGTATCAAGGCGAAGAGAAGATGACGACCTTTTCATATGAGGTGGTATTCTGCTGATGTAAGTGATTGCGAAAATATCTATGCTTGTACCATTGCATTTGTTTTCGATATATAGATGATGATAATTCGAACCGAACAAAAAACTTATATAAATAAGCAATAATTACAGACATAATTTATATAGTGTGCTTCCACAAACATTCAGATGGCTATTTATAAGACGTTGTTCTTTTTTTCAATAAAGCCTACAATTACTTTAACAATTTTTTTTTTTTCTCTTCTTTTCTGTTTAATGCTCTTTTTGACATTTTCTACATTGAATTGTTGCAAGACATAATGAGTCTCCTGATAGCTCATTTAATGCAACAAAATTGGAGGCTATTGCGGTGTTTATAGTAGTTTAATGCCTTCTTAGGCACTGTATATGTATTGGCGGTCTCCAGCAATTACAATAAAAACTTCCAAATGCACAGTGTAGCTGCATTTAAGTATTGTTGATTTATTGTATACGACAACAAACTTCATGGCTTTTCTTCGAGATGGAAACTAATAAACAGTTTTTGTGTACGATTTAATAAATCAGTTCATCTACTTTATGCTGCTTTAGGAAAGCTAACAACCGGTAAGTACAAAATTTCTTAGAACGACCAGTTTACTTCTGTGATAAGTGTGCAAGTTGCCTGCCACCATTCCATTTACTAGATTCTACTCCTGTTTCTCTTGGTAGTTTGAAAAAAATTACACAAAAATGATGCTCGTAAGACTTTTGGAACTACCATTATCTATGTTTTATTGTTCAAACACGTATATTGAAGTTTTTGGTTGTTTTTTTTTGGATTAAAGGATATACAATATCTTACAGAAAGCAAGCATACTCTACCAATGCGTGAACGTTGTTTACATTGTTAGATACGACAAGCGTAATCGACTGCTGCAGGAAGACATTTTATCAGAAAAAAAAAGTAACAAAAGCCTGTTACAATAGAGACATCGAAGGTTTTGTCTCGCATTTATACAAGCGCTGGGATACAAAGAGATATCATTGTTTTCATCAAAAATGGATAATACTACTATGATAACCAGTGAAACCTTTTTTTAGAGATACCACTGCCAAGCAAAGTGCAAAAATGGACGTTACAGACTATCGAAAAACCACTGGAAGGCCTTGCCTGCTAAAATCCAGAATGCATTTCTGTTATTGATGGAAATTCGGAAACTTATTCCCCGAAACTCGTCAATTTATTTCATGCAAGTGCACCACAGGCAAAAAGATAGCGGAGATGTCAAACAGGCATTTTTGCGGTAAATTTTAGATTGATGTACGCTTTGGAATGTGGAAAGGACAATCGTTCCTCTTTTGTTTTTTCTTGCTCACTTTTTATACTTTGCTGCATATCCCATACGTCATGTCAGAACCCCAAACCAAGCTCGTCGATGATCTTATGGATAAAAATTTGAACGATGAAGGCGAAAATACACTTATTGAGGAAGAGGAACTTCCTCTTACAACGCCCACACCAGTAGAGGCCAACCAACCTTCCGTCACCAGGACTACCGGGGGAAATGCCGATAATTCAACTGTAGGTACTGCTAACAATAACAGAAGCAGTAGAGCAACAACAGCATTGCAAGAAACCGATAATCAACCTCTCCAACTCACCGGCGATTTAAGAACTCTGAAAGATGCTTTTCCTAATCTCGAACTTGACATAATTGAAACCATCTTGAACAGTCAAGGCGGCAATGTGAATGCTGCGTTTGATGTTTTGCTGGGCATGTCAGATCCTTCTTATAAACCCGACCCACAAGAGACAGAAAACTTGGAGCGGTTGCGCCAAGACGAAGAGTACGCAAAACAGTTGGCGCGAGAAAGTACTGCACAGTATAAACAGCAAGTCAATGCACAGAGGCAGGCGCAGCTCCAACAACAACAGCGTCAAGAAGAACAGGAACAGCAGCAGCCTCTATTCAATCTGCAAGGTAACAAAAACAGTTTTGTAGGACGACTCAATGAAGTCATAATCGCCAAATTTTTAATGCGTGTAACGATGATATGATTTAGAGGATTTGCCCATGCTGAAAGAGAAAGTGATGGAATTTGGTACAGGTAAAATAAGAAAGGGAATAGTGGGCTGTTGAATTGGATATACATTTTGGAAGAAATATTCACTCAGTTACTAATTTTATAGCTGCCAAGAATAAAATCACGAACTTTTATAACCAGTTTATGGCTGGATCTTCTGACCAACCGCATCCAGAGCAGCAGCAACAACAACAGCCATTTAGGGGGAGTAGCTTGGAGGCTAGAATGGGTAATTTGAGTTTATCAAATGACGAAAGACAACCTCGACAACAACCATTAGCCCAAAATGCTCAAAGAGAATCAGTGAACTTATATGAATGGGATGGTACGTATATTTATATACCTTCATTAATAAAGATGATAGCACACTGAAAGCTGTGTCTTACAATATAGGAAGAGAAGAGGATATACAACCACAAGCCAAGACCTCGACTCCTGCAGAACAACTTCTATCTGATGAAGATTTCGCTAGGCAGTTGGCTCGCAAAGATGCGGTTGCACATGCGTCCAACAACTCTCAAACAGCTCCCCAAAGTACGGTCTACAGTTAAAGTTGAAAGTAATGAATATTAAAAGGCGATAAATATGCTCTAACAATCAATCAGATGTAGGTACAACAGATAAATCAGCCAATGCAGCAGCAGTAACGTCAAAAACAACGGAATCTACTATAGGAAGTGCAAAAGGTACATAAAACGGACTGGAGAGCGTTGTCGAATATTAACTAACCGCCCATCCTGGTAATAGCCGAAGGTGATTCACTAAATAAAGGTAAACCGTATACCATCTCTGATATTAGCGACGGTAATGCCGATGATGATTTAGACGATCTATTTGATAAAAAAGGTACAAAAAACAAGTTGTTTCAAGAAGACGAAGGAAAAAAAGAGTATGGGCTTACTTGTTTTTTTGTTTTTTTTTTTTTTTTTTGTTTTTTTTTTAGAATCCAATATTGATTCAACATCTGAAGATGGTGATCACAAACTAACTAATAGAAAAGAGTAACCCAAATCAAGCACTGTAATAAATAATGTTTTATTGACAAAATAGTTAAAACCCAATGAGCACACAGATAAACTACTTATCTGAAATTGCCAGGGCAGATCTAGTAGATATTGAATGGGAATTAATACTACATGAAGGGACAAGCGAAAAAAGGCAGAGTGTCATGAAGCTAACTATGAGATAAGGGGACTACCAAGTCTTGGTGGTTGTGGACGCATAAAGCCAATCTAGTAAGAGCTGCCCTAATGTTTTTGATGGGGTACGAGGCATTTTCTTGTGCTGAAGGTAATCGACCTGATAAAGTAGCATTTGGACAATTGGCCAAGAGAATTCCAGTTGGCTGGTGCAATGACACGCTGCTTTTATGGGTCGAGTGGGAAGCTAATTCACCAAGTGAAAAATGGGGTCAGCGACGGTTGTCGAAACTTGCAGTCGGTTTTGTATTTTATAAGATTCAATGACGTGCGCATTAGTGAGAGTGCGCAAAGGGTAATATAGGCAGTGGGCTGAATAGTAGTTTGGGAGCCTATCCCAGTCCCCATGAGGACAGCAACTACACTTAAGGATTTTTTTTTTTTATATTTAATTCACAAAAATTGATAGGAAACGGTCATCAAACAAACAAAAGGATTATATATGATTTATGGCAATAAAGAAATAGGAGAAGAAGCATGGACATTGAAACATTTGTAGAGAACAGTTATAATGTATATACCTGGGGAAGAAGAGATGCTATCAAAATGACAACGTAAACGATATTTCCAAATACTTAAAAATATCAAGATGTGTCACACGTTTGTAAGGTGTGTAAGGAATAGATATAAGTTAATGACCCTGCAGTGGCATGATCCAAAATTGTCATTTAAGTGGACAACCAACAAAGAGATGAAAAGCATCCTCAGAGAAGTTCGCTCTCGAAGCATGTGTGATTTTATTACTGCACTACTAGCTTCTGTATTCATTTTGTTCTGGTTACCATTCCATTTTCCCCCTTTCCCCTGCTACTATGCTTGGTCCCCAGTTCTCCATAACCACAACTGTTTAAACACTCTTTCTATACTTGATCCCCTTAAGTATTTTTTAGCTATATATCAACGTATATAAACATTAAAATCTGCCCCGGGCAAATTTCGGTGCTCCTTGTCTCTTCAAAATTTGTAATTCGTGATAAAAACATATTAACAAAAGACTTTTAGCAAACCCAGTTTCCGTTTTGGTATCAGCACGCGTGTTTAATATTTTGTATCCCGACAATTATGCGAGAGTCTTGTAACTGCATGTCCTGATCAAGTGCGAAAAGTCCAATCCCTTTTTTTTCTTCCGAAATTTGCTACATTTATTCAATTTCGCAAACCTACTCCCAACTATGACTAAAAGTAAGAGGGTTATAAATTAAAATGATCAATATTTTTTCTTACAAAGCAGTATCTAATATAATTTAGAATATGATGGCAGTACTCTTTTAAAATTGAGGTACTCGGCAAGTCCTGATGCAGATACCTTTTTTCAATGGGAAGGATCTATTTTGTACGCTCATATACAACAAATAAGGCTAGAAGAATAACAAAAAGAAGTACTTCAGTATTAAACTAATAGTGTTTATTAGCGCATTCATTCCGGGACAAGCACCTAAAAAGATATTTCGCTGCATTGGCATGAACGTTTCCCGAGCCAAAATCGAACAGGGTAAATTAAAAGTAAGTGGCAAGGAGTTGACTTACTACCTTGACCCCCAAACCGGAGTAAAGTTAAACACCTGGGATAATTTGTGGACAGGAGAGAAGAATTTACCAGGTAAACAATAGAAAAATCTTCACTTTAGGCGCCCTTCTTCAAGAATTGACACGAGCGGATTCTTGCCTATTCTTAACGGCTAGTGGTTCATATTGCAAATGATCCTGTACAGATGGAATTACCAACCTTTATCTCACTTGATGCCCGTCATAATAAGTTCAGTAAAACAACCGCTATTGTAACTGAGGTAACAATAATATTGTATAATCGTAGAAAAGCTTCATTGCTCGCGAGTTTGTGGAGTATGAACAATTTTTCTCTTCCAGATACCATTGTTTTATCCCAATCCTTTAGCTATAGAAGACCACCGATTCGATAATTACGACGCTAATAAGATGTACGAAGGTAAATAATTCACTTCTTTCACCTTTTGTCACATCAGACAGTTGATTGAAGCGGTTTTTCAGCCGGTGAGTTCTTCACTTTCAAATGCAATACGGAAGATTTAGACGATGAAAATACAATCCAAAATGTAGAAGTCAATTGGACACGCATATCTAAATTTGCACCCTTCATGAAAATGGGCGGTCAAGACGGATATTTAGTCTATCATTGTACAGGTTATAAACTTCCTGAAGGCTCTACTGTTAAGGATCTTGATCCACTACTGGCAGATGAGATTAACCAGACTATGAAGACATATGCTTTTGCTGATAACTATGATCCCAACAAGAAAAACGTTTCAAGCTGGACTTATTTTAAAGACAATTTTGAACGCTATCAAAAAGAACCTGAAGCAACATGGCCAATTCCTTCGACCTATTAAATACTTATTCTTGTCTTTGAATGATGTAGTATGTTGTTCTATGAAAGGAAGGTTTATAGCCTTGTTTCTGTAATCAATCA
Organism: Mycotypha africana; assembly: GCF_025528875.1. Taxonomy (NCBI): domain Eukaryota; kingdom Fungi; phylum Mucoromycota; class Mucoromycetes; order Mucorales; family Mycotyphaceae; genus Mycotypha; species Mycotypha africana. The sequence goes on from NW_026515729.1 coordinate 1,415,730, forward strand.
AAATGGTGTCTCTTTGCAGAGGTCGAAGCAGATGCTCAGTAGAAAACTAATATACTTCCATTATAAATGATCATATCTTTACCATATTATAAATCTATGTTAAACATAATCGTAAATATGTGTAGTAAAAACATGTTGTGGCATCCGTCAAAATTCACAATAAAAAAAAAAAGAATAGCACAAGAGATAATGAACACAAAAGCTTAATGAAATCAAATTCAAGGAAAAGAAACCTACTGCTATGAATAAAGAGTTGTTTGTATTTGCTTTCTACAGATATATGGGAATCTATAACTGATATTGACGTATTATGGTCTGATAATACTCAGTGAACCAGAGGCTTCCGTGAAAGGGTAGCCTCCCGATTAAGTGGTTAATTACTCATCTACCCCTACAGCGAACTAATTTGTAACGTGCTGTCCTGGTGATTACGCAGCTGCATCTATAATGGAATATCTATCGGCCACCAACCATGTTGCTCAGGTAGTGTGGAAATGTTAATGGATATTATTACTAGAAAAAGACATTAATGAAGGCGTTTATGAATGCATAAACAGTTGTTATATTAATAAAGAATGATTGAGCCTTTAATCTCCAACCATGCTTTAATTCACGAAGAGGGAGTAGTACGTTGACCTACTATGTTCTGGTAGTTGAGCCAATAAATACTATAAGTACTTATACAATTCTATTATAGTGAAATGCCTTATAGCCTTAGACAGCATGAGTAAAAGATACTTCGTAAGGTTTTTTTTTTCAATTCTTATGTGAAGTAGCTCTGCATAAAATTATCCTTAAGCCCTATTTTTGTCACCTTATCTTATTATTGCACATGAGGCAAAGTTGAAATGTATGCAATCGAATGCACCGCTTAACCGACGGAAATGAGAATAAGAGCGATGCTCATTTTTGAGATCAAAATTGTATTTTAATAGCGAAGAGTACAATTATATCTGTTTATTAATGTGACTAGGTATAGATATCATTTGTCTACAATAGGAGTGAATGATATTTTTGCATGTATGGTGCTAAGTATTTTGTAAAAAGCTATGAATTGTTAGAATAAATAAGAATGTTATGCTATGTGGGATACAACTATATATACAGGGAGCATTATTTAATATGCGAAATATACTGGAAGACATAAGATACAATGCCCTTGTGCGCTTCAGCCATTAAAACTGGATCAGGTATTCGTAATAAGTCTTTGTCATAATGATTCCATCTATCAATTAAGTTAAAATCAGTATCATCTTTTTTGCTAAATATGTTTTCTTTAATTGTTCAACTTACGTGCTCGAATCGCCATAATTCATCTGCTCAGCAGCTGTATGCTGTTTGCCTTGAATACAACGCTTACATTTGAATGTATCATGAGTTTCACTATCGCTCTTGGTATGAAGAGTGAATAGACGACGCATGTCTGCTACAGAGAAATGTCTTTCCATATCTGCTTCATCCACAACACAATTGGAAAGAGACTGCTTGTGTGATTGACGTTGGAAAATCTTCTCTTCAATCGTACCAGTCGCAATGAAACGATAAATGAAACAATCTTTCTTTTGACCATCTCTCCAAACTCTTGCTAACGCTTGTTGATCCGCTGCTGGATTCCAATCAGGATCGAACAAGACAAGTCGGTTGGCACCAATCAAGTTCAAACCACAGCCACCTGCTTTACTACTCAAAAGAAAGACAAATTCACTGCCTTCTGGATCGTTAAACTGATCCACTAATTTTTGTCTTTTCGTAATATTCATCGAACCATCCAAACGTAACACGCCATATTGTGATTGTTTACAATAAGCTTCAAATAGGTCCAATGTTTGCGTATAGTTACTGATAAGTACAATCTTATCCTTCGTTTCTTTCTTGATCTTCGCAAGCATACGAGCAAGAACCATGAATTTTCCGGAAAAGCTAGGGTCGATCTTACTCCCTTTACTCAAATAACCGTCGGGCAATACAGATTCACTGCCCTCCAAATCATCTGGGAGATTCAATAAGTTTGGATGATTGCATAGCTTCTTCAACAAAGTGATATTCTAAGAAATGGATTTTGGTTAAAAATGCTTCAATCTAACAAATTTTTCTCGTGTTAAGTAATACCTTTAATGCCTGACAACCTTGACCTCGTAATAATGTCTTGATTTCAGAAGAATTCAGAAAAACGTTGTATAATGCTTCTTGCAAAGGTGCCAGCTTACAGAATACCACATGCTCATATTTCGTGGGCACTATTTTACATCGAAATACACGCATTAACAAGACATTTATCGATTTTTCTTCCCTTCCTCAACTTACAGTATTTTGTCAAAATATCATTTGTTCTGCGGATAGTAAATTTGGACACTATATTCCAGAACTCAGCTACTTTTTCATCACTCACTTCTCGTTCTTTTTCCGTAGCGTCAGCATCTCGCCCTCTCAAAATGGGAATCTCGTAGTTTCTTCTAAATTCACTGGGTGTACCAAGTAGACCGGGATTTGCAAAGTCGAGCAGAGCGTAGTATTCACTCAGATCATTTTGGATAGGCGTGCCGGATAAAATAACTCTTCGGCTAACATTTAAGCTATTTAACTCTTGGAACAACTTGGATTCTGCAAAAAAGAATAACATTAGTATAAAGCATAGTTACTGAAAACTGTCCGTAAAATAAATGGCTACCTCTGTTTTTTAAACGATGACCCTCATCACATAGTAACAGACCAATAGGGGTCTTCTTTAAATACTTTGTATAAGCTCTCAAACTTTCGTATGAAATTATCAGAATAGAGTTTTTCCCTTGACTAGCACCCCATCTTTTAACAGCAGTAATCTTTTCTTTACTTCCACCAACATCGACCGTCAAGGGTTGAACACGAGTTGGACCTAGCCATTTTACTAATACAGATTGGAAAAAGATGGACACAATCAATCGAATTGCATACTACGGTCGATATGCATCTACAAAAAAAAAGCTTACCAAATTCGTTTGCCCAATTTTTTACAAGACTTGAAGGGCAGGTGATAATTGCTTTTTGAACTGTTGGCTTACCGAGCACTTCTGATTGCTGAAGTAAAGTCCAGGTCAAGGTAATGCATTGAAGTGTTTTGCCCAAACCCATCTCATCTGCCATAATGCATCCCATAGCATCCGACAGAACCTTTCCAGTTGTACAATTATAAAGAAACTTCACACCTTCCACTTGATGAGGGCGAAGAACTCGGCTAAGAGCAGGATCTACTACGACGTGAACAAGCTTTTTCTCCTCTTTCTTTAGTCCTAAGATTTCTGCTAAACTCTTGCCTTTCTTCCTCGGTTTATCAGTTGTAATTTTGATCTCTTCCTGGACTGGTTGATTATCAGGATCCCAGAGAACAATGGCATCTTCAGCAGTATGATCATATAAAGCTCTTAGTGCCTGTCTTTTGCGAAGGCCTAAGGTTTTCACTTCTCCAAAAGTTGAGTTGCTTTCATATCGGTAAGGTGTTGATTTGCCATCTTTGTCTGGTTTACTCATCATAGAAGGTACTTTAAATTTCTTACAGATAATAGACCTGGCATCAAAATTTTTGTCGATTCGATTGGGATTGGGTAAGAATTTAAACTTCTGTTTAAAAGCGCTATTACTAACAGCAGTTTCAAGCGACTTCCCCGATCGAGTATTCAAAGATATGCTTCTAGTCTGCGTCCTCAACTTTTTATTTGGATGTTGGATGTTCTGTTTCTTCTTCATATTGTTGGCATAATCATCATCATATTCGTCCTCTTCGTTCGAGAGATCATAATCGCTATCGCTTTCTATGTCCTCCTTTGGTCGTTTCTTGGTAAGTTGCTTTATTACATGAGGCGCACGGATAGGACTGACAATATGGTTCTGACTTTCATTGTTATCACTATTGACGCTACTACTCCTGCTTTCAGCGACTCTTTTACGAACAGGAGATGATGACAGTCCTGTCAGATTTCCTTTTGTATCTTGTTCCTCATACTCTTCGTCGCTACTATCACTAGAGCCAACGATAACCGACTCTTCTCGCTGGATAGGTTGTGGTAATGGAAGAGGCGAAGTACCAACTGATCCCTTGTCTATATAGTCAGCATCACTCTCACTGCTATCATTGATGTTACTGAACGGTTTACTTTTTCGGCTTAATCGTGGTGATTGATCAGGCTGAAAATCGTCGTCATCGTTACTACTGCTATGGTCATGAGTTGAAACTGGTGTTTTCGCCTTTCTTACTCTTGTTGGTAACTGAGGAACAATAACTCCCGTCTTAGCAATCATATGATATAGAAAACTGGAGGAAGTGAAGAGTGTTGTCACCAAACTATAGCTACTACACAAAAAAAGAACGTTTCGGGTATAACAAAGAAAAGCGCAGTTCCTTTTTTATGTAAAAACAGAAAGTTCAAGAATGGAAAGCGAAATTTAGCCTTTTCGGAAATCGCGTTTAAATCGATGGCGGTGCTTTGCGGCGTTCCTGAAAATTTCCCTTTAAGGTCAACAGGAGCAATCAGAACTCTTTTTTTCTTTTGTATGAAATCACGTACTTTTTATTATCAGTCAATAATTTACAAATTGGGATAGTATAAAATGAAAATGGGGACTAGAGATTGACAGTTAGGAGGACAGTGAGAAAGAATCAGAAAAATTAAAACGTAGACCTACGTGAAAGCGAGCGAAAGTGAGTCTGGTCGGCGCTGTACAGCAAGGAACTAGAGGAGATGAACAAATTAAAGACAGCATTACCTGACCAGGCACTATTTGAACGGATACACAGCCAGTGGTACCTCCAATGGTTTCAAGTATGAGCAATCAGAACCATTGGATATACAATCATCCTCAACCACCACCGTTACGCACATTTCAGCTGATCCCAATACGTACAAATTGTTGTGAGTATCATCATCGCTTAATATTATACATAGTTACAATGAAGAAACCATAGCAGGCTAGATAAGACCAAAATCCAAACTTCTCTTCTATTCGTTTTTAAAAGGAATAGTTGGATGCATTTGATAAAATTACTGAAATGCGAAACTTTATCATGTAAAAAGCCCTATTAACTCTATTACAAGAATGCTTTTACTTTACTTTAGTGCATAATCATCGTAAAGTCGTCGTTCTTGCTTGGAAAAGGATTTAGACGGGCTAGTATCATTTTCAAACACTTATACTATGCTCGCACACATCATTTTAAATTGAACACTATTAAAATGGGCTGTATACTTCGTTAGTAAAATTTTGCGTGATAATTCTATGTTACATAAGGTTTAAGGCAGTGGTAGCTGGCGTTCAATGTTCTGTGACTAGGGCAGCTGTTTATGCTTACATGATTGGCCTCGAGGTGTTTCTTGTATGATCATGTAAGAAAGAATAAATGTGTACTTCAGACCTTCAGCCAATTCTTTCTTTCTTTATTCGACCGAACCATTTTAACAATTTTCTTTGCTGCTAATACAATTTCATTCAAAAATAAAGGCTTTAATATTGTCACGACTGTTATCGTTTAAAGAATTCATAACCGCAATAGTGGGATTCAAACCAGCAAAGAAACGGAAGAAAAAATCATGGTGTATCAGACGACAGCAGATAAAAAAAAGGCATCGTCTGTTACAAAACCGACATTTGACGATAATGCCTATCAGATCAAATACTCTTTTCCTAATTTGAAGAACGATCCAGCACACATCAGAAACAGGTTCATACCCAACCCTCCTTGTTCAATGTTGGAACAGCAGCAACAGCAGCAACAGCAGCAAGAACAACAACAGCAGCCAGATAATTATATCTTCTACCAGCAATCAAATTTTAGGTTACAACAACAGCATTCTCAAAACGTAAATAAGATTATGTGCAAAAAAGGATACAAAAGCTCTTTTAGAGAGCATTTCTTAAAAATGCCTTTTTACGATATCTTTATAGGATATTGTGAATATTGATGGTAACACTGTAATGGCAATGGCTCATACTGAAAAAGACAGAGACTATGAACAATTTGATATAAATGGTAATAGTAACAAAATGCCTCCTCATAATCTACGGCTCAACGATATCAAAGAATTACAGCAGAAGAATAAATTAGACAAAACAAATAGCCAGAGTGAAATTGGCAAGAATGTTTTAACGATAACAACGGAAAAAAGGAAACCTAAGATCAACTTCAACAAACTGAATAAGTTTCAGCAAGATTTGCAACCTCAAAAAGATACAGTTGATGCTGGGAAGTTCAAAGACATGTCTCGAGAAGAGCTTATAGCTCGGTTAGTAAAGCTTGAAAATGAAAGAAAGTTACTGTCACTGAGAAATAACACGGTTGCTCTTAATCATAACTCAGAAGATGATAATATGTCGGATTCTTCAATATCAGTACATGCAATTTATGTTGGCATAGAAGAGGAAGAAGAGGATCCACCTAACTCTAGCGTGACAACTAAGGAAAACAGTAGTATTGCCAAAACTTGTCTTTGGTATGAATGTGGCGAGAAGTTTGATCTATTGCAAGACCTAATCACTCATCTTGCGGAAGCTCATGTAGGTGGTGGAAAGGTAAGTTAAATAGACAGTGATTGCTTATTTTATCAACTAAGACTTAATTCTTCGTCATGGTATTTTAGCCAACTTACCGTTGCGAATGGGAGAATTGTGCCCGAAACGATAAACCTTTTACTAAACGACATAAAATGCTGAATCACCTTCGGATACATACGGGTGAGAGACCATTTGTTTGTCCAAAACCAAGTAAGAAGTAAAATTTACCTGAAGAAATTAGCCGTTAGCTTATATCCACTCCTATTTTTTGTTCTATGATCCTGAACATGCATATGATTTTATAAGATTGTGAAAAGAAGTTTTCTCGACCAGATTCACTAACGACTCATATTAAAACTCACTCCACTGTAAAACCCTATATGTGCCGTTATAGAGATTGTGGAAAAGCTTATTATCACTTGCGATCTTTAAAGAAACATGAGCGACTGCATGAAACCGCACTTATGGACTCAAAGAATAATAATGATGATGTATCGATCACTCAACAAGCATTGCTACAGCAACAACAACAACAACGACGACGATCACAGCCGTTCCAAACATTACCACGAAGCACTCTACAACAGCAATCCATAGAGATCCCCGCTAACCCATCCACACATCCACCGTCACCTCGAAAATCTTTGTTACACTTCCCACTTACTACCGCTCTACAGAAGCCTACTACTGTACAACAACGGCAACAGCACAATGTATTATCGTTATCTATTCCTCAAACCCCCATGGCTTTCGAACAAACACTTGTAACAGATGCAGGAGCTGCCATTTTGGTACCGTCGATTTCCTTTCAACATAACAGCCTATCCATTTATCAACAACAGCAGCATTCAGCGACGAGTAATGGAAATCTTAACAACCAACATCCTTCACAATTGCAGCAACATTTTTCTTACACTGTACCCGAACCTACTATAAGCCCCTTCATTCAAAATAGCAGTGACGGCAGCCTTCCTTTTACATTGTTTCCCTCGTCTATTCCAATCCCCCAGCAAGCCTTTGCAGACATTACAAGTATTATCACAGAATCATCGAACCATTGATGACCCGCATGTATTTCTCGGTATTAGACTTCATAGACCCATCTATACCCATTCATACAATAACGATGAGATTTTCTCAAAACAAAAATAAATACATATATATTTAAGGCTGGCCCTTATGTTGTGATGGCAGCTTCGAATAAAATGATACAGAGCAAAAAGCTGTTAAGATAATACTTGTTGATTCCCTCTGTGTCTTACGATAGAGATCGGAATTGTTTCTATTGCTCTCTCTATGGGTATGTTCGTGTTGTTGCTCACATCATTCTCATCCGGGTTATTATCAGCCCATCTTTTTAAGAATGAAACCTGTATGTTTCCAATAAATAACCTGTTTTCAATAATGAATATGAATTATGGATGAGCGGAAAGTGCAATATTGCCCCAGATCTACAAATATGATCACTTACTGACAGATATGATACATTAGTAAGGGAAGCGATAGAACACCAACAACACCATAGCTGCTTTCTGAATAGAGTACGTTTATAAGAGGGATACCCATGGACACTGTTTTAGTTGCGCCACAATACTATGGAATAATGATTACTCAGATCCTGGTTGAAAGCATTTAAATACGTAGATCTTACCATAATAGCAATTGCATCTTTTTTTGGAAAACGCAACTTTTTTACCCATTTTGGGGTATCTGAATAGTTGGAAGGCCATGGTAAACGCGCAATAAACAAGGACACTGCACATCCAAACAAATACATAAAAATATCCACAAAAATAATAGCGACGATATCCACACCACTCAATTTATGGAAAGCATCTGACGCCACTCCATCGCAGAAAGTAGAGAATATCAGAAGCAAGAGTGCCAAAGTGTTGATGATCGAGAATTTGCATCTGGCCGCCAAATACTTCACTTTAGTGGGGAAAAAGTACCGTATGACTTGGCCCACCACGAGAGGTGCCAAGACTGTACATCCCAGGGTTTTTAGAACATTAATATAATCAGGATTGCCTCTATCTGTACCGGGTTCAAAGACAATTGGGTCGTTTTGAAACGCTATTGGTGTTATATTAATAACAAGAAAACTCATTACATATGCTGTGATAAAACTCATTAATTTATTGAGATGTATATTGTTATTTATACCTGTCATCAGAGCTGGAGATACAAAAATGCCTAGCAAGTTTCCTAAGGCAGCATTCAAAATAGCTAGATAACTAAAACTTTTAGCATATGGCTTTTTATTGATGATTATCTTAATGTCGGTTTTTTGGTTTACCTGCGGCATCATTTCCATTAGCACTGCGTGTCATGACTGAATTTGAAGATACAGTTGTACTGGTCGACAAAGCTATCATCCACCCTTTATAAACCGACATATCCAAATTAGCGTGAACGCTGATGAAAAATCTTACAATACCATACATCACAAAAGGCAATAAGATAAAATTGATAAGTTGGACAGTCAAATGTAAACGCCATCGTAAAATGGTTTTCCACATAACACCAACATCTAATCCTAGACCTGACAGCAAGAAGATAATGATAACAGCGCCCCATTTGATTGTATATTGAGCTTGAATAAGGCCATGTGCCATACCTAATTGTGGAGCTGCCCAAGCGATTCCAATGCTAATACCTAGTCCTACTAGAAAGTAGTACTTCTTGAAAAGCTCGAGCAGTATTCTTACAAATTGACGTCGTTTATTTGATTGTTGTTGTCTTTTTTTTATATTGTATGATTGTTGGCTAGTGTCTAAACCCAATTCAGTGTTGTCAATACTGCCGTTGCTCTTTTCTTCATTTTCAATTTGTTGTTGTTCTGCAGGAGCAGACAAAATATCTTTGGAAACAGTGTGTGTCACTAATGACATAATTTGCTCTTGATTTATCAACGAGAAAAATAAGCGAGCAGAAACGCAGTCAGAACAAACAGGCTCAAAGCCTTTAACGTTGTGGTAGCAACGAGAATTAAACCTTTTATAGCTTTTATTTTGAAGAAAAAGGGCCTCGAGCAGATGAGTCATTTGACATCCTACAGAGTTGTACAGTTGAACTGACTGATTGTATCATAGATCCGGTTTTTTCATTACACAGCCTTTTTTACTATCTTACCATGGAAGTTGACCAGTGATCATTTATGGCTATAACGGTTTATTCGGTTAAAAGTCCGACTGCTTAACCAACCTTTTAGGATATTTTTAGAGTTGCACTTAAGGACAACAAATGGATTTAGTTTGGACAACGTTGAAAGTGTATCAACAGATCGTACCGTAATTGTGTGAAGAATTTCAGGTTGAAAGGATTTTTACGTTAAGAATCGGCAGTGAGCATTTAATAAAGGTAATCATGCAACTGAAACAGAAAGAACGTGCAAAAGACTCTTATCAGTTACACATTCCAAGATTCTACTTCCTCTAGTTCAATATAATGTTCTTCATTTTCGATCCATGAAGTTGATATGAAGATATCGAAGATGCTGTTTAAAACATTAACGCCCCAATAGCCAACTATATTAAAGTGCCAGCTTCAAAACTGTAATACAAAACGTACCCTTATTTTAATTTTGCAGTAGTAAGACTTCGTAGCTGACCATTACAGTTATTGCAAATTTGGTCGTGGAGATATTTATCAACGAGTTATATCCGCACTGCTTCGAATTGCAATTGTATTGGTCTTTCTTAACCAATTTGACAGGACAACCATCTGCCTCTCATCGTTGCCAAAATTAGCGTTGCCATAAAGCTATAATTGTTTTTGTGAGAGGAACCATTGTGTCTAGGGAGCGAGGGATGCAGTGTACAGAATCTTTTTCGCGATTTCGACTATTCCGAAGAAGAGGCAGTTTCTTTTTACTGAACTAGTAGTACTGTTCTTAGGATAGCTTAATGTATGTTTATGCCAAATATACCACATAAAAGGATCAGTAAGTTTCTTTTCTAGCCAACCTCGAATCTTTGAAGTGTCTGTTTGAGCTTGGTGAGGTACGATTGTCTTTTCATTTGAGGCCGAAAACAGAGTAAAAATAAAAAAGGTGAGTTTTCTACTTTTTCTATGCTGCAATTGAGTCTGCAACAGCATCATAACATCAACTAACTTTAAACACAATCGACATCATTTGTAAAATACGCGTTTATCAGATGACATCGTTTTTCTACTTTGTAGATCAGATTTGCTCATGGTTTTGACTCATAAAGACCACATGCTTTCTGACGTTTTATATAGAGTTGATATCTTTTATAGGCCATTCTGAACGGCACAGAGCTTGTCCTTAAGATTCAATGTTACGTTCTAGGTGAGTGAAGTCTCAAGAACAAATTATGCATACCCTTCGTGACTTGCCATTTAACATTGAGTTTCATCTTGTAGCTATGCTTTATCCATTCCTTATTAACTTTTTACATTATAACGTACCTTATGTTAGTCATTGAGAGTTTATTCCTTTTTCTCTTACCACATATTTGAAAAATGATAGGAGAAGCATCTGACCTTTGAACGATTAATGCCCGAGCAGTAATTTTTGTAGAAGAGCAGCAACAGCAACAGCGGAATGGAATTCAGCTACCGCAAAGTTTGCAGATTTTACATTTTTATGCTTGTCCATTTTGTCTTTTTTCTTTCAGCTACTATTTATACTGTACCAAACAGATTGGGAAGCTAAATGTCGAGTTCATATCACCGCAATCGCTCGCCTACTAACAGAAGAAACCGCACTGATAACTACAGTCGACAGAGCGGTCGTGAATATAACCGCGATTACAATAGCCATCGAGAAAGAGATTATGTTAGACGAGCCGATGGTGAGAGCAGTAGCAGTAGACGACGTAACGAATATTATAGAGAAAGCCAGTCAAGAAGGGACAGTCATGAGGACCGAGAAGTAAGACGCCGAGAAGATGATTCAAACAGGCAAAAACGTAGAGACGATGAAGAAGAAGGGGAATATCAAGAGAATAAAACAGAGCATGATCAACCTTCAACGAATGTAACAGAAACAACTAAAAAGAAAAGAGTGCCTATTTCTATTGAAGAACTGATTCAGAAAAAAGAAGAAGAGAAGAAATCAACAGAGAAGGTATTGTTCAGTTATTAAATCTTGCTCTGAAATTATATCTTGATTCTCATATCATTATCTTTTTCTGAATTCTGATAGCCAAAATTCTTGACGAAAGAAGAACGGGCAAAACTAGCGTTGGAAAAGCGTCAAAAAGAAGTAGAGGAGCAAAGAAAAAGACAAGAGGAGGAAAGAAAGGCTCGACAGAAGTTTGATTTTGCAGCCGAAGATGAAAATAGAAGGAACTATGACTATTCTACTTCTCGATACGATCGTGACAGACGTAGTGGTAGATCAGACAGGTACCAAGAATCCAGCAAAAAGAGAGACGTTGAAGAAGAACCGGAGGATGGAAGCGTCTTGACCGAGAAAGAAAAGCAAGCCATTAGAGTAAGTGTAGAGGCTTTTTTTTTTTTGCCAAATCTTAGTGCTGATGGAGACTAACAGACCTTTTTTTTCTTTTAAAAAAAAGGAACGCTATTTTGGTGGTGAGCGCAAAAAGAGAAAAATTCGTCGAATGAATGAGCGTAAATTTGTGTTTGATTGGGATGCAGGAGAAGATACTTCCCATGATTTCAATCCTTTATATGCTAATAAACACAATGCACAAATGTTTGGTCGTGGACATATTGCGGGTATTGACCCCAAGGAACAAAAGAAACAGCAGTCTGAATTCTACGATCGATTATTAAAAGAACGTAGAACGGCCGAAGAAGTTGAAAGAGCTAGGTACAGTGGAGCTGAAATCAATACCGTCAACTTCCGAATGGAAAAGCTGATTGTTCTCTTCTTTAATAGTCGTTTGAAGGAAATGGCCATGAATAAGGAAGCCAAGATTAAATGGGACGATAGACACTGGAGCGAAAAGCCATTAGAGCAAATGAGAGAGAGAGATTGGCGTATTTTCAAAGAAGACTTTAACATCTCCACGAAGGGTGGTAACATTCCTCATCCTATTCGTTCCTGGGATGAGTCTAACCTGTCAGATAAGATCCGTAAAATTATTGATCAAGTTGGATATAAGGAGCCCACCCCTATCCAAAGACAGGCTATCCCTATAGGTTTGCAGAACAGAGATATTATTGGTATTGCAGAGACGGGTTCCGGTAAAACTGCTTCCTTTGTTATTCCATTGTTGGTGTATATTTCTGATCTACCCAAAATGACCGAAGAAAATATGGCAGAAGGTCCTTACGCGTTAATCATGGCGCCTACTCGTGAATTAGCCCAGCAAATTGAGCAAGAAACACTCAAGTTTGCTACACCTATGGGTTTCAGATGTGTATCTATTGTGGGTGGTGTAAGTATTCATATCGGGTTTTGTAGATCATAGTCATTGTAAAAAATAAGAAGCTTACTAATTATTGTTTTTCATGCACGATATTTTCATTAGCATGCCATTCAAGAGCAATCGTTTAACCTACGTAATGGTGCTGAAATTGTCATTGCTACTCCAGGTCGTTTAAAGGATTGTTTGGATAGGAGAATTATTGTTTTGAATCAATGTGCCTATGTCGTCATGGATGAAGCTGATCGTATGATTGACATGGGTATGGAAGCAGATGTGAACGATATCTTGGATGCTTTGCCTGTCACCAACAAAAAACCCGATGACGATGAAGAGGAGGGTGGAATGCAGGTGGACCTTCCTCAGGGACAAAAGTACAGACAAACCATCATGTTTTCAGCAACAATGCCTCCAGCTGTTGAACGTTTAGCAAAGAAATATCTCCGTAAGGAAGCCGTCGTGACGATTGGTCAAGCTGGTCAAGCTGTAGAGACCGTCGAACAACGTGTCGAAATGGTTAACGATGAAGCCAAGAAAACGTAAGTTTTCATTTCTGCCATTCATCTATTATATAAACTAATAGACATTATACTTTTTTTTTTTACAATTAATAGGAACCGTCTTATGGAAATTCTCAATTCTGGCAAATTTACGCCGCCTATCATTGTATTTGTCAATCAAAGAAAAGATGTGGATATGCTATCCAAGACTGTCAACAGAGCCGGTTTCCACGCTGTTACACTCCATGGTCGTAAATCACAGGATCAGAGAGAGTATGCCTTGGCTCAACTCAAAAATGGAACAGCCGATATATTGGTCGCTACAGATGTTGCTGGCCGTGGTATTGACGTCAAGGATGTGTCTCTTGTGGTCAATTATGATATGGCCAAGTCAATTGAAGACTACACTCATCGTATCGGTCGTACTGGTCGTGCTGGTAAATCGGGTGTGGCTATTACTTTCTTATCGAATAAGGATTCAGAGGTTATGTACGATCTTCGGCAAATGTTGGCCAAATCGAGTATATCAAAGGTACCACATGAATTGGCTGTTCATCCCGATGCTCAAACAAAGCCTGGTACTGTAAAGTCAAAGAAAAAGCATGAAGAAACATTATATAATACTTGATCGATCAAAAATATGATTTGATCATAAAGTGAAATACCCTGTATTGGTAATTAAACAATTTGATAATAATTTATTTATCTTTCCATTAATGATGCTGAAGTGGTTATATGGTTTACTGAAATCATCAATTTCTGCATGATCCAGAATTTTTGTGTTTTAATGATGGCCGCTTAACAACTATTGCTGCTAAGTATTACTTTAAGAAATTGTGTGTCGAAGTTGATGAGTATACTATAGTTTAATTCTGATTACTCATCGTTATTTGCCAGACTGGCTTTGATGAATCTGGCGGCTGCATCTTTATCAAGTGTCATGGAAGCTACGTTGAATAAGGAGAGAACGTCAGACAAGAAGAACACTAGGAGTCAACATAAACTATCCTATTTACGTTTAGGTCCTTTTCCTTGCAATTTCTGTAGTTTTAGGACATAGCTTTGTACCCGTTTCTAAAGAGAAGAGAAGATATTTATACGCAGATCAGACACAGATCAGATGCAGATCATGATTAATGGCTGCTTAATGTTCAACCTTACCAGTTCCGTCATTACAGCATGATTTTGTGGATCGGAACCTTTAGTTCGTAAGTAAACTATTATCAAGTCAAAATTCATTAATCTTATCACTTTTTAACTATCAAAGTGCACAAGATCTAACAAAGAAAGGCTTACTGTAATAAAGTGTATTTAAACTGTAGGATAGAAGCACTTCTAATTCATACCTTTCGGTAAGACTTAATTTTGAATAAGTTTCGTTCAACGGTCTAGATAAAATAGGATCTAAATGCTTTTTAACATTTTGAAGACGAAGTTTTAATGCCTTGACAGGTTTTTTGGGAATCTGTACGTCAGCCATGTTGGAGAGACAATCGAAGAAAAAAAAAAGAGCAAGAAAAGGAACGACAGCAAAGGGAGCCAACCTCTGAGTTTGTTTTTTGCACAGAATTTCACTGGACCATTTATATGTCTGAATCCAATTGAGGTCCACAGATTGGCATGCTTTACTCATCGGATTTGAAGAGCCAAAAGAAAAAAGTCAACCATTATTGCAATATTCATTGCCATGCCTGTGATAGAATAACTTGAATATGAGCGATTTTTGGTCGACTTGACACTGCATCAACGGTCTTATTATAAAGAAAAGATCAAAATTCTCAGACGACCTTTTGTCGAAGAATTGATAAGTTCTGTTTATCCTTTTTCCTTAACAATACTTCTATAACATCTATGTGATTATAAATTAGTCAGGTACCAACTAGTAAATTTGCAGTGTATTAATCAAATATACCAAATACACCCCTCTTTATCTCGAGTTATGGCTTATTGTTTACTCGGACTCTTCTGCTTCTGCTTATGTGCCTCGCCTATACCACAATTATACTTCACCGCCTCAAATTTAGGTCTCACTAAGGTCATAAAAGGATCTTAAAATTTATTTCCGAAAACTAGGACTTTTGGGTATAGTTGGTGTAAACGGTAAGTATGAAACAGTTGCGGGTATGCCATTAGAATTTCGTGATAATGCCGCTTTTGATATCTTCCATTTTTCATTACTGACATTACTGAAAATTGAACTGTTCGAGTTCGACAGGGCATTGGAGCCAATGACATTTTTATGAAAGCTATCTGCATTTGCTTCATTTTCCTGTTGCTGCTGTTGCCATTCTTCGTAGCTTAATAGTTTGATAGATTCTCTTCTTTTCCATTGTTCTTTCTTGATTTGTAACTCTTCAAGTACTTTACGTGCTTTCATGATATGCTCATCTATCACAGGTTTTATTGATACATCCTGTTCCTGAAGCCTCCGCTTTTCAAAAGCTGAAGCAGTGGTCTCATTTGTAGGAAAGTTAGTGATAATATTAAACGCTTTAGATGCTACGGCAGTTACGCCTTTGCTGCTGTTTTCTTTGTTTGTGGTCAAATTTTGCTGTTGCTGTCGTAGCTTTTCCTCTTCTTTTGTTTTTCTAATCTCTTCTTGATGCTTCAATGTCTCTTCCAACTCTGTCATGGCTGTATGATAAGAGGACTGTAGTGATAAGACGGTAGATTCGGAAGTTTTTAAGAAATTTGAATTGTCAATCACTCTAATTGCTTCTGTGTCTTCTTTCTGTTTATCTTTCTTCTTGTCTTCTACCTGTGTATACTCTTCATTCTCGTGCTGGTTGTCTTCAATATATGAGGGTTGTCGTTCGTATACTGGCATCTTTTCTTTTTCAGAATGATTGAATGATGGTGAGTTGAGCATCACAATAGCTTGTTGATTCCGCGACCGTTCGTCCTTTTTCAAATGTTTCGCTTCATATTCATCTTCAAATGCATCAGAGTGCCTCAGACTATCCTTGATCTTTCTCAACTTCTCTTCGAATGAAGAGTGTATCTTGTCGGCTTCATCGAATCCCTCTTGAATCTTTTGTAATTCAGCCTCGTAAACGTCATGATAGTAATTTTCTAACCTTTCCATTGCATCTTCACGGGCTTTTTGTCTGAATGGCTGTCTTGTATTAATCTGTGCTTGTCTTAATGCCACATTTGATTGTGATCGAGAAGGTGATGTTGGCGGTGGCTCTAGCTGTAAAGGATACAGACGTGGCCGCTGGTACTTTTCTAATATTCGATATGATGAGGGAGCTAATGACTTCTTTGATTTGTCTTGGATAGATTTTACAGGCAATGTACGTACATTGTGAGATACATTATGGTTATCGAATAGCAATGACTGTCTCCATGCTTTCAGATGTTCAGACGGTTGAATTTTTTTGGTGTTCCTTATTTGTGTTTCTGGCTTTTCTGAACTATTCAGTGGCTGTGCATTGATTCGTGAGAGTAGCCTATAGTCATCTGACTGCTTATGCCATGATTCATCTATTTTGTTCTCAATCGACATCCTTTGGGAAGCTCTTCTAACCACTTGAGAATGCTCTGCAATGTTTTTTATTGTATCTGGTGATTCGAATGTCGTTAATATCGGTTTTTGTTTTGGATAGTTGAGCGTGTATTTGTTCCTTTCAGGTTGTCTAATTGCATGCTTTCTGTTTTGAATTTCTAGTGGTCGCAATATTTCTTCTGGCTTATCCTTTTTGTCGTCTTCAATCTCTGTATCAAATTGTTCAAAACGTCTGATCTCGTTTACTGACGAAGCTGTAGATGGCCTTCTAAGGCTTTCAGACTGCTTGTAAACTGTTAAATCTCTACTACATTCGTTCAGTTTCTTGGATAATCTCTTTTCTTCTAATTGTTTAAATAAGCGCTTTTTCTGTTCTTCTAGCTGCTTCAGTGACTCTGTAATTTCCCTTATGTCATCCGTCTCTTGCTCTTCACGATTATCAAGCTGAAACAAATTATGGTTCGATGGAAAGTGCGAAGAGAATTCTGTTGTTGCTGTAGATCCGAATCTTTCTTCTATGCCTTCCGAAGTAACAGGCAATGACTGTTGTTGATGATCTGAATCCTCTGCATAGCTGTTCAAATCGGGCATTTGTCTACTCTCATCTGCTGTAATTTTCTTACTCGTTGCTTCTTCTTTTGATGTTGTGCTTGTATTCATGAATGGTTCCCTTAAATCCGCCAATTGTTGTGTTAATGACAACCTTCGTTGTCTCTTGTTGGCTGCCCCTGAAAGCGAACCATGATTACTGTCTTTACTACTAATCACCATTTCATTAGTGCTATTATCTCCATAAGGTTCTTTTCTTTTTCGTTCTTCTGCCGGTCGATAATGTAAAGAGATTCTTCTTCCCATCATTTCTTCATCAGCTTCAATTTGTCCTTCATGAGACGTTTGCTTTTCATTCTCTTTATTTTTCTTTTCCAATAATAATTGTTGATTCTTGAACCATCTTTGCTGTAGCTGTATGGTCGTCTCTTCTTCCTCTTCCCCTTCGGATACTATTGATCTGTCTTTATAGTTCATAGGGCTATGAGCTTGATGGAGTAATTGATTCGATTTGTTTGGTCGTTGCAAATCGGTTTTTTGTTCTCTTCCGATTAATGGCCTTTGTGTTGATGTTGATAGCGTAGATGAGCGAATTGTTTCTGGAACCGCATCTATTGCTACGGTTTTGTTTTGTGCAGATAGTATTGATGGTGATTTCACTAGGTTAGATATTGAGGAAGTTCGATTTTCTACTCGTGGTGCTTGTGATGGTGGTGACAGTAGCTCAACAGGTTGAGTTGCCCTGCTTGGCGTATGCTTAATGCTTGTCTTCTCAGTCTCGTCACCTGCAGAAAACTTATAAAAGCGGCTTTTGGGAACT
Source organism: Mycotypha africana (assembly GCF_025528875.1). NCBI lineage: Eukaryota > Fungi > Mucoromycota > Mucoromycetes > Mucorales > Mycotyphaceae > Mycotypha > Mycotypha africana. Next base: position 1,433,988 of record NW_026515729.1, read on the forward strand.
AGAGCTGTTGACTTACTATTACCATTAAATGTGGCACCTGCAGATATTGTAGTAGTACTAGCAGTCGCACTTGAAATAGAATTTTTTAATCGTGCAATTCGTTCCTCTACGCTCTCTGCCTCATCCATTCCCTCGAGGTTAAGTTGTAATGTTGTATTTATCCTTTTCTTGTCCAGTGGTGTCGGCTCTTGAACACGTTTATAAAAAGTGTTTGAGGTTGTGCTTCTAGGAGATTGCAATTGTGGTCGTGCAATAGACCTTTTATGAGAAGAAGATATCGTACTCGTTCTTGATAATCGATCAAATACATTCGTTGATCGTTGCTGAATGGCTGTTCTTGGAGAGGGTGACTGCTGTTGTTGATGCCTAGGCATCGTAGTTTGTTCAATCGACGTAGCAAAAAACTTGTTCTTCCTCAGAGGTCTCTTCTTTTTCTTTTTTTGGTTATCACTTGTTCCAGGATAAGATGGTCCTGATATATTCTGTTCACCTTCAAGTCGAACGATCAATGAATCAGAATTTACAGACTAAGCAAGAAGCACGATTGCACAACTTTTGTTCACGAAACTTACAGAACCAGCTCTCCAACGACTTCTTCTGTGAGGAAGAATTGAGAAAGTCGTAAAATTTTGGAACATTAAATTCCCATTTCTTTTCATCGTTTGAATGCATCAACAGTTTCGTGATTGGAGGACTTACTACAGTGAATTATCAACAAAGAATTTAAGGAGCTCAAATTAAATAAAATTCAGGTTCTTGGTTTAAAGATTTAGACAAACTTCTAATTTTTTTTAGGCAGAGAAAATTTTAATTTTTCAGTTTACTCACATTTCTTTCCTATACAAAATAGATAATCAAAAAGGTGATTTACAATGCTTAGAACGTGCTTTCAGCAACACTTTTCTTGCGTTTTTATTGACAAAATATTTTATAATGAAGAGTTCCTTTAAGCGGGTAAAAGCTCTCTTCCTTTACGTATTTTGTATTTTTTGTAACTTTTAGCCCTTTCCATATACAAAAAACGGTAAAATAGATTTGTTAAAAAAAGCATAAAAATCAGGTTAAAAAGAATCTATTTGATCGCTCAGACACATTAGAAGCATTTGACACCGACTGTGGCTGCAGTATTCTTGTTTGCAAAACTTGTAAGATACAATGGAACCGCGATGGCAATGCAGCAAAAAAGCGCTTCGATTTGGAAATACAACATCTTTGTCCTTTTCCTGTTATTGCTAAAACGAAACTGGCTCGATTTTTACAGCTAACGTCTCCATTTTAGTGTAGTTCAGTCTTCAAATGCCAATTCAGACGTCTCAAAAATCTGGTTTGTACTGTCCATTCATATGGCAGCTTTGTTTAAATCCAAACGCTAAATTGCTGTAGTCAACTGAGTGTAAAAAGGGGAAGCAGCGGCGTTTGCTTTTTGAGGCAAACCAAATGAAATGCATGAAAGGGTCGAGTTATTATACGCGTTCCGAGAACGTGATATTTCGTGTCAAAGAATGGACGTTGAAAATGCAGTATATTCTTTGACAGATTAACGATAAAGAATGGTTGAAAAGTATGTGATAGTTGCAACTATAAAAATGTCTTCAAAAATAACCAATTGCTACAAAAGTTGAGTATGTCTTTTTTTGGGCCCTTTTTTTTTTTTTTTTTTCTTTTAAGTTGTTCATACCCGTCAATGCCAACACCATCAAATTTTTCTATTTGCTGCTTTCTGACGAAATTCTTGTGCTCATCTTTTTTCATCCTAAATTGACTAATTTTCTTTTGTTCTTTTATCTCTTTTATTTGTTCTCTCATATACCATTCCTTAATCTCTTATTGTAAATGGGTTCACGGCTTGGAATGAACCAGCAACAGTCATCGCCTTCAACTACGTAAATGAACATCTAACCTTTTCCTTTCATCTTGCACATTTCACTAATCTTGTCCTATTTTGGTCAAAGTAGGAAACTTATTACAGCCCTGTCCTCCATCGAGAATAAAATCGATTCATTCCGACCTCAACAACAAATAACCAATGCTAATAAGTCTACTATGAATCAAGAACAGCAAGATATATTTCAAACTATCCAAACGAATGTTACTAAGGCTGACATGAATGGTCAGACAACTAAACGATTTTTCATTCCTCAAGATATTAAAGACAAATTCTATGCTATTCATCATTTGGATAAACCACAGGAGAATATCCTTGCTGCGAAGAAGAGCAACCGTGGTAGAAAAAGAATACTTACTCCTGATTCTGCACAGCAACAACAACAACAACAAATAAATTTAGATAAATTAACCAATCGACGTCATAAAAAACCTCGACAGCAGCATGTATCGCCCACCTTATACCAAACCTGCACACATTTATGGCCCAAGCAACAAGAACAAGATGGTTCATCGAATGATCTTAGTTACGACAATATCAAATTACTGAGTCAAATATTGAAAGTTCGTTTAAGTCATGCCAAATATAAGTTGATGCTCAATCAGCAATTAGAATTACCAGAAGAAGACAAACCTATCTTGCCCTTGAAAGAGCAAAGGTTTTTTCCACATAGACTCTTTGGAAAACAGAATGAATCATCAACAGCAGTTAGGATCGGTAATGGCAATAATCTATTTCATCGCTATTACGCAAACAAACAGCAACAGCAGCAACAAAAACGGCATTCAATTGATAATACGGAAACAATCACATCAAATGCTTTACTAGAAGTTTTAACAAGTCCTTACAGTGACACAATTTCAACGCTAGGACTTCTACAAAAAACACCTCAAGGTAACAATACCAACAAAAAGATAACAACGGCTTGCCATAATTATCCACCTACTGCTAAAGCTGGCAGCAGCAAGAAGGTGACGACACCAAAGAAAAGATCAGCGGCCGCAGACATTCTGCCTGTGAAACAACCTGATGGTTCGATGGTATTTATTTGCGAACCCTGTCATAAGAAATATAAAAATCGAAACGGATTAGCCTATCACTTGGAAAGATGTAAATACTCGAAGCACCCTATCGCCACCTCAACAAATGCCATTAATACCCATAACAATGCAGATAATACTGTCGGTGCTGCCACTGACAAAAGTATGACAAAGGACGACGAACCTCCTCCTGGAATTGTTGAACAATCAGCCATTTCACCAACAACACCAGGGGATTTAGTAGCAGAAGCAGCAACGTTCAGCGTGAATTCAGAAGAAGAGGGTCCCAGTTATACAGTTACTTCAGGAACATCAATCACTACCCCTAACATTAACGAAGAAATTGATGAGAATATGAATTTGATACAATGGGATAAATGTCAAAATTGGGGGAACTCTGAATTCATCGAACTACAAAATGTGCCAACCGAACATGAGGATGATAGTAGTGTAGAAAAAAACTTATTACATTGTTTATTACAACAAACGGATGAGAATAGTCAGCAAAGCCCCAACAGTCAAATACTCAGTAGTACTTTGAGCCATAATAACGATTCCTTTTTGACGGCTATAGCTAGTACGCCTCAAACGGATACTGATCCATTCAACCATTTGCAAGATCTACTATTTACAACACCATTAAGAGACGATAATAATACGTCAGCAAAACCGCCATTAGCAACTTCTACTTCTATGAATGATAATAGTATGAATAACAACGAAGATGAAGAGCTATTCAGTCTACGTAGTTATAATTATTCACAGCATTCAGAAGCATCACCACATCTCTTTTTAAATGAAACAAATGATAGTACACTTAACACTATTCCTTCTGAAAATCTAAATACTGCTTCCTCTCAATTACACATATGGGAAGATTTTAATGTAAATTCTCTAGATCAGAATTGGAGCATGCTGGATGAGAATGAACCTTTTTCGACTTATGATACCACAAATTTTTTCTTTCTTCCATAATAATTTACATTTTGTACATAATATATATTACATATTCTATTATTAGCCTAATTATTTACAATATTAATTCTATCATAAAGGGTATGCGACAAAAAACATAAAATTATGCTTGACTATTGTTGACACGCCTAGTGGCGAAAAATTGCTTTCCCATTTCGTAACTGGAAATCATAATAGCACATGCTGGTGCCACTTTTGCAACTCTCGGCACTACGCCTCTGAAATATCCGTTAAACCCATCCTTTTGCCAGATATTCTTCAAGATGTAATTTAGCCTTGCCTCTTTTGCATCAGAACTCACTTGACGTTGTGTCTTCACCACGTCAAATGGTGTTGTTACCACAGCAGCAAACATGCCAGAAGATGCTCCAGCAATAAACGATGTTTGAAACCGTGACATATCATTATGTTCACTGTGCTTTTCGAGCCTTTGTTTAATATCTTCGTAGCCCATCCAATAAACGGCTGAGAATGGCACATCACGCAGCATCGTTGGTAGTAGACCTCGCCATAAGGCTTGAGGTCCTTCTGTTTGCACCATTTTCTGCACTCCATTCCAAACACTTGAAAACCCATTGATTCCATCCACTGATTGCATCCTGGTTCTAAATAATTCTAGAGGAGACACGACCAAAGCTGCCATAGCTATTTCAAGGAAAAGCGGACATTAACGAGTCTATGACATAATTGCTATCTGTATCATTCTCTCTTACTCCGCGCTAATCCGCCGGCCCACAAAGGTGAATAAGTATCAAATACTGTGTTTGTAAAGCGGTCTCTTGTATGATCTTTAATATAATCATATCCAACAAAATAAATGGCAGTTGATGGTAATGCCATAATTAATCCAGGTACTAATCCTCTCCATAATGCAAATATGCCTTCATTTCTGAAAATTTTGCCCAAGGCGTCCTAGAAGGAATTAAAAAAAGGCAGGCATTCTATTTATCAATGATTCAGCCGCACATGTATGCTTTCTTTGATGCTATGACGCAAATTTGCTTTACAATGGTTCCTTTATATTCATTCATACTATTTTTTTTGGTTGCTTCTTGTAAGCGAGTCTTCACAATGTCCAAAGGATTCACTATTGGTCCAAAAGAAATAATAAATTTCCAATTGCTTATCAGTAAATTTCTGACACTCAGTGTGAGTTATGATGTGGACCGATCTTTACTGAATGACATGGTGATAACGGCTCCTGTACAAGCAGAAATGATTTTTTCGAACGAGGAGGAAGTATGCTGTTTTTGTAAGCCTGTCTTCACAATAATGTGTTGTTGATGCTGCTGTAGCTTTTCTTGAGCCACAGTTTCAAATGAAGTTTCCGTCGTTGCTATCGAATCGCTCATGAAGTATAGTGTGGTTCACCCCAAGTTGTGATAGAAGCGAAACGAAAAAGTCTTAAAAATAAAATGATGATCTTATTTGTCATCTCTGAATTTCAAACAGAAATGTTTGTTGACTCGACCCTGAGCTTCTGTCTTCAACCAATAGGAACGCTGATCGCTCGCGAAGGGCTCTGTAACAAAACTCAGCAAGAGTGGCGAAAATGTATATGAAGCAAAGATTTGCTAAACGTCAAGCTTCGTTGTTACAATAGCTTCCAAAGTAATGACAACCATGAATGCAGCCATTTCAACTAAAGGCGAAACACCTATTCTTGATAATGGTCAGGGCGTTATAGATCCTGATGTCTACTTTGAAGTCAATAAAGCGCCTGCGGATTTACCAGAGTTTGAAGAAAAGTTAAACGCGTTTGTGGATTATCATAAAGCAAAGAATAACAATGTTGTGCTCATTACTGTAGAGTTGATCGCATTTTTCTCATGAGCAATACTAAAGTTTTATTCAACTAAAAGTGAACATGCCGTTACTCCGTCATATAATAGAGTGGTGGAACTACCGTTCCTCTGGAAAATCAAACAGTTCGATTTATTGATAACTTTAGTAACGGTAACAGAGGCGCAACTTCTGCTGAATATTTTCTAGAAGCTGGTTATGCAGTTGTCTTCATGCACAGAACAAACAGCATTCAGCCCTATCATCGACACTTCATTCCTTCTCAACGCGGGTTTTTGGATTACATGAGACCTACAGAGGAAGGCTCAGTTGAAGGTATATTATTGTCATTCAACGACCCAAAAATAGATCGAAGCTAAAGCTGAACATTTGCGTCACGTAGTCCGACCAGAATACGTTGAAAAAATGCACCAAGTACTCTTACGATATGAAAAAGCGAAACAAGAGAATCGTCTGTTACTATTAGAATTTGTTACTTTACCTCAGTATTTGTTTAAATTACAATCGGGAGCAAAGATTCTTGCACGCTTACAAGAAAAGGCCATGTATTACCTAGCTGCTGCTGTCAGTGATTTTTTTATTCCTTCTTCAAAGATGGTTGAACACAAAATCCAATCGCGCGATGGAGGGCTTACGTTGACCTTGGATCAAGTCCCCAAATTCTTAAAACCGCTTGTTAGTAATTGGGCAGCGAAAGGATTGATCGTGTCCTTCAAATTGGAGACAGACACCAATCTCTTGGTACCCAAAGCACGTGCAGCTCTTGAACGTTACGGGCACCAGGTAGTGATTGGTAACATGCTAAAAACACGTAGACAAACGGTAACATTCATTACACAACATACAGAAAAGGTGATAACACTAACAAAGGAAGAATTGGACACGGATGTAGAAATTGAAAGTAAAATTATACCTGAGCTTGCTCGAATCCATCAAAACTGGATCAAATCAGGAAGTACAGAATAAAAAAGGCAACCAAATATGTGTTGTACTAATGTGTATTGTGCAGTGTGTATTGTGTGTAAGTTCACTTTACTTTACTTGGATTCAAAGGAAGGAAGGGTCTTCAATGCGAACAAAAGAACGGGCAAATGATAAAAAGTGAAGAGGCACAGAAAGTGTAATGGAGAAATGTACATTCGAATATTTTAAACGGTTAAAATTAGAAAGGAAAAATCATGATCCAAAAAACGAGATAAGAGGTGGGAAGGGCGAGGGATATTCGGGTTATATTTAATTTCATTTCAAAGTTGCTGTGGATTTGCAATCTACCTTTTAGAAGTAGTGAAGCCAAAATTGGGTTCTTCTGTCTTTTCTCGGCGTGGGGGTTTGATTTTTATTTCAGCCATCAAAGGAATATGACTACAAGAAGAAGCCAAGAACGCGTTAATGAGACTTTTCTATTCCGTTCAAAAGAAATCCAGTTTCACTTACTCAGAAGGGAAATGTGCATTTGGAAATCCAACTACTTTATCAAGATAATCTTGACTGATTCCGCCCAACAAAGAAATAACGTCTAATGTATTACTGGTATACCAAATATAGTCCAAAGTGCCTTTGTAACCGGGTGTATAATTTGTTATATCCAACTCACCAATATGGCTATAACAACTCTTCAGCGACATGTTATGAGTCATACCCTCTGAAGTATAAGCACCATAAGCATGCTGCCCAAATTCGCGATGGTTCGGTGGAAGAGAGCTCCTGGAGAGAAATTCGTATACACCAGACTGAGGTACAGAGTTAAAATCACCACAAATCACTGTCGGTAAAGCAGCAGGAGAGGAATACTTTAAACCGTTTGGTGAGGAAGCTGGAGGAGATAAGTGCTTGGAAGCAAAGGCCTCGATACCTTCCATCATCATACCCACTTGTACCAGTTTAACATCAGCATAAGCAGGATCCCAAAAGATATGCGAATTGACCACCAGCACTCGGTTCAATGTCACCTTATTTTCCAGTACGACCATGACAGCAATATTATCTCTTGTCATTACACGGTTGTAAATAGCTTCACTATGTTTAAAATCATTTCGTTGAAGCGCTTTTTGACTGTATTCCAGTAAGTGATGTTCGATGAGATTATACCTATAGATGGGTGGGTTACATGGGAAGGATAATTTGTTAGGAAAAACAGAATTTAATTGACAATCTTTAGCTGTTCACGACTTACTTTGAAGCTTTGTAAAAGACGGCGCAGCCATCTACTTCGCGCTTTTCTTCTTCTGCAGTAGCAAACTTTATACGGGATTTAGGGAAGAATACGCCATCATAATCCCCGCGTTCCTTGAAAATATCTCCTATTTCGCCGTCGTAATGCTTCACTGCTACTTCCTGAAGACATACTATATCTGCATCGTAACCAAGTACTTCTGAGACAATCAATTCTTTACGGTAATCCCAATTTAAAGCCCAAGAAGGCGTATAACCATAGGCCTGTACTGTCGCGTATTTCTGGCATAGGATGTTATAACATAAAACTGTAAATTTATCTATGATTTCGACATTCAAGAGCATATTGAGTAAAATCACAAAAATGCGATGAATATACGTCTAACAAAAAGCCTTACCATTATCGTCTTCGCTTGTGTCAGCTTCAATTGTGATCCATTCTCGTTGAGGTGGCGGCATACCCACTAAAATTGTATTACCAAGTTAACCGTTCAGTTAAATTTCGTTCATCGCGGAATAAAGTCTTTTTCATTGAAAAAACAAACAAAAAAAAAACAATACCTGGTGCGTTTTCTCGTAAAGACATGATCAAGGCATGTGTTCCTTCTTTCATTAAAATATTCTTAATATCTGGTAAAATAGGATTTCCTTCTAATCCTAACATCTCCAGTTGAAAAAGCGTACCCATTTCGGGTGGTAGCGTTGTGATATTATTATCAAATAGTAAAAGATCTCTCAAATTGATCAACATTCCTAATTCTGGTGGTAAAGTTGTTAACCTGTTGCCTGAACAATCTAAAATCTTGAGGTTGCTCAGTTTTGCAATATCTCGCGTCAAGTATGTCAGATTGTTGTGGTTCAGATAAAGAACAGTCAAGAAAGTGTAAGAAAAAAGCGCAGAAGACACTTGCTTTAACCCCATACCACCGATATCTAATGTGGTCCACGTAAGTTGCTGCTTTCCAGAATCATTATTAGTAGTCGTATTGCTGCCGTTATTATTAGCATTGTTGCTGTTTCCCATCCTATGAAAGACTTTGTTTGGATTATTCGGATCACTGATGGTGACAGCTGAAGAAATGGGGGCTGAACGAGCCATAGCAGCAGCCGTACGTGCGTGATGATGAGGGGAAGACGACTGGCGTGAATTCTGGGCATACGTAAGCTGTCGAGAAGCGTGAATTGAATTGGTAGCTGCTGCACTGGTAGCATTGGCATCGACTAACATGGTTAGACCGTTGCCTGCTGTAGCTGCTGCAGTAGTTGTAGTGTTACTAGTGTTGTTCTTTTGCTGAGAGTGTTGCTGCGACTGTTGAGCTTGGCCTTGTTGTGACTGTTGAGCTTGCTGTTGTTGCTGTTGTTGCGTATACCGATTGTAACCATTCACGTTAGAATAAAGAGGCATCGTATGGAATTGTTGATTGAAAGATGGAGACGAGCCGCTGGAGTTATTTTGCGATGGATTATTAGCGTTAAAAAACTGTTGTTGTAAGTGAGTTTGTAATGTTGAATAGCCAGTATTGTTTATAGCTGATTCTCTTTCTTTGTCAAAAGACATACTTCAGCTTTTCTTTTTTTAATATCGTCTTGTTTAATATTAAAAATTTCAGGCATAAGATATTTGGGAGAAAAAGCTGTTATTTTTCCTTTCTCTCTTTTTTTAAAAGAATAAGGGGTAAAATTGATTGTTATTCTTTGAATTTAGATATGCAGTAGATACAAGTTCTTTAAGGAAATCTGTTATCAGAGCTCGTTGCTTTATCGCTTTTCTATATTGCTTTAAAGTTGGTCTTTCAAATACGTTATACACTGAAAGAGAAACCACTCAGATTTACAGGAAATATTTAGACAAATCAGGTTTTCCACAATACAAAACTGAAAATTTTCGTGACTTGATCTATTTTGAGTGCAGCTCTCATTCATATGGATCTGACAGAAAGAGTGCAGTATGAGCAAGGTCTAAGAATGCAGGTGATGCTGGCCGCATAATTTCGCTTTATAACACAAGTTTGGTAGTTATCGAAGCTCTTCTTTGAATAGTACGAATCAACTAGTTACTCTACTCAGTTTCTTTTAGACAGTCTTTCATCAATAGAAAAAGACATTAGTATTATAATATGAGTCTATTTCTTTATATAAACAATCATCGGTTACGTAAGCCTTTATTTTTTATTTTTTTCTAAAGAGAACGATTTTTTGTTCTTAGCGCATTGAACGATGACAGCGTATTTCTGATAGTGAGGACGGTTCTCAAAGTCTAATGGGAATCATCAATGAAGGTGACGTGACGGAACTGTTCATAATTCTCTTTTGTCAGTTTCTTTTTCGTAAGAACTGTAAGTGAATTGATTTCCAGAGCAGCCAAACATTCAAGCTGCTTGATTGCGTTTAGTGTCAGTCAAAGGTGACGAGCTCATTCTTCCTTTGGAATGGAAGTAGGTGAAACTCTTACTGAGTAAGCTAGGTTTAAGCCAACCAAAGGTCATAAATCTAATTGTTCACTTTAGCTATGTATTTTAACACTAGTATAAAGACACAACGTATGCTTAGCTTGTAATTTTCATATATATAGATGCAAGTAGTATGGAGGCGGCACCCAAGATCCTTCACATGCCTGGAAAGGCCGGAGCTGTGAGCTTTTTCTTGAGATGCTTACTCATAGACTAATATCTTGACAAGAAGCTGCCACTTACACTTTTCAAAAATTTGCCAAACTCAGTTTCATTTCATACCAAATAATTTTCAAAGCTTTGTCAAAAATGCTGCAAGATCCAGTTTAATACAATCATACTGTTCAAGAACTGCTTCATGCAAGCTTTCAGAATAGGAGAAAGTAGTCTCTTGTGGAAGAGTAACAGACAACACGGATTTCTGCTGTGTTTCTACAACTTGCATAAATTTCATTTGTGCTCTTTCAACACCCGCTTCACCAATCTGTTGCTATTCTGGTGCATGCACAGTTCCTTTATGCCTACTTATACAGCAATATCAGTAATGGCTTGTTCCTTCTTCTTCAGTTCTGCAGATTTCAAGAAGCCCCTTCCTTTTTATTTCTGCAGTTGAATGCAATCCAGATTAATACCGTATTGATTGGTTCTTTCAAAGAAAGAAAATCATAGTAATAACTAATTCAATGAACATTTTTTCCATCCTTCTCCTTAAAAAAATGAACACTCTACACATGAAAACGCGGCTTTGCTTATATGACGGTTTTACATGAATAATAGACCTTTTGAGATAAAAGAAGTGACATATCATTTAAATAGTTCCTCGCTTACGTACACAAAACTCTTCTGGTAATAGGCGTAACTACTGTCCAATGCTTACGATCAGATTGCTGGTGCTGTAAAGGGCGCGTACAACTCTGCACTGGAAACTTTCATTTTGAAATTGCATACAAAGAACTGGGGCTCTTAAACCTGCTTAGTATTGTATATCTACTACAAACACGTTATTTTATTGTAAAAAAAAATTCTCATATTCCTTATTCTATCACAAATAAGCTGTAATGATGAACATTAAATTCTGTGGCGTTTCAATACATCTTACCAGATTAATAAGAATAGCGCTATTATGATCAAAGAGCCACAGTGGCGCTTGTGCAATAGCTGTACAAAACATTCTATACTATTATACGACATAAAAACTTAATTAAATAGCTCGAGATATTACTCTTAAAGAATGATATTATATTTTATTGTGAAGAGCGACAAAGTGTTTTATCGTTACGAGACTAGTTGGTATGGGCTTGCAATTCTCCCAACACGGTAAGGACATATTTCGATATTTTGGGTCTTTGCATTGCTAATAATATTAATTCACTTTCGTAAGGTAAATAGTGTATGTGATGTTGCTTATATCTTGCCAAATTCCTTAACAATAAAGCGGATGTTAAGGGAATACCAGACACTTCTGAATCATCAACGGGCGTTTTGGGCACAAGGAACTTTCTCTTCATTGATGTTTGTTTCTTAATTTTGCCTGCAAAATGAGTTCGAAGATGTTGAATGACTTGTGATTTTGAGTGCTCCGTAAAACGCTTAGAACAATTCATCCATTGACAACGATCTTTGTCTTTGATATGTTCGAGAATATGCTTATGTAGTTCTACAGGAGTTTCAAAACTGGCAGTGCAACCGTTCCAATGACACTCTGGGCCTGAGCCGTCAAACAAATAAAAAGGAGCTGTAAGTGTCTTGTCACAATATAACTTTTGCCATTGTCCTTATGGTATATCTTACCCTCTCTTCTCCTAGTGGGGGAGTATTTCACATTATGAAGTACTGTGTCTAATGGCTGTGGGCCATTGAAGATCTGTTCGACATGAGGAGGTTGAGGGAACGCAATCTTCAGTACTGTATAGAATTCTTTTAATCCTAACGGTTTTTCTGCACCAAACAGCCTTTGATATCCTTGGAATAGCTCTTTGAATACAATAGTATCTTGATCTGTGCCATTCAATAACTGATTTTTTAACCTGATGGATTGAAAGTAAAAGAATTAGGTAAATAGTTTATAAGATAGAACCAATCCAATGACTATTGCATATTTTACCATCCTAAACATCTATAAGGCTCGTCAAGGTTAGCGTAATTGGTCAAATCAGGAATACTAGGAGGCTGCTGTAATTCTGTAGGCACTAAATGTTTGATATTTTGTGCAGCGGGTATACCATGTATAGTACCGTTGGGCGTTGGAGCGGCTGGTGCCAATGATGACTTGTATGATAGAAAACCTGTCAATAATCCAATCAAATTTCCCGGATAACACTTTAATAGCTGTGTTGAAAAATTGCCCCTCAAGCTGGAATACTGATATAAATATTCCAAAGTTGCTGCTTCTAACTCTTCGTCGTCAATCATTAAGAATTGGGACATACGCCCTATCACATCCGCATCTGCAAAACTCAAAACACGCTCATTTGTTTCCGTGACGGCTACTCTTGTTAAGGCGCGAATGGCACCCAAAATAAACGCACGATCATTACTGAACAATAAACGGAACATCGTCTTTAAATAGGGGTCGTTGCGGCCTGATAATATTACTTGTGGTGCAATATTCTCTAATATGTCCAAACAATGCCGGCTTAACTCGCCATACTGTGAGTCTGGTGGTAAATTGACGCCTTTCATTAAGAACGAGACAAGTCGCTCGTGCATTGCTAAGCGGCGAATATTCATTTCCACAAAACTGAAGTTTCGTAGGATGTGGAATACTTGCAATACTCTTTCATAAGTTTCTTGTTGAGCTTTACTGCAGAATACGTCTGTCATGCTGCCATCTCTATTGTCATTATTGCTGATACGGTCGTCATCGTTACTGTTGGTGGTAGTACTACTGCTATTATTCATACTTTCAACATCGCGTTGAAAGAATTCCACTGTAAAATCCAATAGAAGATCAATCAGCATTGGTATAAAGTCTAAGCTAAAGTATTCGGCTGCATATGAGAATTTAATTAAAGTGTTGAATGACCAATCAATTTCGTTTGGTAAGCTTGATTGAAGCGATAATAATATACGTGTTTTGAATTCTTGATCCCTAAAAACTGGCACTACAAGTAACCGCTAATATTAGTAAACGCAAGCTTCCTTTGAAATAGTGAATGTTTCTGTACCCAGCTACCTTGTGTTAAAAATGGTTGTTGTTGCTGATGTTGTAAATGTTGTGGCAAAGGTGGAAAGTTTTGTGGTGGTCTACTGATGGGTTGAATGAATGCTGTGCCTGTATGTCGGCTAGGTATGTCTCGATGTGGCTGTATCGTTTTTGGGGATGCAGTTTTTGGCTGATTCGCTAATAGATCCGCAGGCGGATTCCATGGTCGTTTCCAGTGCATCTCTTCTTCCCAACCCAACTAAATTATACAATTATTAAACAAAAGTGGTGATTGCGTCGAATTGCAGTAAGTATCAAAAACCATAACTCGAGTTAATAAGAGTATCTAAAGCTCCTTACCAAATATTTTGTGTATACAGCTTTCAAAATATAAGCACTATTTGTACAAGTTGCTGGAAAGTTAAAAGGATCACCAACTTGTTTCCATCCACGATTCAGCGTAACCTATACAGGTTAGAGTTAAAACTGATCAGCTCAAGAATTTAAGGTAGAAAATGTGTTGCTGATCTGGATGCTCTATTTACCTGTTCATAACCGCCTGCTGCCATTACTGTTTTATAAATTCGTAACAGGTCTAACTTTTTGCCACCTAATACGGGTTCGACCTGTAAAGTTGTACTGTTTGAATAGATTGCATTAAAGAATAGATGAGTTTCAATGTAGATCTAATATATGAGAACCGTATAAGGCAGTACCCCTTTCTGTCATGAAAAGCTTTCAAGTCAGCAATAAACTTTTCGTACTCAGGTGTTTTTTCTATTGATGTCATTAAGTGAGGATTCAGGAAGAGAAGAAGCGCGTCTCAAAGCAATCATACAAAAGGAAAGCAAACAATGAGAAAGGTTTAGAAAATCAAAAAAAAATCTGCGGAATTTCAAACCGTCAGGCAAACGGAGTGCGTATATTTTGGATTTGAGCGAGTCGGTCAATAGGAATCGGAAGGGTAGGAGCCATATTATTCTGTACTCTGGTATAATGTCGCAAACTCTGGCATTTCTACACGTGTCTCAAGGTTTTACGACGATTATTGGGTAACTACTACAGTAGCATTCGAGAATACTAAAATTTGGATAGTGACTGATGAAGTTTTTTTTGGAAAAATGCCAATTGCGTATCAGATGAATCTCTGGGTTTGAGATATTACTGGCTTGTTTTAAATTGGTAAAATGCGAATGGAGATCGCGTAAGGGTGCACTTACACAGCAGGTACTTCCTTTCTCTATTTGATACGTGTTCATAAAGCGTAATCACTCCAGTTCCTAAAATACTTATTTCGGTCCACCAAACTCAAATCAATCAATCCCTTTTACTTATATTATGTTAAAAGCTAACAATTTCATTAAACGTTCTCCTCCAGATTTCTTCAAGTTTTATATTTCTGCTACAAACAAAATCCCTACATTATGAATAGAATATCGTGCTATGGATCTGATTTTGAGGACGCGAATATAACTAGCTAAAGATATCAAGACGCTTGACCGTGTAGCGTGTTTCGTGTTTGAGTATACTGATTAAAATCTTCTCGAATTCGAATTATTTTTGTTTGTTTGGTACATAATATGGTTGAAGTGTGTACGACTTTACGCTTAATACAAGATAGAGAAACTTTTCTTTGCCCAAAAGTTGTATCATCTATATTTTAAAGAACGGATTATGTAATTTAGGACTCTATATGATCTATACCAATTGATAACAGCTTTAAGATGAAACTTGATAATATTTGCTTACACTTTTTGCTAATACGATAGGTTCAGCAGTCTGGGGAAGATATATTGATGAATGAGAGTGTTATCGAACTAACATCACTATGAGCATTAATGAAGATAAAAGAGATACCCAATACAAAGCTATATGACGAGCACAAAATTATATGTTCATCATAGATTACATCCTGAAGAATTTACTGTGCTTAGGCCTTAAATGAGTGTGGCATTTCCAATAGACAGTGAATTTATCCCTAAAACATAAGTATAACAGTATAATAACAGTTCTTTCTAATTCACACCGAGAAAAGGTGTAACGCCGAAGAAGCACCTTTACAAACATGTAACATTCATATTCGCACTTCTGTAATGTGAACATAAATGCGGTACGGGGAGGGTTCTGCTCCTTGTCTTAAGGTTAAACCATGACCAATCTTACAATAGTTTACGAAGCACATTACTGCAACGTGGTCTTTTTTATTTTTGAAAGGCCTTTCAACATGAGATGTGCTCTTTGAACAATTGAGCTGCATTGCGAGCATGTTTAAGAGGCACATAGCGATTCTTAAAGAAGTTTTTTTTTTGTGGATGAAGCTGATTTGGTACTCAATTGAACAAAAGCCCTGTGATCGTAGCATAGAACAGCTACTGAACTAAATGTGCGGCTTACGCACCAGTTAAACTTATTGAAACTGTTAGACAAACGTCGAGATCATGTATGGGAAGAATCACCTCAAAAAAGGAAAGAAAAAGATAAACTCTTCCCATATCAGCGAAACAGTCAAAAGGCCGCATCAGATGACTGCCATGGTGTGCTGAACGCTCCAAAAGTTTGGAGTTGATGTCTGCAGGGAGAGTTTGGATTTACTTTAGGTGACCAAGTACAGTCTCGCTATAGTTGTAACGTTTTAAGAATCGAAGAAAACCTTGTAGGCGCTATTACTTACTCAAGCGTAGACGTTTCTATCCAGTTTCTTTTACGAAAAAACGCAAAACACTCTTTGCATGGAAAGTCAGGTTTCACAATCCAGGGATAACCAAGGTAATGAATATGATTGGCTGCCCGATTCCCACAGCATTTATGCTTCTTTTGATTCTTATACAAAAGCAGGAGACTCGATTTCTAGGTTCATTGCTGCATAAGAAAGCGTGGTAAAAATTATACCTTCATAGATGCTATTTTGAGTTCAATATACAAAAATTTTTGAACGCTTTTGTGTACAATACACAGAAATTTTTCGAGATAGGGACCGGAAAACACAACTGCTTGACTGTGTTTAATCATCTTTAGCTGTAGGCATCTCCTCCGAATTGCTCCTTCGTATAACCAATAAACCCTAGTAGTTGATTCTGATTCAGTAAACGATATGTATGGCATAATGCTGTTCGTGAGAAAAACTTGTTCATACGAAAATCTCGGGGCCTGGGGGACGACTCAGATCAAGCGCGTAAATACATCATCCATTCATCAACAGCGAGACAGGATGAATAAAGCTATAAAAGTCTGAATATTTCTTTCCTCCTCATACTTGTTGTTTTTTCTAAAACATTCTAACTTAGTAAAATGATTACACTGCGGAGATCTGGACGCCTATCAACTGCTGCTGCACAACTTAACATTACTACTTCAAGTTCTCTTTTGATAAGAAAACAATATACCCCTCCTGTACTTCAATTTAAAAGAACTTTTGCTTTACTTAATGACAATCCTCTTAATGAACAAGCTAATCAACCAATGTTTACGGTGGGCACTGAAAATGGTTTTCTTCCCCGCGTAGACCCTTTATCCCAGTTGCCTGACTGCTTCAAGCATTTGGAATCTTTGTTGCAACGTATGCCTTTACGACGTGCGGATGGTACTCCTGGCTTACTGGCCAGTGGCCAGTTTGGTGATGCTGTTCGTGACGAGCTTCCTCTTTATGATGTCGATTCAATTACTGATCAACGTTTATTGTCAGGTGAAGAAGAATATGTGATTATTGACTTTACATTATCATTTTCTTTCAGAGATCTGGTTACTAAGATATACATTCATTTTTGTGAATAAATCTCTGTTCTCGTTTTAACAGCCTTGTTTCGCGATTACACTTTTGCTGCTTCTGCTTATTTGCTCGAACCTTGCGACATACTTTACCGTGCTGCGAAAGATTATGGCCATGGAAGAAAAGTGTTGCCAAAGAATATTGCTGTTCCCTTGCATAAGGTGGCAGAGAAAATTCAAAGCAAGCCTTTCATGGAATAGTGAGTGCTTGTTAGCTTTTAACACAATATTGCAGTATTTATAGAAATCTGACCTTTCTCTTTTTTTTCCAACTGTTTTTGTCTATAGTGCATTGAGTTACGCGTAAGTTCGAATAAAAATACCCTTTCCTATATTTGTCACTAATATGTTGCATTATCTTGAATAGGTTGTATAATTACAAGAAGTTGCAACCCGCTGGGGGACTTACTTACGATAATCTGGCTCTCATCCGTGCTTTTGCTGGTAGTGAATCTGAGTAAGTGCGCCATTCTTCCTCTTGTAATGTAGCGTTATTAACGCTGTTAACGATTTCTTGTTATTGTCCAAAAATAGGAAAGGCTTCGTCTTGAACCATGTTACTATGGTCTCTTATTCTCCCAAGCTCGTCCAGTTCACTAGAGGCATTTTGGAAGCCGTTGAAGCAGGTGATCGTACCAAATTTGACACTCAAATGTTAGGCTTGAATGAAACTTATGAATGTATTAACCGGGAGATGGAGATGATGTGGTCACGCAGCATGCCTGAAGACTATCTCAAATTCAGAACCTTCATTATGGGTACAAAGAATCAGGTAATATGATTCATGACATTCCGTGTGGTAATTACCATATACCAATCATTTTTTTTATCATTGTATAGCCTATGTTCCCTGATGGTGTTATTTATGAAGGCGTTAGCGATGAACCGGTTGTTCACCGTGGTGAATCAGGCGCTAATGATTCAATGATCCCTTTGGTTGACAATTTGTTGCAAATCACTGAGATTATGCCTGAAAATCCTTTGACTGAAGTATTACGTGATTTCAGATCTTATCGACCTCCTAATCACCGTGAATTCTTGGAATATGTTCAAGCCAAAGCCAGAAAAATTGGTGTTAAGCATTTCGCCCTTCAGGATCCTAATTCTGCTGCTATTTACTTGTCCATTGTCGACCAAAACCGCGCCTTCCGTAATAGACACTGGAATTTTACGAAGGAGTACATTATCAAGCATACGACTCATCCAGTTGCTACTGGAGGCTCTCCTATTGTTACCTGGTACGTTATCAAAACATCTATTTCGCCAACAGTTTCAAGTTTTTATTCTGTATTTTACCCTTCGCAATACGCTAAATTTTTTGATTCATTTCATTTCTATTACGTAACAGGTTGCCTAACCAACTCGGCACCATCTTGGGTTTAATCAATGAAATTAGTGACGAAATTCCCAAGTCTCAACTTACTGAAAATAATTTGATACGTGTTGAAGAAATTGCTAGAAGGGCACAAGCTCAGAAGCGAGTCCTGGATAGGGAAGTTGCTAACCTTAAGACGAAGTATAAGCATCAAGACCGTACCTGAGGGGAACATCCATAACGGCACTGCAGCAAAACTGAAGCTCTATTTTATTGTCAAGCAAACATCTTTTAATATATATTAAATAAAATACTTACGAAAACTTCAATTTCTTGTCTTTAATCCATATTTTAAAAATGGCACTGTACTGTTCTTCATGCCAAAGGCCAGCTATGATAGCCTACTTCTGGGGGGGGGGAAAAGAGCAACGCGAAAAAATCAAATTCAACTAAGTCACGGAATGCGTTTCGTATTTCGGATCAGTCATTTCTGGAAACCCGTTTCTTTTTCTTGATATAGCTTCTTTCTACCTGCTAATTCATCATTGCGATATAAACATGGCTGCTACTGCTAACGCACCTTGTCAATTATTAATCAAACGCCTATCAGAGCATGCTAAACTTCCTACAAGAGGCTCTGCTGCTGCTGCTGGTTACGATCTCTATTGGTAAGATCTCGTCATTACGATGTGTAAACTGATCTTGTTTGACAAGCAAAAGTTATTTCGTTATTTTACTGACAGATAATCATGAATAAAAACCTATAGTGCACATGACATTACCATACCTGCTAAAGGTAAAACTATAGTAGCTACAGACATATCTCTTGCCATTCCTATGGGACATTATGGTCGCGTTGCTCCCCGTTCCGGCTTAGCCTCCAAACATCATTTGGATACTGGCGCCGGTGTTATTGATGCTGATTATCGTGGACCGCTTGGCGTGTTGTTATTCAACTTCAGCGATATCGATTATCAAGGTAAGACAGTAGGTTAAATGCAGGAAAGAGAATTTTCAAACTTTTGATCTCACTGGTTTATTTCTCTCGAATCCAGTGAAACGTGGTGATAGAATTGCTCAGTTGATCATAGAAAAGATATCCACGCCCGAAGTTGTTGAAGTAGAGGTAAGACAAACAATTCTGCCTATAATAGGAACGAGTATTTAATATTTGGCTGTTCATTTATAGTCCTTGGAAGAATCAGAACGTGGCCATGGCGGCTTTGGCAGCACAGGATACCAGTAAAGGGACCAACGATTTCTCTTATTAAATCAACAAATTCTTTTTATTCATTATATACAATAATAATAATATATATATATATATATGCACAACGCATGAACAGACACAGATTTTATTATACACAATAAATGGCTCATCATGCCCTTTTGCAAACGAAAATTAGTGATCTAACAAATCGGTGCCTTCTATCCTAACGGATAAATCTTTACATCGGAGTGCTCCGAGAAGACAATCCGAGGTTATAGAATGTAGAAATAAACCCAGCAAGGATAAAGATTGTAGAATTGTATTACGTATGAGATAATCATCACTTAATAGATCACTATTGAGGTTCCGGCAAATGATCGGTTTTGCCTACCACAAACTATACGCTTGTGATCATTCCATGATAACCAAATTAACATAGAAGAGCTGCCATTGAGCGCCTTTTACCGTGTGACTATCACCTTGGCCTGACTTTTTTTTTTCGCACGCTTGCACAGCAAATGCGTGAAATTGCGAGAAATTCGCTGCTGTTGTCGTTGGATTAAAACTCCATTGTCTGTGGACCTGTCACACAGCACTAAATACTCAGAAAACGTAGTATCAGGCTTTCTTTTTTTTTTTTTTTCTTTTGTTTTTTTTGTTCTTTATTTGAATCCTTCTTGAATTTGAAAAATGGAGCAATTCTTAGAATACGTTGAAAAGCATGAACGAGACTTTATTGAAAGACTTCGTAAAGCCGTTGCTATTCCTAGGTAAATATAAAAGGAAGAAAAGTACATTTGACATAAAGCCAAAAACGTTTGTGCTTCACAAGCAGTTGTCATTAGTCAGAAAGCATTATCATTAACAATGTTTTCAATACATACTATATCATTAGCGTGAGTGGCGACCCTGCTTATCGTCCTGAAGTTTTCCGTATGTCAGAATTCCTCGTTGCTGAGCTCAAAGCCCTTGGTGCTTCTGTCGAAACTCGTGACCTTGGTAAGCAAAACTGGCACGGCCAAGAATTGGATTTGCCTCCTATTGTTTTAGCTACTGTCGGCAATGACCCCTCAAAGAAGACTATCCTCGTTTACGGTCATTATGACGTTCAACCTGTAAGTGTTTTAGAATGAATTAGAACGGATATGGATATATATGAAAGGAACAGAGAAAGGGATAATGAGGACGATAGAATAGAAAAAAGCCGTTAAAATGAGTAAGCAAGGTCTTAACATTATTAAATTTATACATAAACTAGGCCCTTATTGAAGATGGTTGGAACACTAGTCCTTTTGAATTAGTAGAGGATGATCAAGACCGTTTGGTTGGTCGTGGTTCGTCTGATGATAAGGGTCCTGTTCTCGGTTGGATTAATGTTGTCGAAGCCCACAAGTCTCTTGGTCTTGAGTTGCCCGTAAATCTCAAATTCTGTCTCGAAGGTATGGAAGAATCTGGTTCAGAAGGTTTGGATGCTCTTATTTATGATGAAGCTTCCAAGTACTTCAAGGATGTTGATGCTGTTTGTATCTCCGATAACTACTGGCTTGGTACCACCAAACCTTGCTTGACATATGGTCTTCGTGGTGTCTCTTATTACCACATGAAGATCAAGGGTCCTGTAAGTAGTCGTATAACAAAAAGAAAAAAAGTTAGGATATGGATATAAATGCCATTAAGGTTATCATGTCAATCTAATACTCTTATCTTTCTATCAATCGGCGATATGTAATAGCGTGCTGACCTTCACTCTGGTGTCTTCGGTGGCACTGTTCACGAACCTATGACAGATCTTATCAGTGTTATGAGCAAGCTTGTAGACCCTAATGGTAAAATCCTTGTTCCTGGTATTTATGACGAAGTTCGTGAAGTTTCTCGTAAGTAGATTTAGTAGAAGGTTTATTTATGTGGTCTGAAAATATTTGTGATATTGATGCCGAAGCGTTTACAAAATTTTAGCCGAGGAGGAAAAGACATATGATAATTTGGACTTTAAGATTGAAGAACTTCATGATGCCATTGGTAACAAGACCAACATTCACGACTCCGTTCGTAAGACTCTTCAGTGCCGTTGGAGAAATCCTTCTCTTTCTTTGCACGGTATTGAAGGTGCTTTCTACAATCCCGGTGACAAGACTGTCATTCCTGCATGTGTTACTGGTAAATTCTCTATCCGTACTGTCCCTGATATGGAACCCAAGAAGATCTCCGAATTAGTTGTTAAATACTGTAAGGATGAATTTGCTAAGTTGGGATCCAAGAATGAAATTGACGTTTACTGCACTCATGACGGAAACTACTGGCTTTCTAGCCCTGAACATCCCAATTATGGTAAGTTTAGCCATTTTGAACACAGAGATGAGGGAAGAGGAAGCTTAGAGCTGAAGAGATGGTGATGCTGCCAGTTTAATAAAAGCAAGGAAAGTATACTTACGTGTATAATTGTTCGTCATTGAAAAAATAGTTGCTGCTGCAAAGGCTGTTGAAACTGTTTACAAGGTCAAGCCTGACTTAACCCGTGAAGGTGGTTCCATTCCCGTCACCCTTTCCTTCCAAGATGCTCTCAACAAGAATGTTCTTTTGTTACCTATGGGCCGTGGTGATGATGTAAGTTGCACAGCTCTTGTTTTTTCCTCGCATAGCGATGAGTAAAAGGGATTCTAGACTCATACTTTTTCTTATTTGATAGGGTGCTCACTCCATTAATGAAAAGTTGGACAGATCAAACTATATCAAGGGTACTCAATTATTAGGTGCTTACTTGTATGAAGTTGCAAAGGTTGACTTGTAAATATGCAATTTTGCCTGTGTATTTTTAAAGAATTAAACCAAAGCTTACATTAGCTATACCATTGCATTTCTGATTAAAGTCTTTAAAGACATACTCATAAGGATAGTAGAGACATAGCATAAATAAGCAAACGCTCACTACTATTATCGACCTTTTCTTATTCCTTTTCATCCACCGTTTGGCGCCAACAAGCCTTATTATTACGCTAACACATTTCTTCACTAGCACAAAATCACTGGAGTAAAACTCTAAGACCACTACGACAATCTGACAATCAAACAGAGAGCCCTTAGCCTGCATATGAAAATCTTTTGCATGATGGTCATCCACACAATTAAAAGCCACGGCAGCGTAAGGGGACACAGTCAGAAAGGGAGGGTCAGAGGAAGAGGACAGACAATTATCCGGGTTGCAAGTCCATTTAACCGTTTGAGTCATTTTTTATACAGAATTTTCTAAAAAATGAGATCCCATCTTAACCCAGTTATGGTATATAAATATAATCGGCCAACATCAGAATGGTTTTATGCCGCCTTTACCAAATGCAAAGGAAACGCGGGGATACAACAGATTCGCAGCTGTCAGTGTCAATGAGAAAAGCATCTTTAACGTGTACATATGAAATTGTCTATTTATAGACCTTTTTCAATGGCCAGAATGCAATAAACGTATCTGTTAAAAAATCAGAAGGTTAGATTGAATAAGTATCTGACCTGTTGTTGAATACATTGACAATGGACGAATGGTTAAGGCTGCACAAAGAAGCTCTCCCGTAAGACTCGCTGTTACAAATGCCTAATTTGTTTTCAGACTTACAGGTTTTACATGGTCGAGGGTCTAAGCCTGAACTACAAAATCTATTTTTAATCCGTTGGCAGAATAAAAGAGCTTACATACTGTACTGAAAAACGAAGGATTCAACATCTAAGCGCGTTTAAGGCATGAATTACTTTGTCACAAAGTTTACTTAGATCCAAGTTTCCATATTTGTAGAGAAAGAAAAAGGATCGACTCTGATTAAACTGGCGAAAGGACCTGTGCCTTTTTTTAAAACATTCAAAAAAAAAACAACGTGAAAAATCTATAAAAAAGTCCAAAAGCTCGGAAAAAAAAAAAAAAAAAAAAAAATATCGAAGAATGCGAATTGTTGTATTGTGTGTGCATAAAGTTAACGTTTTCAAGTGCATTACGTACATCAAAAATGCCCCCATTGTCGTAGTTTATTGAAACATCAAAGACCACAATGGAAAAAAGTAGTGAATAAAGAAAAGACGTACACACGAAAATGTTACTTGCTTTCACGGCCTCGATTTTTTTTTTTTTTAATTTTGAAAATTTGTATTCTTTGAAAACTCCATTGTTTTATTTTTAAACCTTCTTTTATTCAGCTTTTTCCTTTTACATTACATATATACTATTCTTTGTTCTTTAGTCCTTTTGTCTTTGTGGATGCGTCTGTGGATGCGTTCGTTCTATTCAACTAATAATAAGCACCTTTCTTAATATTTATACATATACCATTTTGTAATACAGCGCACACTGTTCTTTTTCTTTTCAGTTCTTTATTCTTAAACAAGACATACATTAAATTAAATATTTACTTACTTCGTTCGTAAATCATGGCAACAACCAATTCTCACTCAACTACCGGCAACAGCAATGGCAGTAATGTCGTAGGTGTTCATTATAAGGTTGGTCGTAAACTAGGCGAGGGAAGTTTCGGTATTATATATGAAGGTAGAATTATTAAAAATATATTATGGTATAACCGTTACAAAGACGAATATAACTGAACTCGGACAAATACTGTAGGCACCAATTTATTGAATAACCAGCAAGTGGCTATAAAATTCGAACCTCGCAAATCAGATGCACCTCAATTAAGAGATGAATATAGAACTTACAAAATTCTATCAGGAACCCGTAAGTTGTCATATAGCATGGGTGAATTATCTCATTTGGACAAATTGCTAGTACAAGATCTAATTTTCCTCTTCTTGAATTTATATATTATGTATATAGCTGGTATACCAAATGCTTATTACTTTGGTCAGGAAGGCTTACATAATATTTTAGTCATTGATCTCTTGGGACCCAGTTTAGAGGACCTCTTTGATACTTGCTCAAGAAAATTCAGTATTAAAACAGTCGCCACATTGGCAAGGAATATGGTAATGGGAACTACAAGGGGATGCTGGGCTTCAGCTGGACAAGTTATTTATCGAGTCCTATTCTTTCTCTTTTTCTTTTCTTCCTCTTTAGATTACTAGAGTCCAAAGCGTGCATGAACATAACCTCATTTACCGTGATATAAAACCCGATAATTTCTTAATTGGAAAACAGACTACTTCGGAAGCCAATACTGTGTATATGATCGATTTTGGCATGGCGAAACAATACAGAGACCCCAAGACAAAGCAGCATATTCCTTACCGTGAGCGAAAAAGTTTGTCAGGCACGGCGAGATACATGAGTATCAATACACATCTAGGCAGAGAACAATCAAGACGGGACGATTTAGAATCTTTAGGCCACGTATTCATGTATTTTCTAAGAGGGTCTTTACCATGGCAAGGGCTCAAAGCAGCAACAAATAAGCAGAAGTATGAAAAGATTGGTGAAAAAAAGCAGACCACATCTATAAAAGATCTATGTGCAGGATTTCCAGGTAAATCAAATGCGAAACGTGCTGCTCCCGCCTTTTTCAATGTTGCAGTTTCCTAACGGCTTTTTATAGAGGAGTTTGGTATCTACCTTCAATATGTTAGAAAGCTAGGGTTCGAAGAGACACCAGACTATGACTTTTTACGAGATCTGTTTACAAAAGTCTTGAAAAACCATGGTGAACGCGACGACGGGGTTTATGATTGGATGCTACTGAATAATGGAAAGGGACTAATAGCAGATAAAACACGACGTTCTATAGGTCACCATCAGTCACAAAAACAACAAACAGCGAGAGCTACGCGTAATCCTACCACAGCAGCACAACAACAACCTTCCCATCAACAACCCCTTCGACACGAAGCGACGATGAATAACCATAGTCAATACAATCGCACTCAACCACCTGCCGCTGCTGCAACTACTGCTGCTCCGACACATGACCATCGTAATTTACAACAAACTGATTTTGCTGAGCAAACTACATTGAGAAAGAAGTCTTTTTGGCAACAACTTGTATCATTTGTTACATGTGGATTTTGTTCATGATCTTTAAGAATAGATACAAAAACAATAAAAAAGAGATCTGGCCTTTTTTGGGGCCGTTTCGAACCCGTCCGAATACGATAAGGATTTGCGTATACTTATAGACAATTGAGGACTTGACGTTGTGACTCAATAAAACTACTCTATAGAAGTACTTTGCAATGGATAACAGTGAACTGATAATGTATAAATTAGTCAAAAAAGGGGATATATATTTTGGTGTAAAATAAATTAAGTGTGTGGTATCATTTAATATATGTACAAAGATGATCTAGAGGTAAATGTTTTTACACTGTGGAGCTAATCCTCATAAAAGCCTTCGACAAATTGATTTATATCAGTTACATTCTCTTCATGTATAATATCGCCATCATGAGAATTGTCGCCGTCTTTGTTATTCAAATCCTGCAAAATCATTTTGTTGACATCGTGAGAGTGATTGTGAATGTTATTGAGAATAAGGAGTCCACTTGAGTATCTTCTGACATTTGTTTGTGCAATATCGATCGTTTCGAACAGTGGCTTTCTCGCCCAGCAACAAACATACTCCATATAAGAATCGTAATCAACGGCCTCTTGCAACATAGTGTCAATCGCGATGTCAAAGTCGACGTCTTTTCGTAGGTCTTGATGCTTTTCGTAAAAGAGCCTATAGTTTTCCAGCCCTAGTCTCAGCGACCTCAAAATCATGTGTCCTACGGGATCTGAGGCGGGCAACGCTCCAAAGCGAAGAGGGATGACTTGTTGATGCACATCCGTCATATTGCCTACATCATATAATGTATCAAGCATGTTCTTTGCCCAGCGAACGTCAACTCCATAATTCTCCTTCATCAATCTTGGAACTACATAGATAGAATAGGATATTTCCCGCTCAGCACTATTATTCTTTGCAGCGAGACATTGTGTTTATATAGCTTACAGCTTTTCAATATTTCGGAGGTGAAAGGCCCCTGATTGTGTATTATCGGATCGAGATCACGAAACTCGACGTAACCGCCTGGTTTCAACAATCGCTTTACTTCCATCATCACGGTTTTCCAATCCTCTGCAGAAAAGCATGTATATACCTGTCGCATAAAGATGTAATCAAAATATTCATTCGGGAAGGGAACACCTTTTGAATTGAGTATGTCCCATTGTAGAAAGTTGGTGTTTGGCGGTTTAATTGTTTTTGGGTAGTTTGTATTGATATCAATACCGAAAAATTGACTGTCTGGGAAATCTGTAGCCATTTCCATTATCCAAATGCCATTGCCACAAGCAATATCCAATACTTTGGGTGACGTATCAGAATACCAATCCAGGTTTGGCAGGCTAATATCTAGAGGATCTATCATCGGATCTTTTTTTTGTTGCTGGTGCTGTTGTTGCTGGTCAAGCATCATAAAATTGTATCTGTGGTTAATGCAAATGTCACCACTGTTGATGATATATTGTTGCTCTGGACTTTTTCTACTGCCAGTAGAGCAACGTCGTAAATGCAAGTCTGTTAACGTTCCTCTGCGCGAAGAAAGCGACGAGGATATAGATAAATTGACAGATAATAAATCCTTTACGGGTGCTAAGAAATTGGTATCGAAAAGATATTTATACAGAAAATGCTTTTTCGAAGAAACGGTCATAGTTGTCAAACATGAATGGGAGTAGTAAAGAAGGCATTAATCTTCTGATAATAATTCGATTGTTACTACTGCTATACTTACAACTTGTATAAGCCTATCTTGTTCTTGGTCGTCAATGGGTAGAATATACTTGTGTTTACCCCTAGCTGGATAACTTCTACCATGAAACTCAATGATATCCCTGTTGTAATTTATTTTATGTTCAACATCATCGTCCGTTGAAAGTATGGGTGATACAGATGAATATGTTGCTGCTGGTCTTTTGCTGACACTATCATACTCTGCCGTTATGTCTTTTGTTTTCCTTCTCGTCATCAATTTCTTATTGAGAAGGGACGGCCTCTGCCGCTCTTGGTTTTCCCGTGACTTTGGCGGCTTCTTTCCTTCTCCGTCATATTCATTGGTGATGGACGTGAATAGTGGCTCATGATTGCTTGGTTGGTTGCGGAAGGAGCTTCTTGAAAGGGGTCGTTTCGGCTTGCTGTTTTGTGATGACTGTATAGCGCCCATAAAGTGTTTTGTATGCGATAGAAAATAAAGAAGGGTAATTGACAATAAAACAGAAGGATGCAATGACAATTTGCAAAAATAGATGGAAGAAAGAAGATGGGGGGATGATCGAAAAAGCTAGTGCTTTTTTTGTCACTATATTTTTCCATTTTCTATCTATTCTTTTCCTTTCAATGATGACCTTCTTAGAATTCATGTGGTGGGGGGGTGGTGTGGAGCCTTTTTGTAAATTGGATTTCCGCCAAACAAAAATTCATGCAGATTATGCCAATTTTCTGTTTTATAATGGCAGCTGTCGTCCCGATCCATTACATCATATACAGTATAAAAAAGCACAAGCCTTTTTTTTTTGACAGTATGTGTTATATACTTTGAATTTTCTCGCTTCCTTTTTTATCTTTTTTATAACCTTTTAAATACATATTATTAGAACAATAAGCTATCTATCATGCCTCCTAACCCTACTAGAGCTCCGTGCAGACGTACTTCGCGTCGCTTCTCGACGGCTCACGTTCCTCTTCCCGTTTATCTTGGTATCGACATTGAAATACGTGAAGACCGCACTAGTTACTACGCTCTTTCCGTCAATGACGGTATGTATTGTACTGATTACTACGAAGGTCCTCTGAAACGCCACGAGGCTTCCAAATCCGCCAAAGAGATTATTATTGAAGCCTTTACCAAGCTTCATGGTGTTGTTCAACTCTTTGCGATGGCACAAAACTATAAAGTCCAACTAGTCGCTTGCTCTTATGATATTGCAAGCGAGTTTATCAAAGGCCAAGAAGGATTTATTGACATTGAAGAAATTTCTACTATGTCGGATTATTGGCGCGAATTGGACGCTATTCCTTTCCGTGTTATGACTCATGGCAGTTCACCCGATGAACGCGCAAGCGCTGCTGTCAGAAAAGCCGTCATGTGGTAAAGTATTCTACTTGATGTAGTGATTAAAGGAAACAGCAAGAAGCTGAGCGGCAAAATGAATGAGAAACAGATCCTATACTCATGAAGCTCACTCCTCTAGGTTGAGTCCTAAATATCCTGGCAATCTTCCTCGTATTTCCGTAGGATACAGACATGAGGTACGTTTGTAGCCTTCACTTGGGTTCGTTGCACAGTTTTTAAATTGACGCTTATCTTTCTGTTTGATGATATCACATTGCTTATTGAAACAACCTAAACTATAGGTTGAAGGTAAGATAAAACGAATCAAAAAGAAGAGCTCTATCAAAGAATCCAGGCGCTAATTGTACTCATGTCGCATTCCCCTTTAGTCGATTTCAACCATATCATTCGTATGGTCAGCCTCATTGATTATGAGGAAACTGTATGTAAAGAGACGTGGGATGTTTTCCAGGAAATGGTCAAGACCTTCAAGGGAAAGAAATTAAAAGTTTCATTTTTCAACTCAACTCCCCAAGGAGGCGGAGGTAAAGAGTTGTAACTTGAACATTCACCATAGACTTCTTGGCTAATTTTTTTTTTTTTTTTTCATAGTGGCCTTGATGCGTCATGCTCTTCTCCGATTTCTTCATTTGAATGGTGTAGATGTCCACTGTAAGTCTTTTGGAAAAATACTTTTTCCCGAGGCCGTATTGGTTATTGGCCAGATACCTTTTTTAACTCTAACTTTGCTTATTCTATTCTAAAACCCACTTAACAAATAGGGTATGTGGCCAGACCAAAGCCCGAAGTCTTTGATATTACAAAGAGAAAATTCCATAACGTTCTTCAAGGTGTTGCTCCTGCTGATGTTCGCTTGACAGAAGAAGATAAACAGACCTTTATTGACTGGTCTAACGAAAATGCCAACCGATTCTGGCTAGATCCGAATGGTCCTATCAAGAACTCTGATGTTATTGTCATTGATGATCCGCAAGGTAAAGTGATACAGAAAACAAAAAGGGAAGGTTTGCTGTCACTGACTCTTGTATACTGTTTCTTTTAGTTTGTGGTATTATTCCTCATATCCGTAAACATGCGCCCAATACTAGAATCATCTTTAGATCTCATATCGAAATTAGAGCTGATTTGATTGAAAACGAGCCTGAAGGCTCTACTGCGAATACTTGGAAGTAAGTGAGTTGCTGGGGTTGATACTTTTGTCTGCAGGCAAGTTACCATGAAGAGCGGAAGGGCTAATGAACTTTCCCTCCCCCCCCCTTTAGTTTCTTGTGGCAATTTATCAAACACGCTGACCTCTTTGTTGCTCATCCTATCCAAGGGTTCATCCCGCCTGCGGTTCCTACCCGTAATACTGTGTTATTACCAGCTTCCACGGATCCTTTGGATGGTCTCAACAAGCCATTGACAGACTGGTGTATCACTTATTATCAATCCGTCTTCAACCGTATCTGTATGGATTTGGGCGTCAACGAGGTAGACTGGCTAAGACCGTACATTGTGCAAGTCGCTCGTTTCGATCCCTCAAAAGGTATTCCAGACGTGCTTGAAGCCTACCGTCTTTTGCGTCTGAAGATGGACAGTGAATTTAGCGATGCTCGCATACCTCAGCTCGTCGTTTGCGGCCATGGCAGTATTGATGACCCTGATGGCACTGTTATCTTTGAACAAGTCATGGACATGCTGGAATCTCCCAAGTTTGCCACGATTGCCAGCGACGTCATTGCCGTTCGACTTCCGGCATCCGATCAATTGTTGAATATGATTTTGCGAGGTGCTTATGTGGCTCTTCAATTATCTCACCGTGAAGGTTTCGAAGTCAAGGTAACAGAGGCCCTCTTCAAGGGAATTCCCGTCGTTGCTTACGAAGCAGGCGGTATCCCCTTACAGATCCGCCGCAATAAGGATGGCTTTTTGGTACCCATCGGCGAGGTAGAACAGGTAGCTGATTGCCTCTATAGACTTTTCAAAGAACCTCAACTACGCGCTGAAATGAGCGAAAACGCACGGAAATTGGTAACCGAAGAATATTTCACGGTGTGGAACGCTATGTCTTGGTTACATATGTTTATTGAACTGACTCAAAACCAAGAGCTGGCTCAACACAAAGAGGATGGTGGTCTGTCGAACTTGGAAGTGTTGAGCGGTACTGATTTGGGTCATGCCCGTAAGGTGTCTGACCTTTGGAGAGAAAAGTACAATTATACTGGACCCAAGAACTTGACTATAAGAGATTAGATACAGCGTCCTGTCGATGAACACTCATTCGACTTTACGCACACTTAATACGCCCCCCCCAGTTAATTTTATTCATTTTATGTTCTTCTTCTTTAATATTGTTGCTGCCACTATCTTATTTTCCTTGTTGTCTCTATATCGTCTTGAACTTTACGCTAATCATCTCAAATAAATACGAGTCTTTTTCCGAGGAATGTATTCGTCTCCGCGCCGCAATGATGAGTATGTTCAATGAGTAGAAGCGACTGCAGTGTGCAACTAACCCACGTATCTTGCATTTAACTGTTATCTGCTCATTGGCTTGTAGAAAAAAACCAAAAAGTCGCTTACGAGCGAGGAGCTTCAAAGCAAAACAGAAGGGCAAATTGGTTCTCCCTATTCGTCCGTTCTTACCCGTCAATACCTAAAAAAAAAAAATAAAAAAAATAGAAAAACCCAACCTAAATGAGAGTCTTTGTACTCCATAATGTCATAATTCATGTTTTCAATCTTTAAAGGGGAGAAAGCTTGAAAAGAAAAAAACTGATGGATAGCCATTCTTTAATAAACGCATAGCTAATATGTTTAACAATTTTAATAATGTGCCTGAATATTGTTTTATTTACAAATGCGCGTCTGACGTTTAGAAACATTGGCACTCGTCATATTAGCGTCAGAGTCGGAAAGCAGTTTTTAAACAACACGGAAAAATAATTCTAGAATAACGTGATTGGGGGAGGGGTGGGTGGGCAGGTGTGGAGGGGTGCAAAACAAACACTGCTGTGAAGAATGAAGAAAGAGTCAATTGGGTTGCTTTACACACAAATAAGATGTGGTTCGCAACGATCATTTTGTAAGTTAACTTGCTATTCAACTGAATTTGAACGTGTTTTTCTGCGTTCATCTTGCTTACAAGTTCAGGAGTTTTGTTTTCTTTTTGTTTGAATCCTGCAATTTCATTGGCCAAATTCGTGAGTTGAATGCATGGTTATTACTTTTGCCTTTTGTTCTGATCATACATCACGACTTGTCTCCCACCTTCTCTTAATAAACAGCCAAGTTTTTTCATCCTTGACGTGGGTTGGAAACAAACAAATGTTCACAACTCAATTCATTATCGAGGACAACCAAAATAACGATGACTCGTGGCAGCAACGAGGACAAAGAAAGTGAAGGCTTCTCAGGTATATATAAAGACCAATTCCATTTCTCGTCCGCTTTATCAATATCAACAACAAACCTTTAGAAGCAACAGTATCCTCTTTCCTTAATCACTGCCTTCCCCGTTACCATCCTTTGTAAAAAAACCTAACGACAAAAAAATAATAGAAATGAAGGTTGCTGCCATTTTCATCCTGTTCGTCACTACTTTCTTCGCGTCGTCTACTTTTGCGTTCTGTATCTACAACAATATTGGGGATGGACCTGATGGTAGAAAAACTTATCTATGGGTTCGACAAGCTCCGTTGAATGCTGGTCCAAATTATTTCAAGTAAGTTTATCTAGTGATGAAGGGACTTTATCCTTTGTTTGTTTTTGTTTTTTTTCTATGTTAACGTACAAACTATGGTTAGACGTTTCGCCAATTATCACCTGAATCAAGGCGAAAAGGCTTGCTGTGCATACACCAACCCGGATTGTGTCCGAAGCCAAAACAAAGATGAAGAGATCCAATTAGTGGTAGGTATTTTTGTACAGATTGTCGGTTATGATCAAAATGGCAGAAAAGAGTAACTGTTTCCCTCGTTGACCCCTTTTTACCAGGTACGAAAGTGGTATGGTAAGGCGGATTATGATCCCTTGGTCATCTCTATGCCTGGCGGTGGTTGGATCAACTTTCAAGGATCTGGATACCTGAGTAACCATTTTTTTGAAGTATTCAATCCTGATGGTACACCTTATCCTCTCAAATACAGAGTAGACAACCAAGCTGGCTATCAATAAATAGTTATGAAGCGCGACCACGCATTCTTTGTTTGGGAGGGAGGGGGGGGTTTTGTATCTTTTTTGGTGATTTCACAAGTCCATCCGATAAAAGTTAGATCTTTCATCCACCCCTACATGATGAATAATTTATTATAATTTAATAAGGACGCAAAGAAATAGTAATGATTGAATAATAAAAATACAAAATCTTTTTTCTTGTTGCGGGAGATATGAAAGATAGATACTATGTTACAAGGAGGATTACTGAGTATACGTATATAGGAAAGAGGATACATGGCAGTAGATGCTAAAGGTAAAAATGGAGTGAATTGATCATGATGATGAAGAATAGAGGTAAAAGATAACAGATAATGAATCTATGATTACTCTTTTGAAAATTGACAAAACAGAGACATAAGGGACAGTCTTTTATAGCTCGGCCCAAGCCAAGACTTTGTCGTTGACATAATCCTTGAGGGTACACTGTTTTTCGACGACGGATACTGTTTCGGGCAAAATATCGACTAATTCTTCAAAGGCCTTGTATTGTAAAACAAAAAAGTCGATATGGCAGCCGTTGAAACTCCAACCTTCATCGTCCACGCGAACACAACCATTGTGCTTTAAACCATTTGGTAAGGTGACGCCGTCCAGTTGCTTAATGTACAAATGGGTGCCAATGTCAATATCGTTCGCGGCAACACTGATCCACGGAACCAACGATTGACCATGGGGGCCGATACCGAAGGGCGTCTTGGAACGATCGAGCACCATGAAAGCGTTCTTGTGTTCAGCCAAGTTGATCAAGCGACCGTCTTGAAGTAGCCCGCTGCCTTCCATTTGGAACGCGGTGTAGGTGTTGGGCGCTACCTTGGCGATGAGCTTACCCTCGTTTGTTTTAAGCGCCTTGACTTTGGCGCCTGTCAACTTGATTGGTTGGCCGTTGCTGCCTAAATCGTATTCGCCTTCCTTGGGTATCCAGTACTGTGTAAGTTTAGCAGATTCATGGCATTTCTCCAATAAAAGACTTAACGCGTTCTTCTTTTCAAAGGGAGCCGCGAGGGTGAGCGAGCAGTAAGAAAGGAAAAGAGCAACAGTAAAGAGTAAGATTGGCTTCATGGATGAACCAGAGGAGGGGTAGTAGAAATTTAGAGGAAAAGAGGAAAAGCGACGTAAAGAATCAGCTTGAAACCTATGTACAGAATAGCGTCTGCTCTCTTATAGGTTTAGCAACACGGCTGATATACAGATTGGGTTGGGAGTTCCCAGAACAGCAGACAACGCGCAGTAAAGATGATCATTGGCTACACTGATTCAAATGTCCCCTTTCAGGATAAAGTGCCTACCTATACACCCTACAGATATCAAGGGCCGATCCAGTCAAAAAAATGGTTGACATTGGTAGGCGCCACAGGGTTGGATAAATATAGTTTTTCCTGGTTTTTTTTTTATTTTACAAGATTTTACATTCAGTCACACACAGTCCTCCTGGTTGAGCAAAAGGAGGTTAAACCAAACATCATTATTCTATAAGGGTTCTACGCTGTTCTTTTTATCGATCAGACGCTCACGTTCGGATCAACCTAGCCATGAGCATACAGCATCTGTTCAATGGATGATACATAGACACATTTTGCAATTCAAATGAGGGAAAAAGAAACGTAGTTCAAGTGTAGACTATCTCCATGTCAAAAATAGATGTGTGTCAGTTCAACTGGGCGAATCACTTGTTTGTTTCTATAACTACTATGTATCGCCTATTAAAAAAAATGCATCTTTGGGGGTGGGGAATCTTCCCAAGAGAACTTGTTCTGTGATGTCGTCCCCTGTGCTTCTTCTTCTTTCGATGAATTTTGAGTCAAATGAACACGAACCCAGTTCGAAACCCGCGACTCTCAAAGTGCATTTTTTAGATATGAAAGCAATCATAGAAAGCAGCAAAGGACATGATTCAGATTTCATCTTGTTTAATTAGACAGAGTATGATAACCAAGGGGTTTGCTCTAAAAATATGATGAGATACTATAAATAGGTGTTGCTTGGAATGAGCCATAGACACAACGTTTTATTTTATATTTGCTTGCTGTTTTGTCAATTTTTGTTTAACTGAGTTTGGAATAAAATGCTGTTGTATATTCAAATGTACGTGGAAACAAAGATATATTGTTAGAGAATACATATTTCGGTAGGGTTGTTATTTTCTAATACGCACACGGTTAGGATGACGCGCCAATCATCGACAGTCAAATGCTGACAAAATGCAAACAAACAAACCAATGTCGGAATTCTATTCTGATGGATTCCCTTTTTTTTTTTTTTTTTTTTTTTTTTTTTTTGTCGACCCAACACCCCTCTGCTCTTTCTCCAATGATCGGAAAACTGTCTTGCCTTTTTTGGTTGTGCAGAAAAAAAAAACCAGGTTTTAAACATAAAAAGTGGTGCCTGGATTTTGCAAGCTTTTCCTAACAAAAACGCAGTTCCCAACCCCAATGTTATGAAAGGAGAGCTTGAATATAGCTTGAAAGACAATAGGTTTGAACAATAAAAGTTGAACATGCACCTCTTTCCTCTTGATGTGACGACTTACTCTCGAAGATTTGGGAAAGAAGTACTCAAGCTGGACTGACGAGACGAATGTCATTGACTCTGATGATGGCCGTGCTTTTCTCTCTGCTGTCACAATACGCGCTCACGTCGTCGCGTCTGTGGCGTCTCATCTAAGTTTATCCCTGCCTCATTTCTCTGAAACTATCATGATCAGAAAAGTTTAATATTACTTTTCTTACAGAGTTCTAAAAATAGAAGGAAGATATAAAGTTCAAGTCGTAGTCTACTAGATAAGTCTAGATCTTTCTTGTCCTGAAAAGAAGGTATCATTTTCGCCATGGGTTGACAGTGAAGGCTCACTGCGCACTACGATGGCTGCTGTGACTGTGGCTGCGACTGTTGTGGCTGCAATGGTTGTGAGGGGTGTCGCTTTCTTGCTCCTTCCTTTAGCTTTTCCCATCTTTCTTTATACTTTGCCATGAGATGCTCTTGTTTCTTGTTTTGTAATCTGAGTGTTCGGTTCATGTCCTCTAATTCCTTGATGCGATTGACAATCTCGGCCGTGCTTGCTCCTCCTCCAGCCGCTGTGGTGGCAGTCACGAGATGGCTATTCCCATGAGGAG
Organism: Mycotypha africana; assembly: GCF_025528875.1. NCBI lineage: Eukaryota > Fungi > Mucoromycota > Mucoromycetes > Mucorales > Mycotyphaceae > Mycotypha > Mycotypha africana. The sequence continues at coordinate 1,470,100 of NW_026515729.1, forward strand.
GAGGACGTGTATTTCTGATGTTGTGCGTAGGCGAAGTGGCAGAGGCAGAACGTGTCATGCTCATGGCAGCTGTTTCTTGATTTTCTTGAAGAATGCGAAGGGCTTGTTTTTGAATATCATTTTTGAATTGAACAATACTACTTTTCAACACGGTGCTATCCACTGATTTCTGGGAATCGTGGGTTTTGAGTGGGGGAAGGGGGTTTTTTCTTTATTTTCAATGATACCCGTGCCTGCATCCTTTTTTTTGTCTTTCTTACCTTTTCCAAGTCTCGTATTTGATTTTTAATGATTGACATTTGCTCTTTTAACGCTTCATTCTCCTCTTTTGGGCTCTTTTTATGCTGTCCATCGTCGTCGTTCTTGGACTCAAGTTGTTTCTGTGGGTCAGGATTGGAAAAGAAGCCATCCGCTATGTCTGCCATTTCTCTTTTGATATGCTCAGTGACGCTATCATTCAGCGTTGTATCATAATGGATAGGATTGTTTTGGTTCAAGGTGTTGTCGTCAATGACAGGTAGCTTTTCCATCATGGGTTCAATCATTCCCCAAAATTTATTGAAAGGATCGTCTTCATCCATCAAAGGCGGAAGAGGAGGAGGAGGAGCCGGTGGTATGGCTGTTACATCCTGACAACTACTCCTCTTGTCCTCTGGAGAAGATAGGGTGGCTGCCTTTTGTATTGCATAGATTTCTTTTTCTATTCGCTTCATATCAAATGTCGGATCCATGGACTGCTTTCTTTAATGATGCTTTTTCTTTCTCTTCAATCTTGATTTCACGTGGGGGGGGACGTTTTACTATTCATTTGTCAGAATGGAATAAGCACATCCATCACTTTTGACCATCTGTTTTCTTGCCATGGTGGCCATGGGTCCATGGAGTAGCGAGAATTACCTTTTCTTTCAGAGTGGTGACTGATGTGTGGAATGACGAGCAGGTGACTAATGCTGGAAACAATGAAAAAAAGAAAGCTGGTTTTTTGTTGTATTGCATTGGATGGTTTAAAAGCTGGCATAATTTATTTTGATAGTTTTTAACGAGAAAGGTTAAAAAAATGGCCAATGACCGGTGTCAGCTGACATGAGTTATTATTTCATGCAGTTTCATCCCCACAAAAAAAATATAATGCACACAGGAAGCGGGTGGGGGACTTTTAAATTTTTAATGCTAAATCTATTGAAATCAATCATAGTGAATATGTATGTATAAAAACGCGTCATCGGTTTCCACAGTAAAATGAGGGCCATTGCCCGTGTTTTTTATTGCTGCAATGCAAACAATCATCATGATCATCGAGATGACATAGTGGGGAGGGGAGGGTCGTCGGTTCAATGACAAGATGAGTTTTTGTACAAGAATTCCTATCTCTCCTTTGTATATCACCCTGAATCAACGGAATGGATAAAAAGCAAAACGAGACCATGTTCTGTATCCATGTACAAATTGTACAATAAGGACAGATGGTAAAAGCAAAAAAAAAAAAAAGAAAAAAAAAAGTAACATTGTATCACAAAAAATTTAGCTTTTTTTTTTTTTTTTTTTTTTTTTTTTTTTTTTTTTTTTTTTACATCAATTAATTTTTTTTATAGTGATTTAGTGTTGTTCACACCATAACTTGTCTATTATTCCTGCTCTATTCCCCTCCCCCCTTTTTTTTATTTTTTTTTCCTTCTGTTTTTCTTTTTCTTTTTTTCAAAAATAAAGGAGACCGAGATATTTGCATTTCGATAAAAAAGAAAAAACAAAAAAAAAGAAAAAAAAATTGCTTTTTTTTTTTTCTATTCCTTATCACATCCATATATACATATACTCTACTCTACATAGCTGACAGCAAAATGGAAAGAACAGCCACAGCCACATTGACAACGACACCAACGAGTACGACTACGACGACTACGACGGCTCCTTCTACCACTTTGCTTCACCCTCATCCTCATCATCATCATCATCCTACTACTCTGAGCAGTGCTAAAAGGACGAGTATGAAAAAGGATTTGCTGACGACTACTCTATCCAGAAACACAACAGCTGCTGCTACAGGAACAATGCATCTCAACACTAAAAATACCAACCCTTATCTTAAAAAGGCACCTTGTATCGACATGAATCATGCTACAACGACACATACTACACCCACTTCACCTTTTCCATCCAATCATCCTTTGGCCAATTTACCTCTACCCATCATGATGCCAACACCTTATCAACAGCAACAACAAGCAAAATTACATTACTACCATCATAAACCACCTGTCTATGTGGAAAGACCTAGTTTTACTGTCAAAGATTTCGAATTACAAGACACCTTGGGTAAATAGAATTAAAAAAAAATATATATATATATATATATATATATATAAAAGTACGAGTCGTTCACTGTTGCCCCCCCCTTTTTTTTGATCTTTTTTTTGTATTCTCCTCTCCCTTTCTTCACCACCCTACCTTAGGTACGGGCACTTTTGGTAGAGTGTATCTCTCAAGATTCATACCGTCCAACAAATACTATGCCATGAAAGTGCTGAAAAAGTCTGAAGTAGTGAGATTGAAGCAAGTAGAGCATTTGTTGTCAGAAAAGCAAATCTTGGCCTCTGTTCGATTTCCATTCATTGTGGATCTGTAAGGTTTTGATGATGATAGAATGCGGAGGTGGGGGTTGTGGCTTTGTTCAGACGTGTTCATGCTAACACAATGACAAAAAAAAAAAAAAAAAAATTAGTTTCTGTACCTTTCAGGACAGCACCCATTTGTATATGCTACTTGAATATGTGGTAGGCGGCGAGTTATTTACTCATTTAAGAAAAGCAGGAAGGTTTACAAATGATATGACAAGATTCTATGCATCGGAAATAGTCCTGGCGATTGAATATTTGCATTCAAAGGATATCATTTATCGTGATTTGAAACCTGAAAATTTACTTATTGATTATCAAGGTCATATCAAGATCACTGATTTTGGCTTTGCAAAAAAAGTAGTGGATAGGTAAGGGGGGGGGGGCGTTTTAACAACATTTTTTTAAATCTCTCTCTTATCCTAATGGCTCTCACATCCTTCTTCTTTTTAGAACGTGGACTTTATGTGGTACGCCAGAATATCTTGCTCCTGAGATCATACAAAGCAAAGGCCATGGTAAAGCAGTGGATTGGTGGGCGTTGGGTATACTTATCTTTGAAATGTTGGCAGGGTAAGCTCACAACAGAAAACTCAAAGCAACAAGGACAAAAATGCGTTTTTTTGTTTTTTTTTTTAATTCACCTCTTGGCTGTCATGTATAAAAAGATATCCTCCTTTCTTTGACGACAATTCGTTTGGCATTTATGAAAAGATTTTAATGGGAAAAGTACAGTTTACAGCGCATTTCGATCCATTAGCCAAAGATCTGCTGAAACGTCTTTTAGTGAGTGACAGAACAAAACGGTTAGGGAATTTAAAGGTAAGCCACCCCCCCCGCCGAAACGCACCCGAGAGAGAGAGAGAGAGTCGACTCATGTAGTATTCCTTTAGGGCGGTTCAGAAGATGTGAAGCGACACAAATGGTTTAGAGGAGTGGATTGGATAGGATTATTGGAAAAGAACGTACGCGCGCCTATTATACCTCACTATCCTCATCCAGGAGATACAAGTAATTTTGAAAAGTATCCAGAAAGCTTTGATCCAGACTCGAATCCATACGACGCCAAAGACCCTTATAAAGATCTTTTTATCGGATTTTCATAAAAAAAAAAAGAAACCATCTTTATTTCATACCCTCCCTATCCACTCTATTTAATATTTCATTTCTTTTTTACGACAAATTTAACTGGCATACGTATAATCATCATACTCATCCTCCTCATGATCATAATCACCCTTTTATTTTATCTGAATTGCACATAAAAGAAGGAACAGGGGCGCTTTTTCTCCTCACCCAAATCGAATCATACAATTACCCCTTACCCAAAAAAAAAGAAAAAGAAAAGAAATGGCTCCTCTTTTCACTGAGGCAAGTCCCCAGTTTCTGGAATGTTGTCTACTTATAAGATCGGGGTTGAAAGGGGGCTTCTTTTTTAATTTCCCTCATTTCACTGCAGAACATACAACTGTTTGTTTTTTAAAAAAGATAAAAAATTTCCTTAAAAAGTCAGATGCCATATCAAAAAACAATCGAGTTTTATTACGACATGACATGAGCGTCGCATGGGATGATGAAAAATGTAAAAAATGAAACTTTTCCAGAAAGTCCATGATGTTGGTCATAAATAGAGATTAAAAAAGTGATGTAGAGGGTTGTACATAATGAATGTAGTAAACTACAATGATGGTATATGAAAAAAGGAAAGATGACTGTCAAGAGGGGGGGGGGACTCAGGCACGATGATGCTTTAGATAGTAAAACAGTTTTCGCGACATTGTCTTTGCCATGGGCGCTGATTTTTTCTTAAGGGCATAGGGTGGATGTTCTTGCGTCACTGGCGAGGAGGAGGCGGCTGCGGCGACGACGACGACGGGATGGCTTGTTTTTGATTTCTTATGACGAGGAAACAACACGTCATTCATCATGGATTTAAAGGAATGGAGAGAGGAGTTTGACTTTCTTTTCGTTACATGGGTGGTGCATAATACATGGTCGTTTTTATCTGGGAGGACCTTTCCATGGACTGTCGAGGGTCCCTCTTTCGTTGTTGTTGTTGAAGTTGTTGAAGTGAAAGTACAGGTTGAGCTGGAAGCGGAGGAAGAAATGTTGGATTCAATAAGGACAGGCGGTATCGTCTCCTCTAGTATGGAGTCATCATCCCAAACGGACGTCGGACGGCGGCCTGTCGTTTCGGAGGGATCTTCACTATCAGACGCGTCAAGATCTGTGTCGTCATCGGAATGGATACTGCTCACCGTAAAATGATCCTCCTCCTCTTCTTCCTCCTCCTCCTCCTCATTGTCTCGGTAGTGGTGCAAGTGCTTGAATAAGCTATGTTGCTGTTCCAATACTTGTTCTTTATAGTAAGGCAAGTTGGACTGTTCATGCGGAAACAGACGGGTGAAAGGAGGCAAGAGAGTGGCTGTTGCATGGTCTCCAGTAAGGACGGTCGACAAGAAATCTTGATAAATCCAATCGGTGGTCTGTGGTATCTTTTCAGTTGGACAGGCTGAAAGCTTGGATGTGGTTGAAGCAGGAGGAAAATCGATATCAAACATGGTTGTAGTAGAACACTGTCTAGAGAAAACTGTCTCTTTGGGGCTCTCCTCTTTTTATAGAGGAACGATAAAATAAACTTTTTTTTTATCCCTTCAAGTTTATAACTCCGCTTCAGGTCGATGATCCTATATCGCGTGTTGAACGCATGTCATTTACGGGGAGAGGAGAGGAGGGGGACAATAGAAACCCAAGCTCTCCTTCAAGTTTGTGTAATCAATATAAAAAAAAAAGACAAGGTGCCAAACTCGATTTTGATGCGTGGGTTACACTTGGATGTCTGTGATGAACTTGCTATTGTTACAAATTCATTTCTTCACTGGACAATTCTTTCCAGATGTGCATGCATGCATGCATGCATCCATGCATGCTTGTGTTGCTTGTGTGCGTGCATGCCTGCGTGTGTGTCTGGTAGGTTGAATGAACTTTTTGTATCCTCCTTCCTACCACGGATGTGCACAGTACGTTTACGAAACATTGGGCCTTTGCTGGCAGTGGACGAGACTATCCTCAGTGTGCGGTCTGTCTACAAAGCCGGGTACTGAACGGAAAAATACCAATGACGCCCAATGTCGTTTCATGTGAATGAATGGATGCATGGCTCGATGAGAGAGAGCACACCCCGCCTCCTCTTTTTTATCAGCAAAAGCTTAATTGCACAAAAAGTCATACTTTTTGAATTTTGCAGGGTAACACTTGTTTATTCAACGGATTCAAGGCTGCTTTTCCATAGACGAGTATGGACTCTTTTTTTTTTTTTTTTTCATTCACAAAGCACGGTCTTTCCCCCCTCATACTATCTTTTTTCTACCCATTATATTTGATTTTTTTTTTTTTTTTGTCTTGGTTTTTCCTTTTAGTAATCCAATAAAAGCGTGGTTGGATTGGCAAAAGCAAAAGGAAATCCGTTTCCCGCTTTTGATAACCAGCCAAAAAAAAGGATCTCCTTCTTGAAAAGCTGTGCGTCTCAATTTATCCCTTGCATGGACAGACTTTTCCATATATAATATGTACAAATATGGATCCCAAAATTTTAAACTTTTTGCTTTTAACAACAATCTTTTTATTTTTTTTTTCTCCAATTGAATTCTTTCAACTCAATTTCAGATAAAATATAAAACTGTGTATGCATAAAATGTAGGTTTAAAAAATTAAAAAAAAAAAAAAAAAAATTTAGTCAATTTGGTTATCTTGCACAGAAATAATTCGTTTATACGTCTGTGCGTGCCTAGCATGCAGTTCCTATTTTCATGTCCTACTTTATTTTCTGTACAACCTTCAAACCTACCTTAAAGCAGAGCAACAACAGACGCATCGCGTGCCCTATACCAGAGATGCCTTATCTCTGTCGAAACAAAGGACGATGATCATAAACTACATGGATAGACATTTGCTTAGCTTTTTTCCTTTCCAAGGGTTTTTCTTTTTTTTCTTTGTTTTCCTAAAGGAAAAACGTGACTGGACTTTCTTGCATCTGTATGTTTGCTGGTTTATTTTATTTTATTTTTTATTTTTTTTTTACAGCAAAGATAGTGGTTATCTTTTTCAAACTGAGTCATCTCTATTTTGTTAATAACGTCTATAACTGAAATTAGAGAAAAAAGGAAGAGGGGTTTAAGTGGGGCAGGATAGAAGTTTTTAGATTATCCGGTAACGTCTCGCGATGTTCCCCTGAGAGAGTAAAAATACTTTTTTTTCATCAAAAAATGTACAAGACCTCTTTCTAGCATCAAGACAGCCAGTTTTCATCAGGTTGTCTCCTATCTGGCATAGGTGTCAACACATCCGTAAAAGGGCATCTATTTGCTCTTTTCTTCTCTCAGTCACTCTCTTTTCCCAATGTAAGATGAGGATATCTTTTTTTTTTCTTTTTTTTCAAATTCAATTGAAAATCTCTTTAAAATCGAGTGAAACAATAAAAAAAGATCAGAGGGAAAAGCGAACGACGTGCATAGAAACAACGGTTTCTGATCGGGAGTGGAAACATGACAAAAAATACTTTATGTTAAAAAGGTGTCAAAAATCAGGGCACTGTCTGACTTTCTATGTCAAAACTATAAAAAAGGTGGAAAAACCTTGTCTTTAAAAGGGATCAGCAAGCCATACCTTCTTCTTTCAACATCATGACACATTTCTTATACTACTCGCTTTTGTCCTTTTATTACAACTTTTACGTTCAAAAACAAGTCGGACAGCGTAGTATGACTGAAAAGTTGTGTGCCCACTGGCCATCGCCAGATCAACTATTTTCGTGCTTCACCAGCAAAGACAGAAATCTGCTGTCTGCTCTGTATCAGTCTTTGCCTAATATCTACAACATGAATCATGACGCTTCTCTGTGTGATGATACAGAGGAAGTCACGGAAGCAGAAGAAGAAGAAGAAGAAGAGGATGAGGATGATGAATTGGATATGGAGACGCGCTGTAGTTGTGGTATCATTCTCTCCAATGACGATAGCTGGTCCTGTGATAACTGTAGAGTCAGTTGTTCTGGTTGTAATCGGTCCTTAGTAAAAGGCTTTGATGAGTACTGTACCCGTTGCTACTATAAATGCCAGAAGCATGGCTTGATACCCAAATCCGCTGCAACTGACGGAAAGTGCCCTGCTTGTTCCGTTTAAAGAATGTGCATGCAAAACTACGTTTGATCCTCCCCCTCCCCCTCCCCTTTTTTTTTTGTATATCCTCCCTTTAGTTGCGTCATTGAATCTCTCTATTATTTATAACTGTATACTCTATCACTAATCACTTTACCTATTCTATATCCTATAAATTGTATGTCGTCGTAAAACCACTTGTTGAAATATATATTTGTACACCCTTATTAAAAAAGATAGATGGTGGTTGAATACATCAGATAGTTAAAGTTGACACTTTCCATTCAAGTTGCGAATGATTAAACTACTTTTCTATGAAAACACGTGTTTTTAGGAGTGCTTTTTCGAAATATCGGACAAAGAAAAAAAATAAAAAAAATGCATGAACGTGTCTTTTGCTTCCCCTCTTTATTTCCTTTCCTTGCTTGTTCCATGATCCTTTTATGCTTCACGTAAAGTTCCTTACGCCCTTCAGAATTGTATTGCTGGTTCTAGTAAGACGCTTCTGTAAATTCAATGTCGATCCACGATTGATTCCTTTCTTGGTTCAATTCACCTTGCAATGCATCGTGGTAAGTTGTTCCTCAATCCAGATTTTGTCCATGGACACTCGTCCTCTGTTGTTGAACATTCCCTTCGCAAACAACCGAAACGTTAGGACGAATCAAAAATTCAACAAACCTGTACAGAACTTTCTTTGAAGCAACTATTTTACAAAATGCGTGTCAAGGCGGGTGAAGCTGATGAGTTGATCGTGGAAGAATTCCTCCATGATCTTAGTAGTGAGGTACGTGCCTTTGTCCTCCCATGAAGCTTGTCCATTGGCCGCGTTCACTGACCCCTCCCTACGGAAAATTCAATTTAAAGTTAAACACTCTTGACAACCCATATCAATTGGATCTCTTCTTAACGGGTAAATATGTCCATAGGAGAAAAGATCGTGCTTCAACTGTATTCATCCATGTCCTATTTCCCGTCCTCTAGAGCTTGGTAACTATATTGACAGCAATGATGATGTAAAGTAAAAAAATTGGATAAACATGTCATTACCATGATATCAAAACCAACGCCTGGGTTATCTTTCCCCCCCCCCACCATCCCTCTTTTGCTTTGGACTTTTTTTTTTAGAAACATAACTGTGAAGCGGATCATATCGTGCTCGACAGTGGCAGTGTATATGGTTTATTTCTCAGAAAGTGTCGACTTGAATATATACGCTCTTCCAGCGATTTGGGCAGGAACTATCTGAACGATATACAAACGGCCTATAACGAATATCTACTACACTACGAAGGAGACCGTTTGCTAGAACAAAGCCAGGCGGACGAGCAGAGATTCTATGATATTCCTTTTTCTGGAGGCTGGATATCAGATTATAACGTCAAAACATTCTTACTTTACCAAGCAGATCACTTGGACAAAACTGACGAGTGCGCCATTCCAGCCGATGAGCTCCATCGATTTCTAGTACGGCTGGAGAAAGAGTTGCCTTCTATGCCAGAAATCCATACAGTGTTCTCCTTGAACTATGCACGCTTCCGTGACTATGATCGAGCGATAGAACATCACAACAAATCCATCGTAAAAAGCGACCGAACAGAAGATGACCATGTGTAAGTTCACCCTAACACACAATGTTCCCCAACCCCCTTATCATCACCTCTCATCTCACACTAACCTTGACGAAACCTCCACGCATGGGCCCTTCTTCAGACTATTTTCAAAAGTCAAGACTTTTTCTTCAGATCCTCCCTATGATTTGATGGGTCGTGCCATCTTGGAGTACAAATTTGACCGTTTCAAGGATGCCAAAATGGTAAAACTCTATATACCAAATAGATATCACTCTTTTCTCACTCGTTCTCACTCACATACTACGCTCCTATTTTTTTTTTTTTTTTATTTCCCATCCACCCCCCCCAGTATCTAATGAACCTGTGTCAATCGCGACAAAACGACGATGTCTTTATGCAAGAAGTGATACAGTAAATACGCATCATCCCGTAGGACGCTCGATAATACATTGTTTCTAACGGTTTCTCTACATGTTCATAGCTGGGCTGAACTTTGTCTGAATACGAGCACAACTGAACAAAATCCGAATTGTACTGACAATTATCTACTTTATCTTAAAGCTTTGACCAAAGTTACAAAACTAAGGAGAACGGTAAGCGTGAACATGAAAGTATAAAGTTGGATAAATGGATCCATCGACCCAAGCATCCATTGCCTAACCCTCTCTCTCTCTCTCTCTCTCTCTCTCTCTTTATGTCAGAGATCTATGGATCATGTATTTAGACTTTGGTATGCAAGCATGATTCATTCTTTCATGTATGCGTTAGAATATACACAACGTTCGCAAGCTTTACTCGCGACTGCACTTTGGATGCAATATGGTAAGCCGTGGAGAAGCGTCCCCTAGATTGGAGGACCAAAGCACGCTCATTTTGAAATTCTGCTTTTTCTTTCCATGTGTGTATGTCGCATGCTCTCTAGGTAACGAGGTATTGTCAGAAACTTATCTGCAGTTGGCAGAGAAATCTCAAGAACTGGACGCACTGAATGATATTCGAGCCACGGTTTTGATGAGAGCCAGGAAGGTAATCCTTCAGATAAAAAAAAAAAAAGGAAGAAAACGAAATGTTGACTTTTTCCAAACCAAAAAAAAAAAAAAAAAAAAAAAAAAAAAAAAAAGTTGAGATATCAAAAAGGTATATCTGAATCGCGTGCTGTCATGGACAAGTTTGCTGAAAAATTTATAGAGACGAGTGGCCGATTATCCGAATACAAGCATACCAAAGTATGTACAAGCGAGCAAAAAGAATTGGAAAGGTAAAAAGAACTTTTTGTTTGTAACAGCGGGGATCGTCGCTCGTGCCTTTTTATCATGCCTTTACTCTACTTAGTGCCGTTTTTTGGTGTTACGACAAACCAAGTACAAACGACGCTCTTTCTACAGAGCACGGTTCTAAGGACACGGGTGATCAGAGTAGTGAGAGCTTCTTTGATCTTGTGAGACAGTATACAGTAGAGAACGAATTTGATAAAGCTCTCGAACAACTGAAACGTCTGGAGTACATAACAAATCGAGGTGATTATGTTACTCATTGCAAGCGTTTGGTTTACGCAGCCGCTATTTACTTGGTATATAGGCATACTCTGTTTCCCTTATCCCCCTCTTTTTTTACTGTCACCGTAAACAAAATGTCAGTTAACCGCCTTCTTTTTTATCTTTTTTCTAGAGACTACATCAATTTGAACGCGCTAAACATGCCCTCATCGCCGCTTTGGAAAATGCAAAACAAAGCTCCTTTGTTCTTGTTTATTATTGGGCCACCATCAAGCTTGCTGGTATATTCACTCGATCTCAAAAGAAACGCAATCTTCGACAAGCCAAAAATTCGCTGGAGCGCATTTTTTCCAAAGTAGTATTGACCCAAGACAGAACTTTGATAGCAGAAGTGAATCTAGCGTATGCAAAAGTATTGTTTGCATTAACCATGGCAAAGGAGAGACCCTTGAAAAAGTCTCGATTAAGTAAAATACTGCAATATGTAATGGAAGCCGAAGAAGGTAGGCTTAAAAAGCCACATAACAGGAGAGGAGGGCGCCCATGCATGTCATCATCACTGACACGTTTTCTGTATTTTTTGGTTTTTTTTTTTTTTTTTTTTTTTTTTTTTACGTGTAAGCTTTCGACACGGCACATTTCTGGTCTAAAAGTCAAAAGGCTGCAGCGTTTTCAAAGAAAATTTTGGACGCCATGGAAAAGGTGAACGAGTCAACACAAACCAAGGAGCAACTGAAAGAGCTAAGAAAATCAATTCGAGCAAAGGAAGTGGCGGATGATGATGTTCATGAGGACTTTGTGCTTCTATTCACTGTGTTTGTTAGATAAAATACCAACACAAAGCGTTACAGCTTATACATTCAAACTTTACATAATTGACTTGGATGATCATCTCCATTTTTATGATACTATCGCCATCTTCCTTGCTATCATTCAATGATAAAGAATGTAACAAAAAGAAACACGATACACAAAGTATCTATTTACAAATGAAGAAAAAAAAAAAAAAAAAAAAGGAGTCTAATGATGAGAACAAAGGAATAAAAACCAAAAGAGAAACCAGTTTGTAAACCTTTATTCATCTTGAAGATTCTAGTGGACCAAGTCAAGTAATGAGACTGTAACAAAGATGTATCGATTGTCTTAATGTCGAATAAGGATTTGGATCTCTTTTCTATCTTTTGGAAAGTGTCATTTATTTAGAAAAAGTGCATGACTGAGACGTGATGAGCGGTGTATGGGAGAATACGTGTAAAGTAGTTTAGGTCATTTATTGTGTATATTTGGCCTAGGTAATGATGAAAGACATCACAGGGTATATTTATGAGACGAAAGAAGAGAAAAACTACTGTAGGAGCAGCTCCTCCAAACGCTGCCTTCTCTCCAGCAGCTTTTCGATCTCTTCTCGATAGGCAAGCACCATGCCATCAATCTCTTGGAGATTTTTTCTTATCATGCCGTTGAAGGCATGGTGCTGCTGCTGCTGCTGAAGAGAAGACAGCCGTTGTTGTTGGCGCGGAGAAGGAGGAGAAGAAGGAGGAGGAGGAGGAGGAGGAGGAGGAGAAACGGTGGAGACAGACGGGGAGGGTGAGGGTGATGGTGAAGGTGAAAAATCCTCGAAGAGGTCGACCTCACGGTCGGGCAAGACCAACGGCACCGGTTGGGAACGGGCGACTGAAAGTGGGCGTTGTGCATAGTGCACTGGCTGGCCATGGACGACCCATGGTGAGATTCTCACCCTCTCACCATCGATCGTGGCGCCGTGATAACGCACCGAAGCAAGTATATCATCTTGAAAGTGCACGAATGCACACCTAAATATTGGACTATTAGCAATCATCATTGAAAAAAAAAAAGCTGTTTTGACTTACTCTTGCTCCCGTCTTTTACAAAACGTGGAGCTCTTCGTTCCATTCTGCCTTGAACTTTAGCTCAAGGACAAAAGTTTCCACATCTCTTAAGATGCGCTTCTAACGCATACCTGACGAGCAGCGATTGTACAGGATTTGCAGAAGGATTTTGGTGTTGTCAATAGGTTTGATTGGAAAAAGAAAAGAAAGGTGGTTGCTTCAGTCCTGTCTCCCCTTTTTTATATTCAGGCCTTTGAATCAATAACCCCTTAGTTTTTTCCCTCCTGCAGCATTGTTGTTACTTTGCGGCGATTCTTTTAAAGTCCGTAACCTCCCCCATTTTCCCTCCTGCTATAATACGAACGTCACTGAACGGTGACGATACCCATCCCAATATCATCCATTAGGCGTCTGTAAACTGCCTTTGTTGGTAGGAGGTGGATTGTCAAACATCCTCACGTGGTTACATTTGTCAATCATACTCGTTAAAATAGAGAACTAAAAACTGGCCACCTACATTTGTCTTTTCAACTCTAGTCACTTTTTGAAAATAAGACCTCTATAATGACCATAGGGTCGTTGGGTGTCTCGTACCAAAAAAGAAAATCAAATTTCCCTGCAAAAGTGTATAAAAAGATCACAGAATGTCGTCATGATTTTGACTCGGATTATTTTCTCAGATTGGCTATAATGAATGCCTTTTCGATTTTTCCCTTTTTCTTTTATATATATATTTTACTTGATATCTTCTACCTAAATGCCTGACCGTTATTCAACAACAGCCAGTAGAGCGGCTGGATACATCTTGCCGTTTGTGGTGTACGGTTTAATAGGATATACGTGGTATGTTTACATATTTCGAATTTGTAGTATGTATGCTATATTTGGATGAAATGCGGCAAGGTTGATCATTATATAATGTTATGACCCTTCTTTTTCTCTCTCTCTCCAGCCTATCTGTTGTATACAGACTCTAAAGCTTCCACTACAGCAGAGGCTAGTAAGTCAAATAGACATAGTTAGGTAGAGATGAAGCAAACATATTGACGACGATCCCAGTATGTTTCATCATCATCAGTAGTATATTCTGGATTCTGACGCTGATATGTTATACACGAGTGTTACTCAGCTCTCCAGGAAAACCTTTGACGGTAAGGGGAAAGAACACATGAATAGCCATTACCACGAGACTAAACTGCTACCCTATCTTTAGAATTACGATAGACTTTCTATTACGGAGGAGAGCTATCAACAACCGCACCCTCAACACAATACATCTCTCTTACCGAAATATTATTACTCACTCAAAGGATTCGACCCTACAACGATGTCCATGTTTCGTCGTTCTGCTGATATCAGTTCTCCTACCAAAGACCAAATTATGCCTGTGGTGTCCACCTGTCGACAGGATGGCCAGCCAAGATATTGTCACATGTGTGAATGTTACAAACCCGAAAGAACACATCATTGCAGAGAATGTAACGCCTGTATTTTAAAGATGGACCATCATTGTCCTTGGATTGGTGGCTGCGTTGGATTCAAGAATTATAAATTCTTCTTCTTATTCGTCATGTACACAGCTGTTTATGCGTTATGGGGGCTTGGATCGTCCTTACCCATTGTTATTCAAGGTATACAGGATTTGGAAGCAGATCTTGATCCTCAATGGCTTGTTCTTGTCATTCTGTAAGTTCAATATGAAATGGGCGTTTATTGCAGTCGATGATGCTAACAGTTGCGTTGTTGCATTTGAATCATCGCAGAGCGTTCATTTTTGGACTAACACTTACAGCTTTCGCCATTGTTCATGGCTTTTATATAATCAATAATCAAACGACTATTGAACATGTCGCTGATAGACCAGTAGAAATTAGAGTAGACTTTGATTATACAGGGCAGAATTATGAAGTGATAAATGTACGTCCAGAGGACAACTTGTATAAACGATCCAAGTTAGAGAATTGGAACTCTGTCATGGGTTCAAATCCGTTATTGTGGTTTGGTAAGAACTATACTTCTTCAAAAATATGGCCTCTAAGCCTCTATCTCATTGTGTTTCTGGCTATATGCATAGTTCCTTTGAAGCGTGGAGCAGGAGATGGTGTGGTATTCCCTTACAACAATTTCATGTTTGATAGCATTGTTAGTAAAGCCATCAAACAAAGAAGATCCTTGGATGTTGCACATGCTGGCTCCTATAATAACATTGATAACCTATAGAATGAATGTTGTCATTATACATTAGGCATAGTCGTGCTTGCTTTCATTTTTTGAAGACTTTGTCTACATATACCCTTAGGTTACCACTGATGTGTTACTGTCATATATCCTTACTACCATACAATTCGAAATTGCAATAAATAAATGTGAGATCATTCAAATCTTCTTTCATCCGTCTCGAGAGCCTGAAATTAATGTATTCTTGGGGGGGAAGGCAGGTTGATGAAGAACATGAATAACATCAGCCTTATTCTTTGATAAAACGTAAGAGTATGTTCATGAGTTGTCACGGTCACAAGAGACAATATCGCAAAAAACAAAGGCAAAAAGACAAGGTTCTTATAGCTCTTCATTGTCTTTTCGATGTAGTGTTGTGTTATTATGCTGTAATATGTCTTCAGTTGCCTTGAAAAGAAAGAATAAGAACAAAGCAAAGAAGATTGAAAAATCATCATAAAGCAAATGAATAATTCTTCATCATAATTGTGCGAAAAATACATCGTGCTATACTTATGAGGTTCGGTTCTTCTCTTAATACTCTCTTGTACCCCCACCTTCGTTTCCAATATTGCTTAAACATTAAGAATTCGCTTCGTCGAAACATTTAAAAAGCTCGACGTACCGCTAGTATTCGTTATATTGCGCTATTGGTACAATTATTGCCGCAAATGAAACAAATGGACACTTTTACCGATAAACTAGGTGAATCCCTCCTCTGTGTACGCAAAAGCTAAAAAAGCAACAGTATCAGATGGTCGTAATTTGAGTGCTGATGAAAAGTAGCAATTTAATGATGCAAATACTGCTCTTGTGGATTCAATAACCATACTGCTCCAAACCTCAACTTCAGCATTCATTCGTATAACTGTCTGATGATTTTTCTACTGGCTACTTGATTTGACTCAGTAGAAATGTAAACTCGAATGTATCGTTCGCTTTAGACTATACTCTATCTGATGTATCTTCAATTGTCGCTTATCTCTGTACCTAATTGAATATTCTGCGTTAACCATTCAATTCTAACGAATTGGAGAAAAATCATGCCACTGAGAGCGAAACTTAAAAAAGAAACAGTAACAGAGAATTGCATTAAATTCGTTGTCCACATCATCCCATCTTAAGGCTATGCTTCTTTTCGTTTACTCTTCAAAACAAGTAACATCCGCCCTTTAAAAAAATAAATAAATAGAAAATAAAAGAGCCAAAGGATTCTATAATTTTCAAAAAAACAGCCTTTAAACCTGCAAAACAAAGCTAAAAAAATTCTAGTACTATGTCTATGCAAGGAACAAACGCGTACTTAGTCGCCAATTTATTGGAGAAGGTATGCTACTTTCCAATGTTCATACAACCATCTCGTGCTTACTGGATTCAACGCAACGACTGATTTGTTCATTTTACAAACGACATAGATGATTAACGAAGATAGAGATTTTCGTTACATGGCAGTGAACGATTTAATGAGCGAGCTACAGAAGGAGTCATTTCAAATGGAGCCTGTCGTCGAAATGAGAGTAGTGAAAGCAGTGATGCAACTCATGGACGATAAAAATGGAGAAGTTCAAAATTTGGCTGTCAAATGGTAAACCTATTTTTTGATAAACAGAGTTTTCAGCTTGTATAATAAAGTGACCGACAACAGTGGTCTCGAATGCTTATGGTGAATAACATTTATATTTTCATGTTATCAAAACATAGTCTTGGCCCCCTTGTCAAACAAATCAAAGAAGAAAACTTGATATACATTATTGACCGATTAAATGAATATATCGCACAACAAAAGAGAGACGAGCTGCGTGAAATTGCTAGTGTTGGTAAATATAGCCCCCCTTGGGACATTTTACAAATCTAAGAGAAGCGTCACTCATGATAATTTGCTTGTTAAAGGCTTGAAGACTGTTGTAATAGAAGTCGATATTGGCAAAAGCTACATATTATGTGCTCACATTATCCCTAATCTTTTGGAATCAATTCAAAAAGTAAGAATTTACCAATTTTTTACTGACAAGTACTTCCATTCCCCCAGGCTGACAATTCTCTGATAAACAACCACACAAATAGACTGACATTCCTTATGATACGCAAATGGATACCTTAGACATTTTATCTGAAATACTCGTGAGGTTTGGAGGTCAATTATCAACAAAACAGCAGATCGAGATCCAAAAAGTCCTACTACCATTACTCTCATACAACCGGGCTGCTGTACGTAAAAGAGCCACTACAGCCATCGGTTATTTGGCAATTCATGTCGACGATAATGTCTTTAAACAAATATATTCATTTTTATTGGACGGCTTGAGAAGTAACAGTGCTTCAAAAGATGTTACTCGAACATTGGTTCAGTGTGCCGGTGTCATCAGGTATTTTTTATGAACGAGCTTTTGGCGAAATGTAACCCACAATATAGAGTAGGCGGATATTAATCTGTTAAAATAGTCGTTATAATGCTGCTCGTATAGGCGAGCATATGTCAGAAATCATACCTATTATTATTGCATTCATACCCGAAGCCGACGAAGACGACGAATTGCGTGAATACTGTTTGCAAACCCTTGAACAGTTTATACTCAAATGTCCTACCGAAGTTGCTCCTCACATCCCAACGATCCAGTCCTTGGCGTTGGAATATATCAAATACGATCCCAATTTTGTTGAAGATGAAGATGGGGTATTTTGAAAAAATGCTGCGGAATTAATATATATCAACTAACATTATATGTCTTCTCTTTGGGGCATAGGATGAAGATATGGGCGTTGAGGTAGAAGATGACGATGATGAGTTTGAGGACGATGAAATAATGTAAGGGCGACCTCCAGAATACATCAGTCGTTCAGAGTTCAACCTATTAACTGTAATTTACTTATTAGCGACTACGAAGACGACGACGATGATATGTCCTGGAAAGTGCGTAGATCAGCTGCGAAAGTATTAGCTGCCATTATTGCTACTCGTCCTGATAGGCTACAAGACTTATATGAAAATATCGCTCCGGTGTTGATTAATCGTTTCAAAGAACGTGAAGAATCTGTTCGTGTCGACATTCTACAAACCTTCATCACTCTTTTGAGACAAACAGTTGTCTATTCTGGAGAGAATACTGATTACGCAAAACAAAGCAGTTTCGGTGTGTTTAGCGACGAGCTTAATAATCTTCCACCCTGTCCTGTTAGCAGCGGAGCTATGGATGTAACAGACGGCCCCAGACAGTTGTTGCAATCGCAGGTCGCTAAACTGTGTCGCGCTTTAGCAAAGCAGTCCGATGCAAAGTCCTTACAAACCCGCCAAGTTAGCTTTCATCTATTACGTGAACTGATAAATGTTTTGCATGGTGGTTTGACCGATCAGATTGAACTATTCTATCCTGCCATCGAATCATCTTTATCGACTGCCAATGCGGATCAGCAACAATCATCCACCAACTTGAAGATTGAAGTCCTTGCATTCCTTCGTTCATTTTTCCACGTCCATGCAACGTACGACATAAACAAAGCCATTCAGCATTTGTCACCTTCAGTCATCAATGCACTTTCTGATAAATTCTACAAAATTGTTTCCGAAGCCTTTTTGGTTTGTATGGAAATCATAAAGGCGATTCGCCCGATTCAGCGCGAAAAAGGCGGTGAATATCGTATTTCATCCATTGACAAGGAAAATATAGAATATATTAATGGAATTTACGATGCCACGATCAATATCTTGAATACAAGCGATGCTGATCAAGAAGTCAAGGAACGTTCCATCATGTGCCTGGGCACAATTCTGAGCCAATTAGGCGATAGTCTCGGAGCAAAGCAAAAGGAAGCTTGGAATGGCCTTCTGGATAGGATTAGAAATGAAGTAACACGTGTTATCAGTATTAAAACACTCGCGCAAATTTGTCAAAGCCCGGTTGCTGTGGGTGAGGACATGAAGCAATGTGTGCTTACAGCCGTAGACGAAATTACGTTACTGTTGAGGAAAAACAATCGACCTTTGCGTATTGCAAGTTTGGAATGTTTGTCTATCTTGATTCAGAAGTAAGTTTTTATTGAGATGTGAAGGGAAGAGCAATCAATCAATTTAAAATTATTTTTCGGCAATGGGTAGATTTGGAGATGATATACCAGCAAACAGTATTTCTGCGTTGCTGACAGAATTGAAACCTTTGGTGTCCGATGCTGATCTTCATTTATTCCCTCTCACGATGAAGGCGGTTGAATCTATCCTTACCACAGTGCCCACTTCTGTTAGTGAGGTCAATAAGTCCATTGTTCCTCACATCATACAGCTTATTGGTTCTCCTCTTCTCCAGGGTGCTGCACTTGACAGTTTACTACACATGTTGGCTTCATTAGCCAAGGCCAATCCAACTGATTATCACGATTTAGTGAAGGCCCTTGTGGATCCACTTTTGACATTCAAGGCCGCTTCTGGCATCTCCGCCGGTGGTGTCGCGGCTGTGTCTAATAAGCAAGCTTCATCCACCGTAGCCCAATGTGTAGCAGTTCTTGCCGCGATTACTAATAACGACAACTGCATGCATACAGTCAAAGAGTTCAAATCTTATCTTCAATCTCCTACTGCAAACGATTCTGTTAAGTACCTCAGCTTATTGATTATAGGAGAAATTGGTCGCAGAACGTAAGTTGATTGGGAAAATATCTCTTGATACTTTATTTTCTCACATCTTCTTTCCTCAACATGGGAACATATAGAGATTTGTCCAGCTTTGCTGATATTGACGACGAAATTACCGCTTTGTTCTCGTCACAGTCAGAAGAAGTCAAGTTTGCGGCTGCGTTCGCTTTGGGTAATATCTGTGTCGGTAATATCAGCAACTATCTACCTTCCATAGTAGAACAAATCAAACACGACCGCAAGAGACGTTACCTATTACTGCACGCCTTAAAAGAAGTCATTACCAGATATAAGCGTGAAAATAAGGATCAATCTCTCAGTGCTGTGGCTGATGAAATTTGGTCACTTCTGCTCGAAAGCAGTGAAAACAATCAAGAAGAAGGTACGCGTACCGTTGTAGCTGAATGTCTAGGTAAACTTGCTTTGACAGAGCCCAGCAAGTTCTTGCCTCAGTTAGAAGAAAGACTCTCATCTGAGTCTGCTCAAACACGGGCTATTGTCGCTACGGCTATCAAGTATGCGGTTGTTGACCCTTCCAATGACTATGATGAATATTTAAGACCTATTATGGTCAGATTTTTGACACTTATGCAAGATTCAGACTTGGTGAGTTAAGATCAACAGACACTACGCTGCCCCATCGGAATTTTCCTTGCTTCGTTACGAATCATTAACCTATCCATTTTTCCGTTATGGCATCTTATAGAATGTACGTAGACTTACTTTGCTTACTATCAATTCAGCTATACATCGTAAGCCTTATCTAGCAAGAGGCGTACTCGATCAACTTATTCCCCTTTTATATGCTGAAACCACTGTGAAGCAAGAACTAATCCATACAGTTGAAATGGGACCCTTCAAACATCAAGTGGATGATGGTCTTGAAATAAGAAAGGTAAGCTTTGCTAAACACTTTAGAATTTAGCAGAAACAAGTTTTTGAACATTTCGTCCCGATGATTATAGGCTGCTTTTGAATGTATGTACACACTTCTCACTACCTGCTTCGATAAGATCGATATTTTTGGCTTTTTGGAGCATGTGAAGGGTGGATTAAATGATCAACATGATATAAAAATGCTTGCCTATCTCATGCTTACTCGTTTAAGCAAACAAGCACCCGCTGCGGTTTCACAGAGTAAGTTCCCTCTTGTAGAATATTGGCGTACAGCTCCAACTTAGCATTTGCTATTTCCATGCAAATAGGTTTGGATGAATTTGTTACTCCCCTCAAATCAACGCTTGAATTCAAAATGAGAAGCAATGCCGTTAAACAGGAAGTAGAAAAGAATCAAGAGCTGATCCGCGGTGCACTTCGTTGTATTATGATATTAAACCAATTGTCAGATGAAAACGTTTCTCCACGCTTTGAACAGCTCGTAGAAGATATCAAGGAAGGACCTCTCAAGGAAGATTTCAAGGCAATATTCGCCGAAGTTGAAAGTCGAGAAAGTAGAGCCGAATATATGGAAATTTCTTGAGAAGTAACATTGTAAAGACATTAGGAAAGAGTAATTTATTTACGTGAATAAACAAGTAATCATGTCGTTGTATTTCAGTTATCCTATTATATTATACTCTGACATGGCAAACGCTGAATAAACAATAGAGGATATAATAAGTATCATCGCCATAGTAAAATTGACTTTTCCCCAGAAAGCTTCATAGGAATTGTTACTTCCAGCACAACAACAGGCACCAATTATCCATAAGGGTGGACAGAACCTAGTTTGTGAAATAATGATTGCTAAGCCTTTACTTCATTCCCTGACATATACATAATGATCATATCGTAATATCTTACCATCCAAACAGAAATAGTAATGCTGCGAGTGGAAACCTACGGTTTTCCTCTCTAAGCCTTAGTAGTGCTTGCTGATTGCTATAACCAACAGGATAGGGTATTTCAATGGCTTGATAGGTATGGTATTGCTGCTGTTGTGGATGATAGTTATGTCGCTGATACTGTACATGGGAAACCGGGCCAGACGGAGGTGCCTGCGGATACAACTGTTGTTGAGGACTTGCAACTCGAATATTGTTATTCATGTCGGAGGTGTGGGGAGGTGAATGAACATTGTAATGTGAATTGAAGTGTGGCGATGGGTATGCGATAGACGAGCTCTGCGCTGGATAATTTGGGTTAAAAGCAGGTGCTTCTTCGTAAGCTGGTGGCGGCGAATCGTCAACATCAGATGTATTGTGATGCTGTTGCTGTGTTGTTGGTGTTTGCTTATCCATTATGGTGTTCAAAAGAAAGATGAAAAAAAAAAAACTATGCAATTTGCATTAATTTCCCTCAACCAACTGATTGGCTGAGTGAAATTTGTGGTAGTTTAAGCTCATTTTTTTTTACAATAGATTTTCGAAATGTGTGTATGGTTTTTTAAAAGGTAAATTACGTTATAGCTACATAAACTCCAAACTCATGCTGCTCTATGTTTATTCCGGCTCTTCAAAGTAATCTCGATGAAATTCGTAGCAGATACTACGCCCATTCTGTCAATTGCTTCTACTGCTATTAAGTGAGTTTTAGTAATATCAGTAATATCAAGGCCGGTTATGCGATATTTCTGACAAAACGCTGTCCCAAGAAACTGACGTTTTTCATGATCTCCATCAACTACATGATATATTATGTAAAAATCGGTTTCTTTCCAAGCTGGCGTCGTGGTTTTTGATCGATCGGTCCAAGTTAAAGTTCCAAAAAATCGGTAAAATTGTGGCTTCTCCAATGTCTTTTCAAGGCAGTCCCTTCCTTTAGATTGTTGAAGGTGTAGGTCTTCCCAGAAGAAATTAGATAAGATTCTGGTGTTAACAGTGAGAGCATTTGTAATGATTGGAATAATGTTAATTTGGCCAATACTTGCAATTATGTGAGGTTTGTTATCGACAAAGTCGGCAGTATTGATATTCAAGCATACATCAATCTTTTTTTAATGTCAAGCTACAGTGTCTCGAAACAGTAGGAACACGGACAGTTTTTAACATCCAGTCACCTATTCTCTCCTCAAAAATATCGAATACCATACACGTACACTCGTCTGGTCTTGATGCTATCCGAACATTAGCTGTAAAACCTTCTTCATTCTCAAGCGTATCTGTATTCTGCCACTTCCTAAAGAACTCTTGAGCTTCTTCATAACTCCTGCTTTTCAGCATGAAATATCCATTCAAATTGACCCTCACATCGAACATATTCAAGATCTTGCATACATAACGTATAGTACATCCTTGATCCATATTCATTTCGAACTTGTAGATCGGCAAGTTCACTACAAGTTCTGTATCATTCGATTCCTGATGCACTAATCGTTGGCCTGTAAAAGCAAGTACCGTACCCCCGTTGAACGCGCCATACTCGCCCTTTAAACAGCATTCTATAGCTATATTGCTATCCTCCGGATATATATCGAGTTCTCGATAATTAAGGTTGGGTAATATAGATTGATGTGAGAGATGAGACCACGGCTGCTGTAAAAGTTCCTACATTGACATAAATCATTAGTATGGGATGTATGAATTAAAAATACAAAATAGACTTACTCTTCCTCGATAAAAAATTTTTTCACCAAAACCTCTATCAAAGTTCGTTGTAAACCAATTTTGTCCAGCTGTAACATGACTGGGAACAATATCTGCTATCCCTTTTGCATGACCATCTAACGAGTCCTCCTCCCTAAATACACGGAAAAGTGAATTTTGCTAAAGCATTTACCGCGTGGTTCATATAAAAATCAAATGCTCGAGCTACCCTTCGTCACAGTTTTCGATATCAAGCTCTGCAAATTCTGGTTTGGGTGATAGGATTGGAGGATATTCTTCGGCCATGCCTCCGTACCATAATAGCTTGTCCATCTTTTCAAAGGCTATCTTATTGAAATATTCGTAAGACCATGCAATTCCAAATAAAGCTGACGATGTCTTTGCAGCATTTGCCACTTTGATCGCTCTATAAGAATTGAACCCGCCGTCAGCGTATATACCTCTTCCCCAAACGTCGGTACCAAAATATGCACTGATGCCTGTTTTTCCATGTTGTTCTGCTAATTTATGTGTCTTTTCAGGATAATCCTTTTTCCACTGGTTATTGAAGAAAATTCCATCCGCATTCAAGAAAAAAAGCATATTGCTATCGGTCAACTGGTTCTGCCGGTCTATTTCACCAGTGGCTGTCAAACTATCATACCAAATAATGGTTGAGTTGGGAATCTCCGCGTGTATTTTCTTTGTCAAATAACATAAGAACCTTAGTTATTGGTTAGTAAAGCAATCTACTTTTATAATGATAAAAATAAAGTTGATGATCTCTTACTTCGATAGTTGCTGAGCCTTATACTGTTTGCTTGTAGGAAAGGGAAGGAACTCAGTCTCAATATTAATCAACCAACCTTCGAATCCATAGTGTTTGGCGACAGTGACTTTTGATGGCAATAAAACTGATTTGTTACAAAAATTTATGCGTGAATATAGGCTGAACAGGTCCGCCCATTTATACCTAGCTTATCTGCATAAAATGGATTTCATATCTCTAAAGGATCGGCATTATTATCGTCCTCCAAAGGGTTTCCGCTAAGCAGTGTTTCCATTTCATGCATCAGGTTCTTTCCTTCAATTATGAAGGTTCCTAAACAAGGCACGCCGTTTCTATGGCAGATGTTAGACCAGTTGACTGGTGGTATACAAACACGTTCATGAGCGAAACTAAACACAAAGGCAAACAATAACATGAAGCGTCTTTACGCTGTAGAGAAAGTATGGTAGTAGTCTAACTGTGAAACTCACTATACGAAGCAATCAACGAGATGCCAGTGCTGGAAATTATAGATTTCTTGATAGTTATTCCCCTGTATATATTTGTCCTCAGTATATCCTCCTGCCATATCATGTATTATCAACAACTTTGGACGTTGCGCTATCTGCCTGCGTGGTTGCAAAGCAATGTTTGGAATATTGTAAATGTCTTCAGGTGTTGCCTTCCATTCCCGCAGCTCACTTAAAGACTTCAGTGCAAAACATCGTGGAGACAATGAATCTCGTTGAAGTTTACGTGATGGCATGAATTAATAAAAAAAAAACCATCTTATGCAACATAGAAAAAGAAAATCTGTAGAACTCGGAGTATTTATACAGATAGCTTTCAAAAACCCAACCGAATGAGCACGAGATTGCAAACTAATCTGCGGTAGAGCTAAACATCCCTCCTTTGGAACCAAGGTTAAAACCAAAACCTGAAATTGAGATTGTGGCTGGCATTTGTAGCATTGTTGACCGAGCACAGGGAGGTTCTTCTGTTGTTGAAGTAATCGAAATCAGTAATATGCGGTAAACGGTGAGGAATAATCCCAAAGTAAAGCAGAGATATGGAAACGAATTGGCAGTTGAGCGTATAGGATGAGAGTACCGAATCTGGACAGGGAGATAGATGTCGATCAATATCAAGACATAAAATGATAGTGACGAGGACAGTAAGTTTGCTATTATCTGGAAGTTAACCCAAACGCGACCAGATACATCTATCACGTTCAGTTTTAGTATCGAGTAACCAAATTTTGAGAACGGCTGGGAAAGGACACATTGAGAATGCTTCTGGGATCAATCGGAGCTGATTGTTTTTATTGGCAGCAATGCAAAAGCCTAAATCTACAATTATTATAATGCGTGATGTGCTTGGCTCTAAATCATAGGACACTTAAACTTGCGGTTGACTGGTTTCTTTAAGCATAATAAAGGAGCTTTTATTTTTGATTTTGTCGAGTCAATAAATAGAACTTGGGGAATGTTGAATGATAATCGTGTAAATTAGATGGATTTTCCTTTAGAATGCATGATATGCATGTAATTCAGTGGCTAACATCCTACTAAATTTAGAGATCTTCCTCTATTAAATAGGCTAAACAACTTGCGAATTGTCATTTATGGTGAGGAAGGGTAGGATTGAAAGGATTATGCTTGTGATTGGAGAAGCTATATGTTTCTTTATTCAATGTGTAAAGCAGTTAGCTACCTATATCAATATTAGCAAAATAGTGTATGTAATTTGAAAGGGGCTGTAACATGGAAGATGCTATAATTGTAAATTGCACTGAAGTTTTTTAATGAATTTTCCCCGTGTATCTAGCGAAGAAAACGAACTTAACTAGTCGCCGGGCCCATGGAGGAGTAGCCGTTAGACTACTAAGGCTTAATTTTTCGTGCGTTTGATTTACTTTAGCCGCTTTATACTTACGGAAGGTTTAGTAGAAGTCAATTCACTACTACGCATGGATAATGCGTAGAAGAGCAGGTTGAGATTATTCAACAAGAAAACTAGGAAGGTAAAAAGAGAGAAGAATGGTGAAATCCTAATAGCATATATCAATGAGTATTAGAGCTCTCAGTAATTCAATTAACATTTCTATCAAGTTCGTAAAAGTTATCATTATGCATGCCATGGGCTCAAAGAGAGAATGTTGTTTTCGGCTTTCTGAATGTTATCATGCCTTCTGAGCTGGCCAAAATTGTGGGAATCAACGCCAAATGAAGATCTTCCAAAAGTTGCTGGAAAAGTCGTTGAAGGTCGATCTCGCTCAAACGCCCTTTGCAGACCACAGTATACATGGCAGGATCGAGCCGATTGCTAACATGTAATTATAGAGTTCGGAGAGTTCTCGAGGTACAGAGAAGATTTTTCTCAATTCTTGTAGTGAAGGTATTGGTCTGCTTGGCAGTCTCCATTCAATCAACTACGTTTAAACAAGGATTTTTATTACTGACATTTTTAAGCCCAATGGACACGAGATATTAAAGCTTATCTAAATTGCCCAGGGCAGCTCGATTTTTTGAGAATAGAGCGATGCATAGTGTCGGTCAGGGTGCCGTGGTGGGCGAAAAAGCATACTATCTAAGTGGTGGGGGAGGGGGAAGGGGCTAAACTAATCATTATAATTGGTAGGCTAAGACTTTGGGCGCGGTTCGGGATCTTGTTTATTTAAGCCTGGGCGGGCACCACAATTATTCATCACTTGTTTAAACAGCAACACCGACCGAGAACCACCTTGATAGCGGCATTAGAAAACCCTAGGAAGCAGAGAGAAAGGGATCGAAGCTGAAAAAATATCAGCGGCGTCCAACAATCGTTGGTTTGGAAAGCCAAGGTGCTAACTACCTCCACCGGGGGCTAGGCCCCACCCGTTAGCATACTGTTTTTTCGCTTGACTTTCGCACGAAATGGCTATTAAATTGAGATTATCTTACAATTAAAATTCAGACTAATTAAAAAAATTATTTTAGATGAAATGTAGTTTTTGGGATCATACCTTTTCTGTCACAATGCTCAATGCCAAATGTGCGACCTACCCTGTTTGAGTATGTACTAACGTCAAGCAGCAGTTAATAAAAGCTTCAGAAACGTACATTGAGAAATTTCACAAGACGAACTCACCTAAACGAGTAAGTATCTTTAAGCCGCCTGGTTCGAGGAACCGACAGCACCGTCTTCGCTACGGCAATTCTGTGGGAGTAAACTGTGAGGGTCTTGGCAATAGTCATCATATTCTTTGAAGCATTTATATCACGTTGCCAAAGTATTTGGCAGTGTTTACAAACTTTTGTACTGTAACAACGTGAACCAGCACCGATCTTTACGCTTTCCACATTTTTGAGTAAACAGTTGTTGCAGACCTAATATTTGATTGTGCATGTATAAGTAAGGAATGTAGAAAAACGGCTCATATAAATACGGCATATATTGCACAGCATAAGGGAAATGTTAATTACCTGCGACGTAAAATATTCATCAATGTCGACCACCGCAATAAGTTGTTGCTTCTGCCCTTTAATAAGATTTTAGTGTTTAAACAAGTTATGAATAATTGTGGTGCCCGCCCAGGCTTAAATAAGCAAGATCCCGAACCGCGCCCAAAGTCTTAGCCTACCAATTATAATGATTAGTTTAGCCCCTTCCCCCTCCCCCACCACTTAGATAGTATGCTTTTTCGCCCACCACGGCACCCTGACCGACACTATGCATCGCTCTATTCTCAAAAAATCGAGCTGCCCTGGGCAATTTAGATAAGCTTTAATATCTCGTGTCCATTGGGCTTAAAAATGTCAGTAATAAAAATCCTTGTTTAAAAGTATGCTAACAGGTCTCCTCCTTCCGAGATGAGCTTACAGGAACAGCAAGACGATCGTTTCCAAAACATCTTCTAAAACCACTGACGCTCTGACTGGCTACGTAAGTACGGTATTACTTAGTTTCTTTTAAGTTGTAGCTTATTCACGGGCGAATGGCAATAGATTCTGGAGTCTCTGAATAAATTGCAATCAAAAATAGAAGAACATTGCAGTAGCGTTGATGAAAAATACGATAACATCATGAAGCGTCTCAATACTCTCGAACAGAATTTAGAAAGAATGAAGGACTCAAATACTAGCAAAATTGAAAAAAAAATCAGACTGAATCTGCAAAAAAAAAACAACACTCTCATGTCACTTTTACGTACAAACATTAGTTATTGCATTGATTTATATTGTTTATTTACAAGTTTAATGTGGAATAAAATTCTTTACTAACGGTATTTAATTTCATGATTTTTTTTTTTTGTATAATGTAATCGGACTTTCGAGCATTTGTGTTAAAGGCATATGGGGTTACACCTCCTGTTGATTATAGCACTGTAAACCTCTCTTGCTGCCATTTCGCATATGTATTCTCAGCTCTCTTGCTATATGCTGGATCAGATTTTAGAGAATGGTCGAGCAATAACATATATTAGCTTTTATCTAAATAAGATAGTTTCATAATTAAACTAAGCGTCAAAGAGTTCCGTCTGTTGCTGCGAAAAAAACTTGTACTGGAAGGGTGGCTTTGAAAATATTAATGCTGGCAGGCTGTCTGCTGCAGTTAAACCAAATAAATTATTCGACCTTTGATCGCGTCTTCATTTTTTATTTTTTCTTGGAATATTTGAACGCCTCAAATCCATCTACTCTTCTCTTTACTGCACACATACCCAGACTATTACTAATAGATTGTTATACCAGACACAACAGAAAACGTGTTGTGAAACTTTTACACATCCTTCGTTATTTATCAGCAGTCTATATGAATAATAACTCAGCGGGATCTACTCGAGCAGATCGATCTAGTGATCAACAGCAATCAATCGATGAGATTTTGAATACACCCATATTTCCTCCTGGGGATCCCAGGCAAAATGAAATAATGAGTGTCAATGCGGATGAATTAGCTGAAGTACTAGCCCAGTTCAGCGAAAGTGACGGTGACTCAACCCCTCTGTTTGGAAATACACCTTTAACACCGCAACCCACATCTCAACTAGCAGTTTCTCAACAACAAGACAACTTTAATACTACTACTGCTTCTTTTGCCATTGCCGACACTATTCAAACCACTTCTTCTGTCAGTAATAATCCTGCCGCGGCTTTCATTACAGCTCTAGGGGAAGTTAATACCGATGAAACCGATACGGTTGCTAATACTGATCAAAGAACGTTGGAAGGAGAAAGAATCCTAGCTCTCATGGCCAACCTCAAGGAAGGTAAGGCTATAAAAACTCTATTACGATCTATGAATATACTCTGATCCATCTTATCCTGAAAAAAAATAAAATTATTAGATCTTGATAAGAAAAATAACTTAATCATTGAACTCCATAAGAAAGCTGAGGCGTCAATGAAGGTTCAAATACAATTGGAAAAAAAGCTGGAAAACTCCAATAAAATTCAAGCCCAAACTGTTGTAGAAAACGATACTTTGAAAAAAGAAAACTCGTCATTAAAGAAACAATTAGGCCAGCAACTGGCTAAAGCAGAAACCATTACCTTGAAAGAAAAACTTGCCGACATGGAAAAAACCATTCAACAACAAGCAGTAAGCTTCCAGCAATTTCATTATTTTACGTATGGAAGAGAATAGACTGACGTTTTTTATGACCTTTCTTATCTTTTTTCAGATCAATTTGAAGCAAGCTGAAGCCCAATGTGCTCATTTTCAAAATTTATGTTCATCTGGCGCCTCCTCTCCCTCAGCTACAGTCGTTGATAATGTTACCGCTTCCGCTGCTCAACTTGAGGAATTGAAAGAAAGAATTAAGCAGCTAACAGAAGAAAATGAGGAGCTGATTGATGCAAACATGAAACATGAAATGGACTTGAATGAAGCTGAAGATGTACGTGAGGAATTGAAAGAGCGTTGCGATGCCTACGAAAAGGAACTTGGAGCCCTAAAGGAGCAGTGTGAAGCATATCAAAAGGAAGCAGAGATGTGGAAAGAAAATTGCAGAAATCGCGAGAAAGAAGAGGCTCTTTCTACAGAGCGTTGCGATGCCTACGAAAAGGAACTTGGAGCCCTAAAGGAGCAGTGTGAAGCATATCAAAAGGAAGCAGAGATGTGGAAAGAAAATTGCAGAAATCGCGAGAAAGAAGAGGCCCTTTCAACAGAGCGTTGCGAAGCCCATGTGCAAGAAGTAAACATATTGAAAGAACGCTGTCAGACGTTGGAACTAGAGTTGATTACCCTCAAAGAACGCTCTCAAGCCGATGAGCAGACCATTAGGAAATTGGAAGAACAATGTAAAGATTACGAGAAAGAAATGAAAAGTGCGATCAAGCGTTGTAGTGCTTGTCATATGACCGACAGTATCAGTAATGATTCAGAGTCCCTTAATCACGACCCAGTTGAGGAGAAAAGTAATTGCAATACTAAACGAACAGAGATCATGAATTTAGAGGAAGAATGCCGAAAGAAAGACGCAGAAATCTCTGCTCTCAAAAACGTACAGATAGAACAAGCTTCCCAAGAACCCTCTACTTATCACAATCTTGAGGTGAAAGAACTTAAAAAACAATGTACAGCATACGAAAATGAAATTATCGAGTTGAAGCAATGCTGCCTTGACTTCCAAAAATGCTTTTCTCTCGTAAATAACCGAATTAATTCAGTGCTAAACAAGCCAAGATCTCCCGTAACAGCAATGTCCTTGCAAGAACAGCGCGAGCAACAAATACCATTCGAGCAACTATCACAACAGTTAACGCAACAACCGACAGTTAAAACATTACAGGAGGCAAATCAAGCGAGGCAGCAAGTGGAGAAGCAACCAGTACAACCAGTAAAGCAGAGAATACCGCAACCAACACAATCAGCACAGTCAACGAAATCACAGTTAATCCATCTATCGACAGAAGTCTCTGGACTCTCAGATACACAGAAAGCAGCATTGCAGCTTTCACAACAGTGTCAGCAAGAACAACTTCGTATTAGCCAAGATAAGCCATTGAAAAAACCAACAAAGAAGCCCACCAAACTTCAGCGATTTGTCAATGCACGAAATCCATCAAAATTGATAAAGTATCAACCCTCGTTTAATTATCAGGCTCCTGTTGTATCTACAGAGGAAACATCGTCTTCAGCTTCTTCTGTGGTAATGCCTACCATTGGCACTAAGCGACAGTCCACTGGTTCCATTGAAAATCAGGGTGATAATGGTAATAGCACATCTGTTCAGCTCACCGATGCCTCTGACACTACGTCTTCCATTTCCGCTGAGACACTCAACAAGAAGCAGAAAGTATCGCTAAGTTGGCCTGATATTGTCAATAATTACCTCAAAAACGGAACATTACCAAATAACGACGAACTGAAAGAAGCATTTGAAACTTTTTACACTGATGTTTCAGCATTGTACAAAAAGGCCAAATCAAGCGCTATCCTTTCTAATAAGGCATTCGATATTGCTAAGACTACTAATGTCGGTGATCTCACGATAACGCTGCCTACTGTCCTTGCTAATTCAGAAAAAACGGCTATTGTTGCTGTGGCTTTAATGTCAAAAGCCGATGTAAGTACTATAATATTTTGGCTCTTTCTTTTGTGCCTTTCTGAATACCGGTCCTCTTTTTCTTCGTTTCAACTCTTTAGGTCAATGCCGTTGAAGGATTCAAGAGAAAACTAGCGACGGAGCTTAGGGATTTGGCCGTTGCTCAAAAGAACGCCGCCCAAACCAACTTATTATTGTAATTCCTCAAAAAAATTTTGTTCATAGAATGCCTGCCTTAACAGCTATACTAATCATGCTTGATTATATAATACTATTAGCCGTTATTATCGCCTGTATATCGCTTGCTGCAAAGTTACAAACGATGTCAACTCATTGCTTCATGTTATGATTGAAATTCTTCGTTCGCCTACAGATAAAAAAGTAAGCGGAAGTTTGGTGAATATTGCCTATATCTGGTATGATGCGTTCCAAGGTTATGCGGACGATTTTCTGTATGTCACTTTCCAACACTGTATCTGTTGTACGATTGCTAAAGCAGATGTAGGTTCAATTATCAACTGTAATTTCTTTCTTTTAACAGCAGAATCTAAACATTTGTTTCCAACAGGAACCTATTTACAAAAAAATGGCTAAGAAGTTTGACTGGGTTGAACAGCCCAACTTGAAACAACAAGAAGATACAGCTGTTGACTTTCTCAAGTCAGGTAAAAGAATAGATGTGATAGACGAGGTATCAATTCTGTAAACTTACACATACTTTTGTGTTTCGCTAGACATCCCCAATGAACGGAAGGTTATTTACGTCATGTCATTGTTTTTATGCCTCAGTATCAAAAAATGGAGCAGCTTATACAACGAATATCTCTTACCGCTACTGCAGCACATGCATGTACCGTACATCAAAGAGGCCATAGCGACTTTAGGAAGCCATGGTGTTTCACTTAGCGTGTTTATTGATGATCTGCCAGGTGTTGATTTTCTTGAAGATTTGTTTGAAGCAGATGAAGCCGAGGAGCTCAAAGATATCCTTCGAGGAAGAACGTTTCTTCGAATCTAAACTATATCCTCGTTTTTAACAGAAATCAACTAGTGCTTGGAAACTCGTGTTATTCAAAATCACATTCGTTCTTTGAGTTTGTCTTAGAGCGAAAAATATTTATACATCGGATACCCTTATTTATTGAAGAATTGTACTTGAAATAAAGTTTCTCTCACCGTCAAAAAATGCTTGTTGACTTTACGAAAAGTTTTTGCTATGATTTATGTAGTGGACAGTCGTACAGTCTTTTGAATGAAAATATGTTCACCACTTGCGAAATCCATATAGAATACACGAAATTGAAAAACCCAGGTAAAGCATTAGTACACATCTTTGCAAACAAAGAGAGTCTTCTTACAATGTTAAAACTTCAGTTCCTATTTGGGAAAGACAATGTTGAATTGATGTGGGATCCTGCTTAATACACGAGCAAATGCAGCGAGTTTGTCCTCTCTACTTTGGCAGGAAGATCTATTATATTTTTTGCAGCCATTTCCTTTCAAATTCCGAATATTATTTCTTAATACATACTTTGACCTTCTACTGTAGTAAATGTATATGATCGCTATTTCGCGCTCATTGCCAGTTACGAAAATAGTGCGACATTGCTGCTAGTGTTGAACAGTAAGATTCGCCGTTCACGTATTTGCTACAGCATAGCAGAGCTCTCTAAAATTCGATATATTAAACTCAACCGTTACTAAAAATCATTAAAGACATCTTTTCTTTTATACCATAAAAAAGAGGACGGTTCCATGGCCTTTTTATAGGTGCAATAAGATTGTTAAATAATAATAATATTACCCATGATGTTACAACAAAAAGTATCCTCACGCTTGTTGAGTATTTGCAAAGGACTTGCTATTCCTCTGATTGAAGGGCACTTTACAACACGATTGTCTCTACAACACAGCAGCCTGGTGAAGAATTGAACTTCAGCTATAAACCTTTTTTCAGGATAATGAACATCCCAGGGGTAGACCGTTTCCCTATCTATTAAGTCAATGCCAAAACTTCATTTCGGACATTCGTCAACAAAACAGCTTACAAGACAATATTCTCAATGTGTAAAGAATTTTGGCTAAAGCTATGATTACACGAAAAAAAAGCAGCCTAAAGTATCAAACTGAAAATTGGCTCCCCTTCTTTCTTTTGAAGTTTAGTTCAGAAATAGATTGTCACAATCATTTATTCCAATAACAAAAGACAAAAGTGCTTCAAGCACAGATTTGAAAAGCCATGCATTGTTATTGAAAGGTGGATTTATTCGACAGGTGGGTTTGCGACTTCAAAATAGAAGCAAGAGGTCTGGGAAGAAATGCATACTGACCTTTGTGTGGTTTTTAGAGCGGTGCAGGCATTTATTCGCTGCTTCCGTTTGGTTTACGAACCATCGAAAAGATTGAGCGTATTATAGATGCAGAAATGCAGGCAATTGGGTGTCAAAAATTATCCTTGCCGACACTCCTCAACCCGGATAACTGGAAAAAAACAGGTCGATGGAATGGAGTCATAGGAGAGGTACAAAGCAGCTTTCGCAGATATGTAAACCTTAATCATTTACTAACATCATAGATTGGCGGTACAGTTCTTCCGCTTCAAAGATAGAAAAGAATCAGATATGCTCCTGGCACCTACTCATGAAGAAGAGATTACGCAACTTATAGCAAACGATCTAAGGACAATCAAACAGTTACCTATACGGCTTTATCAAATTGGACGTAAATACCGTGACGAACTTAGACCTAGAGCAGGTTTATTGAGAGGACGCGAATTCATCATGAAAGATCTATATTCATTTGATGCTACGCAGGAAGAGGCCTATATTACTTACGAACAAGCGGGACAAGCTTATCAGAATATATTCAACCGTATAGGTGTGCCGTTCGTCGTAGCCGAAGCGGACAGCGGAAACATTGGCGGATCCAAATCACATGAGTACCATTTGCTTTCGAATATTGGTGAAGACACGTTATTAACATGCCAAAAATGCGGGTATACAGCAAATGAGGAGTTAGCAGTTGGGAAATACAATCCTAATAGAGAGGGTGTAATGACAGAGGAGCATTGGAATAATAATGATATGTTAAAATGGTTAAGGATCGGAAGTAGAGTACAAGCAACTCTATTAGAATGGAGAGTGCTATCAAATCGAAAAATTAAAGGGCAGAATGATAACAGCCATGTAAAAGGATTAGCAGCTGTTTTGACACCATTCGGACGAGAGGCAAATACACTTAAAGTACAAGCATCTCTAAATACATATTTAAGAAAACAGCAAAAAATAGACAACAATGCAGTACTTGACATACATATCACAAACGAACTACCAAAAGAAATCAGCAACCTACAACATCTATTTTTAGATACAGCGGTCAGTATTCAGTTACCGGAAGAAATAACTAATTCAGCAGATATAACGATACATCAGCCTGATCATTACAGGTTAGCGAAAGAAGGCGATCATTGTGTTTCTCGCGAGTGTGAAAACAGTAATAATGAACTTTCCTGTGTGAAAGCGATTGAATGTGGACATACATTTTACTTGGGTACAAAATATTCATCTGCGCTAAATTGTACTTACGCAAACGATAAAAACGAAAAATTGCCCGTTGAAATGGGTTGTTACGGTATTGGTATCTCTCGATTGCTGGCAGCTATAGCTGAAATTCGTGCTGATAGCAAAGGTATCGTGTGGCCTCAAGCTATAGCACCCTTCAAATTTTGTATTGTGACAACAAACTCTCGTAAGCCAGAGTTGAACGACTTTGCTGATAAGGTGTATGATCAACTAAAAGATTCAGTCTTGATGCATGAGAACGATATCATGATTGATGATCGAAATATTGGATTTGGTGAAAAAATGACAGATGCTGAACTTATTGGGTATCCATACACGGTCATTGTCGGCCCCAAAGCACTCCAAGATGGACAATTGGAGATAAAAGAACGTATTCAGTTCAAGGAGAGCCATAAAACTACTGTTCCATTGAATGAATTGGTGTCCTTTTTCAAAAGAGAACTTTGCGTACAATAAAGATTTGAAATGATTGCCATCATAACGGTTTTGAGGCTTTTCTTGTTTCCAGTCAAAAATCACTCCCGCTTGGCATACACTGGATGATTTGATTTTTAAGCAGTCACATGTAACTGAAAGGATTGCTCCCTTCTTACAGGTCTAATCATTGTGCAGAAGCAGCATTCATAAAATTCTCCACTCCCAAAAAGAACAATTACAATGTGGGTGCACTTATACTTTATTTATTTTTTTTTTCCGTTTATGTGAATTGCATGAATGAATTCGACGAATTTGGTTCGTTGGTTTCACTATTTTTTTTTTTATTTCCTCAAGCAAAGTTAAACAAGCTTGAAGAATCACCGTCTTTTCCCTTTCCCTCTCAACTTACATTAGTAGATATACTTATAAAGCCAACTCTACTCTTTCTTTTTTCAAGTCATACGCCTAAAAAAACTAGTATAATAGAGCATGTCAGCTACTACTATAGACAATATTCGACACAAAGGTCATGTCAAATTTTTTAATTCAGTGAAAGGATTCGGTTTTATAATACCTGATAGACCGACGGAAGGAAATGAGAATGAAGGTAATTACGAAATTGAGATCTCGATCGAGAGCTGCAGAAGCAATACTCAAAATCTGTGTTTTTAGAGGTGTTTGTTCATCACACGGCTATCTATAACAACGGTGGGTTCAAAAGCCTGGCAGAGGTAATAAAGGTTATCTGTATTTTTTATCAATTCTGCCATTATCTTTTCTAATTTTGAAAATTAATGCAACTTTGCAAATGCTATGCTCTGATATTTGTCTGCAGGGTGAGGAGGTAGGCAGAAAATGTTATTTTTTTATAGTACTGGATCAGTTGCTGACTGAATAACTGCAGGTCGAATTTGATTTGATTCAAGGACCAAAGGGCATGCAGGCATCAAACGTCACTGGCCCTGATGGAACTCCGGTGAAAGGTGATCCTAGAGCACCATATCACCGAAATCAAGCAAGGTAAGCTCTAAAGACCAGCCTCGTCAGATATTGGAATAATTTTGGTTAATTTAAAAAACATTATGCTTAGTGGGGGCTATCGTCGTAACAATAACTTCAATCAATCAAACTACAGCAATATCTACACAGCAGGCGGCATCTATTTAGATCCATATGGAATGCCCATGAGCCACTATGGTGATATACCCCTATGGGCAACGCCATATAGTACGAACAGTGGTGATCCAGAACAACAACAATTTTCTTCATCGCTACAACAACAACAACAATCTATAGCTATTGCTGGTAGCAACAACAGTTCTCATCATCACCAAGGATACAATCGATTGCCTCCACAATTTCATTCACAACAACAGTTTCATGCAGGTGTTTATGCACCACCAATGTTTCAACAACCACCGCCACCAACTTCACTAATTCACCAGCCACAGCCGGTAGTACCACCCAATCCTAATGCTAATACGCCCATGTTTTTGTATACAACCAATACACCACCTTTTCCAAACACAAATAGAAGCAGTGGTGCTACTTCTCCATCACACCAGCAACAACAGCAGCAACAGCAGCCGCATACTCCAAGCACAGAAAATAATACTACCTCTTGAGCTTTTTTAATTACACTTCGAAGTATTTCTATGGTTTAATGCTTTCGATACTCGCTGTAAAGGAATAATTTATATCACGAGGAGAGTGGCAAAAGCACGTGTTCATCAAGATGATTTCATTCTAGTTTTTATTAAAAAGTCCTTTACAAAGGGAAACAAGGGGAGCGATGATTAAATAAACCGTACAACAGGTGCTGACCTGTGACAATAATTATGCTTATGCTGATAACATGAGGAATGTATTGGGATTTGTAAAATGGATTTTCGATTGGATTTGTTTGGCTTGCAAACGGGATGTGGTTGTACAACTATATTTGATAGAAGGATGGATGGGGAATGGCTATACAAAGCCTTCTTGATATCATAATCATCGTTTCCAGCACGATGTTCGGTATATTCTAATGGTTTTGAAATTTGATTCGCCTGTTGGTATAAGAGTCTGTCTAGAGGAAGATCATCATCTTCTAATGCTTCGTCATCATCATTGTCACTATCAACATCGCTGTCATCATCACTACAGCTATCCTCTTCTTGCTTTTCTTCTTCTACATTACAGTCATATTTGACTATATCAAAAATAGATTCCTTTGTTGAAGGTCCTTGTATACTTCTACTGAAAAGATCCAAATTCTTTTGCTGTAGAGTGACCAGCATTTTTTTCAAAAGAAGATGTTTTGAAAGTGGTATCGAAGTTTGATGAAGCAATAATTTTTGATACGTGCTGCAGTAGAGCCTCCAGGCATGCCATTCATCTTTGGGTCCATCGCTCGCATTCATAATAGGATCGTTCGGTAAATACATTGCTCGTCGGTTGTGGGATGACCGTTTTCTTAATATGAAGTCTACTTTATCCAGTTCTTCGTTTGATCGTCGACGCTGTACGTTGAAGGAAATTGGGCTGCGGTAATACGTATGCTTAGCATCATTCTCTTTTATTTCTATGGAGTCTTCGCTGTCAGAAACACCCAATATATCATCTTGATCATCAATTGTTACAAGACTGTCATTATCGTCTTCTTGTCGTTGTCTTTGCTGTTTAACCGTGGGTCTTATGAAGGATGAAAAAGAACATCTTCTTTTTTGTGATGGATAAATGAACTGTAAGAGTCGTCTGAAATGAGAAGATCCTTCTGTTGTTTCACTATTGTTGGTATCATCCCCTCTACTAGCTTGACGGGCAAGCGATGGTTTTGTTCTTCCTTCTGTCGATAGAAAGAGTGAAGCTGAAGAATTGCGTCTCATTCTTGCGTCCATATCTTGAGGGGTGGTATATGAATAATGCATTTGAAAAAGAAAGATGGTAAGAACACAGAAGAAAAGAAAAAGGCTTCCTTTTTATAATAAAACTGACAGGAAACGATATCGTCGGTCTGACATTTTTTGGTTTGATATTCGTATCAGAGGAGGTTTACTTTGTGGTTTTGGGGGTCTAGAACTCACCCACATTAATGTCTCATTTCAAATATTTTTTGGGTTCCTGATCGTCGTCTCTGTGCTAATTTACCTGGAGACAAGCCTATTTGTTTGCGGAATTCAATGAGGCGCACAAAGAAAAAAAAAATTGAAAAAAAATCACGTTTTGACTAAAATGGTCCAGATTTTAGAAGATTTTTTCCTTTTCAAGATTGATAAGTTAGTGAAAAGGATTCGAATACTTCAGCTATGCTTATACTAGGATTTGTTTGTAGGACTTTCAGACTTATAAAATTCAGTTCCTAACAGAACTACTGTTCAAAGATGAATGGAAGATAATTGTATAAAAAGGAGGACGCACTCACTAGACTTTTTTTTGCAAGGTCATTGAATTTCTTCAAGAAGGGATTAAGAGTTATTTTCTGTATCTAAACTTAGTATGTTACTTACTACCAGAAGCACTAATCCTGACACAACCGCCCTCAAGATTGTTTCACTTCATCGTTTTTTCTGTCGAGAGTCCTTTTACGACAGGATATATAGTGTCGTGAAAACATGATTCGTCTTGATTGACGAATCGTTGATATAATGACACGTTCCTGTGGGTTGAAAAGCATTTCTGCAGTAGGCATAAGCTATCTAGATGAATGAACATCTTTCGTTGCATCCGAGTTTCTGCTACCCTGGGGGAAGCTTCGGCAGGAACCAGTTACTGGATGGTTTAATTAGCCTTTTGCCCCTAAACTCAAGTTTGACTATCAATTTGCACGTCAGGACCGCTAAGAGCCTCCACCGGAGTTTCCTCCGGCTTCACCTTACACAGGCAAAGCTCACACATCTTTCGGGTCTCAATGTAAAACTGGTCTTGCATGAGTCTTTATGTATCAAATTATATAATTGTAGAATAAGCCAAGCTTCTCAAGGAAAAATTATAGAACTTTCGATTTACCATTTATTTCTTCGCCGTTGACTGAAAAAGAACGGGGAGAGAAGAGAGGAGTTTGTTCAATCAAGAAGACCTCTATCATTGGGATTCAAAAGGGTAAGTCAACAATAGGTAATCAACGATCTACTGCAATTGTCTCAGCTTTATTACTCTCGATGAATTGCTTGAAGATTTGTACTCTTACAGAGACCATATTTGACATTTCTGGCACATGCTTGCCAAATACAGCTCCAAATTGATAATTTATTAGCACTGTCTGTCCTACAATGTCTTGATTGTTTTTTCAATCATTTTTAGGCGTGGAAGTCTTCCTTCTCGAAGCTAGTGTATGTAATGGCATACTATCACTACCGTCATCATCACTATCGTCATCATCGAAAGTTGTTATCTGTTTGTTGCTATTGCGTCTATTATAATACAGTGGTTGCTGTCGCTCTGTTGGTTGTGGGTCCAAATATGTACCAGCCAAATCGTACAGTCTATCGTTGATTAAATGCCGCATACCCTCTTCTTCGTCATTTACAGAATACTCTGCTTCGCTGTCGGAAATGAAACTACCCGAATCGTAGTAATAATCGTCTTCATTTACTGCATTCTTCAACTCGTTAGCTTCCATCTCTTCCACAGACGCTTCGGGATGTTCTTCCCTAAAACGTCTGTTTCGCTCTTGCTGATGCTTATATTTCGACGAGAAAATAGACGGTCGCAAATCATCAGGATCACGCGGTGGCCAGTAATATGGTGTGCGAGGATCTGTGCCAGGAATAACTGGATACGTCAGTCCGTCACCTTGTGCTTTTTGGGGCCACAACCATAATAATGGTTGAGGACCAAGAACTTCACAAATATTTTTGTAGAATCCTACATCAAAAGGGTATCGGATAGGCGGTATTTTTCCCCTTTGCACAAGTTTCTCCACTTTGCTCCTTTCGTGTGCTTCTATATTACTTTGATTTCGAGACAAGCAATAAAGTTGATAGCAGGTCAAGATTCCAACGCAGAATAGGACAGTAAAAGAGAGGACAAAATTTAAAACCATGAAAACGATTTGAATAGTGGTTGGTTCAGCATCAAACTATGAATGCAAACATCATCAAATCTTCTTGTTGCAAAGGCTACGTATTTCCAACTTTCCATTTCTCGTTACCTGAAAATGTCGTATGGCATTCATAATATATCGTACTCTGCCAACCAATAAACAAATAATGTATGTACATGCTAAATTCGCAAAAACGATAAATCTAATAAAATGGCCATAGTTATCGTGACCCACACAATTATTTATCCATGGACAATGATGATCCATTCTCAGTACACAGCGGCGACAGTAGCGACAATGATGGCTTCTTGGGGGCTTATACCGTTTGCATGATTTACAATAACGAGGTCCAGTGATACCTTCTGATGGTATTTCTTTTGCTATCATCAAAGAAGTGGGTGGTTCCTGAGAATAAAGAAACGGAAAGAAAAATCAGAACTTTATTTAATCAAAGAAAGAAAGAATGAATGACTCAAGGAGTTTGTCATTTTCGTTTGAGCAATTTACCCAATCAATAGGAACTTTACCGGGATCAGTTATTACTGCTAGATAATAGTTGTAGAAGATCATGATGACGAGGATGTTGAGAGGAAACAACTTCATTAAGCTGGTTGAATTCCACCAGCCGTAGGCTGGTAGGAATAGGAACAACTGTGACGAATAAGCAATGAATGCTATAAGTGACACTACAACGATAACAAAGAGTTTTCCAGGAATATATTCTAACATAAACTATACTTTTTGAAAGAAAGGGTATACATATAGGAATAAAGAGGCAAGTTGACGTTCGGGGAAAGGTAAGACAATTTATAAGCTACGACCTGAAAGTACACCTTTTGCCAAAATGATGTCGCAAGCAAAAAAAAATTAAAATGTCGCACTTTTTTAGACAGTGTCGTATGTTTTTTAGAAAAGAATATCGCACAATTCAGGAAAATTGTGTGAGAATATAGTGCCGTTGGCCAACAGTAACCTGTGGCGTCATTATTCGGCTTCAACGTTTAGGCTTCATCATCACATCCAAATACAACAAGCATCAGATATAGGGGTGATCCGCAAACGGATGTTCACCCGGACCAGTTCCAGAAAAAGAGTAAAATTCTAAAAGAAATCCCTTATAGACATGGTTCTTGTTGAGATCTAAAACGCACTTTAAGACCTTATTTCATTGATGCGCAAACACTCTTTCGCTTACAATGACAGTAGAAAGTTTTTTTTATCTGCAGGAATGCTCAAATTACTGAATTGCTTGCAGGAGTTCATTTTAATATCCTCGAGAACAGTGGTAGGATGTGCTTCTATGAAGCTTATAAGGTGCTTCATGTGGTTTCTTCTTTCTTTTTTGCCTGGTGCAACTAATTTTGTTGGTTGGCTCTAAAGTTACGAAAATGGTCTCAACCACTCGCCAAACTTCATGTTTGAACCAAAAATGAAAGTCGAGAGCAATTGTCCAAAATAGAATACCTTTGGAACAATTTTTCGTGATTATCATGAAACGTGATGAAGGGCATGAATAGAATAGAGGCAGTCAGAAAATAGCAAAACACGATTTTTCGCTGCTGAGTTTTGGAAGTGACAACAGATCAATGTAAAAAAAATATCAAGGTTAGCCTGCACCCAAAAAGCTATTGGCCGCCCTTCTATATTGTAACTGTAAGCTGTATCAATGAATAGGCTTTTAACTGTTTAAAAATACAAAGACAAAGACTATTTCTACGAAAAAAGATCAAATAAGGCATAAAAAGGAGTTATGAACGGTTATTGAAAGTGAAGCTCTCGTTGTGGTAGCTCCAATAAATTACTCAGAATCTCTTTTAAATTAATTCAATTTGGTTTGGCCCACTTTTCGGTCTTTTTTATACTAAACATTTCATAGATGTCGATCGAGGAAAGGAATCGAAGACCTGCCAGTAAGATTCTACTTAGTTGACAACACTTACATTGGGATTTCCATTGAACTTTTCTTATTCTAGATACTGCCTTCAAGCAGCAGCGCTTAAAAGCTTGGCAACCATTACTAACACCCAAAACTGTACTACCCACACTATTTGTTGCGGGCATCATCTTTGCTCCATTAGGTGGTGTTTTTTTGTATGAAAGCGATACAGTAACGTACAGCGACAGTACAAGATGAAAATAACTAGAACAACTGCAGACTGATTTTTGTTATTTCCTTGATCATGTGTTAGGTTAATGAGATTGTTATCGATTATACCAACTGCATGCATGCCAATTCAACAGCTGTTTCACTTGATACACACCTTTATTCATACAAATTTACTGATGAAGGAAGCGGGCGTATGTTATAGTGTTGTTTACGAAAGTGATGCTTGACAAGTAACTCATAGTCTCTACTTTAGAATTATATGCGCCTACTTATAGGTTTGAACCAAGTACTGTAGAAGGAGAAGCAGGCCACTGCCTCATTCGATTCAGCGTCCCAATCCAATTGAAGACACCCATATTTTTATATTACAAATTAACAAACTTTTATCAAAATCATCGTAAATATGTCAAGAGTTTAAGCTACAATCAGTTACACGGTGATGTGATCACACAAGCAGATGCAGCTAGCTCTTGTTCCCCACTAGGAGTAGATGCGAACAATAAGATATACTATCCTTGCGGACTGATTGCGAACTCAATGTTTAATGGTACATAAGTATAGATCAAAGTAGTTTTGTTTGAGGTACATCCGAGTAGACGAACTAATTCCAATTTCCTTTTATTAGACACATTTGAAGTGACATTTATCAACCCACCAGGAAGCACAACAAGTGCAAAAATGGGTTTTAGTAGCGAAGGCATTGCATGGCCATCAGATAAAAAAAGGCTGGCTACCACACAAATGAATCCTGCTGATTTAGTCCCTCCTCCCAATTGGCAAAAAAAATACCCCAACGGATATACAGCCGAAAATATATTCAAACCACAAGAAGATGAGCATTTCCAAGTCTGGATGAGAACAAGTTGGTATCCCACCTTTAGAAAATTATACTCAGCATTAAGAGAAGGAACACTTGAAGCAGGAACGTACGAAGTGAACGTTACTCTAAGTAAGTTCTAAGGAAACAAGGGCAATTGTCTGAGGTGGCGATTCTGATTTTTGTTCTTTCATTAGATTATGATATTACAGCTTATGGAGGCACTAAGTCTATAGTCGTTACAGGTACTTCTTTTTTGGGAGATAGGAATCCTTTTATGGGCCTATCATGGATTGTTATGGGCTGTGTTTGTACACTTTTGGGTGTTATCTTCTTGGGTTGGCATTTCTTCAAACCAAGGTAAAAAGAAAACTTCTTTCAGAAAGAGGCAAGCTTACTAATACCATTATGCTGACTTAGGAAATTGGGTGATCATGATCGCTTAGCTTGGCATCAGAGCTCGTAACTTCAGCCCCTTCAAAACCAACATTTTATTCAGTACACTACATTACATATTTAACGTAACCAATCGCATAATTTTCAAAATAAACTCCAACAGACTCAGCACAGGACTGCAATATTTATTCGAGGGAAAAGTGTAGCATTACTATTTACAATTTGGAGAGGGTATCTTTTCTAATTTACAATAAATTTGTCTCATTCGTTGAAACAAGCTACAATTACATAAACATTACTCATTGGAGCTTGTTGAATACTATTTTCGTTAAATATTCAGGACCAAAGAATAATTTGATAAATCTTTTTGTTGCGTCTTCAATAATGTGAATGTACCTTTTGTTTATTTCACATTGCTGAACATGCTGTTGCTCTTTAAAGGTAATTTTCTGTTCTTTGAGATAATTAACCATGTACTGAATTGATTTACGAATGACGCTTTCACTGTAATGGATCGTGTAGTCACCGCAGTATGTTAACATGTCTTTGTAGTTTCTGGATTGTAGAAACCGCGTAAAACTCGATTCTAGTAAAATATAGATGGATGCTTTTGCGTCTGAAAAAAGTGCATTCAAAGTAGCTCTCTGGTTATTGTTATGAGAGTGAGCTGCATCTTCTTTCAAGAATGGAGAACAAGAGATAATCTTCATCCTCTTACCGATAGCACGCTTCACTTTGTCTTCAAGGTTGATTTCAAAATCGGCATCGTCTGAAACATACTGGTCAAATATTTGCTGTGCTAATGCCTTTTG
Organism: Mycotypha africana; assembly: GCF_025528875.1. Classification (NCBI taxonomy): domain Eukaryota; kingdom Fungi; phylum Mucoromycota; class Mucoromycetes; order Mucorales; family Mycotyphaceae; genus Mycotypha; species Mycotypha africana. Next base: position 1,514,606 of record NW_026515729.1, read on the forward strand.
CTCCGCTATTGTTAAAAACTGCATAGTTTCATACTGTTCCACTTCTAAGTAAAAGAACTGAACAGTAGCACTCTAGGTTAGTGACTATCACGAGCTCAAACAATCGTAACTATCAACTCACCAAGTTTTCGGAGCTATATTCGCTCAGCAAGAAATGCAGAAAGTAACATAGTGGTACCTTTGATTCCAACATAGCCTTTACACCTTCTTTCCTGATCTCGCTAATACAAACATCAATTGGTGTAATTTCTCCGAAAAAGGAATCAAGTTTACGCGAAGATCGTTTCATTTTTGTTTTGTAGGATTGGTATATATTAGTAATATCATCATCAGTTTCTAATAAAATATTGTTGGGGCTACATGTCTGAGAACCAACTATCTTTGTAATATTGATAGCTGCGGCAGCCACTAAGCTAGCACGTCGCGAAGAGGTGGCAGTTGATGGCTTATCATTGCCTATATCGCTGAGAGATGATCTCCTCGATTTCGATATTGATTTCTGTGTTCTCGTGGACAGAAGATTGTCAGTGGGTGAATTGTCTGAACCGGTAGGAGAGGTGCTACTTGGTCTGTTGTTGATATGGGATAACCGATGTATTTTGGTCATCAACGATAAAAAAAAATTGTAAGAAAGAAAAAGGTATGGTATTGAACTGCAAAAAGGAGAATGGGAAGAGGTAAGAAATAAAAAAAGGTACAGTTGAAAAAATATAAGTCGATCTTTTTTGTAATCATAAAATTTCTTCGTGTGATATTGCTGCCAACGTTAATAAATCAAAATCTTATCCAGTTATTCCGGCTCTTCCCAGAGGCTGACTCATGAACTACTTTAATGAATCAGAAACATATTGATGAAAGACGCGGTAGCGAAAGGCTATAGTTTAAAATTCAGCCTATCATACAATGTATATTCGGATGCCGGAAAAGAATGCTTGTAGGTATGCGAGCAATGCCCCTTCCGATTGGGTCTCACTTGTAGGTGCTGTCTAGCGTTGTGGATAGCTTGCTCGTTGGCATAATAGGACTGTTTCAGGACATAGCAGTCTGTTCTAAAAGCCAGTCATCAAATTTATATGTATGCAATGTTGGGAAAGATTGTGATCTTATGACAATTTTCCTTGTCGCAAGAACGGTACGCGTAGGTTACCGAGCAATAATATGCGATACCAACTTTTGCTCTACGTTATGATCGGCTTTCATTATGATCAGGGTAAAGTACACTTTTGTTGAACTCGTAAGAAAAGGCAAGATTGGTTCCATTGGCTTTCTGCCTTACTACAACAACCATGAGAGCTATCCAATATTTCCTTGTAAATGGAATCCTTAGATACTCTGTAGATCACAAAACACACCTTTTAAAAGGCTTGTGGTGCGCTTGTAATGACCACTGTATTGAATAAACAGGTTGAAAAAGGGCTATACACCTTTATTTTACAGTTAGAACATACGCTTTGCAATTTAATATTGAAAGGGATCAATGAAATCTAGGTCCATTTGGTATAATTCCATATCCAAAGTTTACAGATGAAAGTTGCTGTGCATGTATGCCTTTTTCTAAAAATACAAATTATTTCCAAAAACGTACAGCGCATCGCCCTATTTTTTTTTTCTACAAAAAAAGGATATCATTTACTGTTTTGGAAATTCATACACCCGCATCTCCGTGTTACTGATGATGGCGAACCTGAAAGTCTAAAATTACAAACGTTTGCCATATAAATGCAAGATTCGTACTTTTGAATAAAGTGAGGATATTGTGCGGTCGTAAATGACAATCTGAATCAAACTGGACGAACTTATATACTGCTTCTCAAGAGGTAGAGAAAGAAATTTTTAGATAATGCACTTTCTACTGTCTAGAATGTCTCGTTATGCGGTTGGACCATATCAATTTCCATAGTTGAAATAAGGTGCTATGTGCGAAGTAGTACCATATCCGCTTGACAGAATTGAGATGACATCAGCATATGTATAACAATCATCGAAGTTAAATCACACTATTTTATGTCTCAACGAGATGTTATGGGCTTTTCCAAGTATCATGATGGACTATGTCTATTATAAAAGTAAAACAACGTCGACTAAAAAAAAAGTCACACCACTTAGTATAGCCTTATTTCTGAAAAATTCTGCAACATAATTTTAGTACTCATATGATCCAGATTTTAGGATTATAGAAGGCGCATAATTAAGCTATTGCATTCCAGGATACAAGCTGATTAATGTATGTGTGTGTATTCGTGTTTGTGTCGTGGTGATACGATGGTGTAGAGGTTTAGTTGAGTTTAATCACAGAAAAAATTTGATAAACTGCCTTTAACATGATGAAAGTCTTTACCAATTTGCAGTTGGTCACATTTGTCTATAACAATCAAATACTAAATGTACTTGATAATTACAATTGCGAAAGGATTCATACGAAATTTATGCCAAAGAAGATCATACATTGCGGCTTTCGTAAAAGTGAGTCAACCTGGAAAGAAAACCGCACCTTGTTAATACCAAAAACGGAAATTATGGTAGATCTTTCGCCTTTTTACGCCTCCTCTGCTAAGAAAAAATTCTAGGGTCATCGTATCAATAGTAGTTGGATCATTGACAAAATACACAATGCATACTTAAACAAGCTCTTTAGGCAGACTTAATACTGTAATACACTATTAATTTGATTCAACCTGAAGACGTTAGTCTACAAATGTTTATGCCCTCTATCTTCCGGAGTATAAAATTCGAGTTGCCCGCATGACAGATTTTGGGATTTTTCATTTTCTTGGGATTAAACAGTTTACACTTCTCACGAAGGCCTGATTTAAAGAATGAATGAAAAGTTTGACGAAGCGTGCCATCAATATTTCTGCAACGGACTTTTAGCAGCCGTCGTTACTGATAGAGACGGTGTTGTAATATTGAAAAGTAACATCAAAGCATAGTCATAACGCGAACATCTGTAATTCTAATGACAGCTTTTTTGTATAGGCATTGCAAACGAAGCAATCGAGAGTCTTATTGACCCCACTATTTCAACAATGTTTGCGGTAGCCAATAACCAGGCAAGTATGAAAACTTTATTACTTCACTTATTAAACTTACTTGCAAATGGACTTGTATCATAAGGTCACCTTATAACGAGGGAACCAATAATATTAATTTTCGTACGCTCTATAAAAAAACTCCAAAGGCTTCAAAATTGGGACTTGCACAGAATAAGAAAATTGTCAGCGTTTACGATCAGTACCAGTTAATTCAATCAGATAAAAGCCCACTAATCATCACTTTAATAACAGAGCCATCTGCCAACACAGGTAAAAGTAAAAAAAAAAAAAAAAAAAAAGAAAAAAACTAGAAAAAATTAACTGATTTACTATATCAAATGGTTAATGTTTATTGTATCTGTATAAAAATGCAAATTAAGGTTTATTTGTAAGATTTAGTGATGAACTATCGAGTCTGACAGAGCCTTTTGTGGAAGCCTTGAATGAGTAACGAACAGGATAAGCGCTTTAAATAATCTCGAAATAAAATACCCCATAGTTCCTCAAACGAAGGGCTTCTGAAAACCTGAAATATAGTTAATTCATGCAAAGGGTTTCTATTTATCGGGCAAAAGAGGACAAAAATATGCTGGGCCAATCAACTGCCTGGAGTGAGTATGGGAGGGGCGCCCAGTTGAAGGTTTGGTATTAAAGATTCTATTGATCAAGGAAGGTCTGAGTGTAACAGTTAACCAAACAAAATTATCGAACTACCATTGTGTACTTTGACCCTTTTTCCTACAATGTAACGACCTGCTCAAAATTGCCATTTATAGTACCTTTTTTTTCAACTTGCAATAACATATAAAAGCCTTCAACTTTTTTCCTTGCTAAAATAGTTGGCTGCTTATTGTTTAAAAGCTTTCTTTTTGTACTTCCTTTAACATCACCTTCACCTTCCCCCCCTGGACTACCCTCAAATCGAGACAACATCATAATGTCAACGGAATGGTTTTTTATTCGATCTGTAAAAAGTGGAAACGTTATTGCAGCAAGCACAAACGATCCAGAAACAGCATTACGTTCGCAAGTGATTGTTACTGTACCGACACTGTCTGATACACAACTCTGGTGCTGGAAAGATCAATTTCTGTACAATAAAGCAACCAATTTAGTACTTGATATTCGTAAAGGTAAAACAGACACATCAGAAACCGATTGCTAATTGGTTAGTATTTGACTAACATAGCTTATCGGCTACTTTTGTTATGCTTAGGTAAATTAAGATTGGTTGAAGACACCGAAATTTGTCTGTACAGCGCCAAACCGTTAGCAGAAGCACATAATCAACTTTGGGGCGTTCGTCAAGATGCTACCGACATCTACGGCAGGTCACTTCCTGGTTCTTACATATTTTCTTCATCCAGCAATGAATGGGTTTTGGATATCCAGTTTGCCCATGATGGCACTCAAAAACTGGTTTTATTTCCCTTTCAATCTATCGATAACGAAACTCAGCGCTGGCTCTTCGTTCCTGAAGGGCAACTAGATCTTACTGTACCAATCTCAGAAATTCTAGCCTTAACAAAAAGACCTTCCTATTCATCCACAGCCTCTTCAGCAAGTAGTATAATAGTTACGCCGCCAGGATCAGTGGCATTTACAGACTATCCATCACCTGGGGTTGAGCTTGAATATCCTCAAGCACTTACTCCAGCTAAGCGTGGCTCTCATTCTACAATATATTCAGCTGAAGTATTCAAAGACTACCATTTCCGGGTATATCAATCTCAAGACACTAATATTAGGTAAAAGAATGTTTTTAAAAGTATCCTGTCGCTTTATTTTTATATTAACACACCATTATATAATTCAGTGACAAAGGCATTGCAATGGCTGCTGCATATCACGTCTTCCAAAATTGGAAAATGGATCAAATCAGCGATGATATAATGGCAGACCTTCCTTCTTCAAGTGAGACCCGCGTACGCCTTCAATATCTGACAAAGAATGAGGTATAGACTAGATCAAGTGGCGGAAACTTACGTTAGATATTGTGACTAACAATGTACAATGATTATATGCTCGATTAGGTTATGAAAATCTTATCAAATACACAATTATACCCTGCAAACAACAAAGATAATGCGTGTGCTTTGTCTGGCCGGCTTATTACTCAACTGTACGACCAAATACCTATATCACCTTAAAGCCAATCTTTTTCTTTGTAAAACAAGAGCGCCCATATTGTATTTTTATCAAACTGTACATTATCATTTCTCATTTCGCATAAAGCATATTATAAACCATAACCGCAAACATTACACTCCCCCCACCTTCCCAAAAGAAAAAAAAAAGAAAAAAAAAAGCCTTCATATATACTGTACCCCTTCTCTCTGTAGAATCAATTCCTTTCTCCCGTTACTTTTTCGACTTCAGTTTTTCTTCTGTGCTATATAGTTCTTTGTACTTCTAGTTTTTGTTCTATGTTACAACGCTGGTTTCAACTCTAAAATTCGGACGTTCAGTATCATTCTTAATATACCAATAAATTTAGTCTTAAACAAGCCTATCTCATCTGTACACAAACTTGCCTTCCCAATTTAGCAAAGATAAGACTTTCGACCTGTTTTTATGACCTCACGAAGCATAAAGACAAGAAAAGAGATGTATGTAATTACAGAGTGTTTAGAGCCGCATGTATGAAGTGCTCAAGGAGCTTGATTGGTGAACAGTAAATGCAGCAAAATGGAGAGCTACACCTTACATTAATGTATAAAGATTGGTCGGCCATTTGGATGCTAGCAGTGAGTCTGTAGGTTCGCATATTGAAAATGAGTATTCAACATTGAAAGTTCACATTGCTCACTACATACATTACCAATTGTAAGCTCACTACTGTTACTACAGACAAATTCCAGAAAACAATAATTAAACAGTTACTAAAATCTAACCTGCAGAAGTAAGATAAATTTAGGTTATAAAGAAATAGACAGTGTATATATTAAAGAAGCACTGTGAATAGTGTCATTCTTAGAATTCGTTTACTTATCTCTTGAAAATGACATAGTAAGAACGAAAAAAGCAGATGCAAGCGTAATAATAAAAATCAAGCTCTTTACTGGAAATCTTTGGTTTTTAGGTCCCTTGACTTTTTTATTGAATCATGTTCAAGTATGAAATACGCATGTGGTGATTTTTCAATATCGCACAAAGACCTTTTGGTCCTTAAAGTTACTAGGCTAATCTTTATACTTAGTCAGTCCTTATAAAATCTGCATACTTTGGCATCTTAGAGATTTTTAAAGTTGTAATTAATGGTTTAACTCTATCCACAATCATACATTTGTATGAAGAATTCCATGAGCGATACGTAACATTACAAGATTAAATGAATAAAGGGATATCACTAACAGTTTAAAGTCATTTACCTTATATTGGTACGTTTTTTTGAATGTAAAATCAAGGTTTAATGAAAGGGGCTCCAGAATAAACGAAGAATAACTAGAGTGGAATGACGGCCCCTATGGAATTGACAGTTATATTGATCCAATGAAGCTTAATGATATTTTACCTTTTTTCATTTAGTTAACATTTGAGTAGGTGTCCAAATACACGTTCCTTTATCTCTCTTGAACACATTCCTTTACAAATCTATCAATACTATGACCCAGTGTATACCAAACAATAACCAGTGCACACAAAATATACATACGCTCCTTGACCCAAATGATCCATCCATCGAAAAAGAATACAAAAAGCTAGCCGAAGCTTGGAAGAATCAAATAAGAAATAAGGCGCCTTCCCAACAAAATAAAGATTTTATCCGGCTCGCTTGGCTCAGATTGATGGACCATTATCTCGACCAACAATGGCTAGAATCCAAGCAGATGCTCCAATGTGCCCAAGCATGGAGTTCTCAACAAAGAATCTCCGTAAGACAGGCAGCTCATACGATGAAAATCATCAGCCTTAAATCAATGCGGCGCTCTCTTGAAACACGACGAGAGATACTGCAAGCACTCGATGACTCACAACTTATTACAAGTTTTGAGATGTCAGATTCAACATCAACTCTTGAAAGGTTAATCAAAGAACGATTATCTATTGCTGACTCGGGTGGTGTAGAAGGGTTAGATGGTGACGAATTACGCCATTCCGCTTTGATGAAACACCTGAACGGTTCGACGGAAGAGATATTAACTCTGCATGACGAAGGGATTATGACACCTGAAGAGGTTAATAGATATATTCAATTCATAGGGCATGACTATAACAGGGAAAGCAAGGTATTTAATGGCGAAAGTAAGATTCAAACGGAAGTAGATTCAACACACCCTTTAAGCAGTAGTAAAAGCACGAGCACCACGTCATCAAAATCAAATTACTTCAGATGGCTGATACCGTCAAGATCAACGCCTAATATGTCTTTTAACAGCAATAACATTCGCAAACCCGGCTCTCAAGGACTCACTCGTAGCTACGACACTTATTATGAAAAATTACATCAGGCTCTTCCTTGGAAAGATCTCTCTACAAAGTATGACTCCACTGTATCAGCAGGAAATAGCAGCACCGACACAGATGGCTGTAATACCAACAATAAATTTAATTGGAAAAGTTGGTTTCATGGAGATGACCTTGATCATAGCTCAACGGAGCCGTTGATGGAGGCTGTCACCGAGTGCTTTGTGGTAGAAGAACCTTTCGCCAATGAGAAAGTTGAGGCAGACGCACTATTGATGACAGAGTTCTATAAGAACAGTTCAGCCATACTCGACTGGGAAACTGACGACAATAACGGCCAAAATGAGAGCAAATTGGCTACGGTCAGCAAAAAGGCGAGTATATCGAGCTTTCGCTCTCACAGTAAAAACCCTGCATCGCCGCAACAAGTGCAACAACTTCAATTAGAAAGTCCTCAACCTCAAGACAATTCGTATCCCTCCTATGTCAAAATTGGCGAACGTGATTTAATAACATACACTCCTAGATCTGGGCGTAAGTATAATAGCAGTGTTTCCACCAGTCCAACGATGACTAAAAGCACCTCTGTCCCATCTCAAACCACTTCAGCCACTTTAACCGACAGAAACACTGATTATTCCGACACATTGACCAATTCTACTAAACCTCCTTCTAAAGAGCGAAGTTTCACCATTCGGGGAATGCATAAAAAATTGTCATTGCCAAAACTGTTCGGAAACAAGAAAGCAGCAGCAGCTTCCGTATCGAAAGCTCAACAGAGTAAAAAGTAGCGTTATGCTGCCTAACACACCCACCATTGAGCTTCTACGATAGCCATTATACACTTATGTTTATATCCTAATTCTTAATATCCACTAAAAACTCTATCTAATATTCTCCATATACTCTACGTTGTTTTCTACCACAGAATAAACTTCATCTCAATAATTAGTTTGTAAAGTTACTTTTTAGTATGTGCTATCATCAATACCAGATGAGGTCATTCCTTCTTCATCATTTATGAAACTCCGGGAGCGATTTCTTTGTTTGCGCTTTTTTTTTGGCATTTCAACTTGTCTGCAATGTCAAAAATGACAAATCGTCTTATTCACGAAAAAAGCCCTTACCTTTTGGTAAAACACTCATTCATTGTTATCCCTATGAGTTTTGACCCCATAGAAAGTAACCTTTATCTCTTAAATATGTTATAACGCATTTAGCAACATGGTAGGTCAAAAAAAGAAAAATTAAAAATTGTAGAAGAACGTTTTAACCAATTTGGGTAACTACCCCGCTTTTTCTCATTTGAAATTTGTTTGGCTGCATTCACAGCCCATAATCCTGTGAGTACGAATAACATTGAAAAAAGCATGAAAGAATAGCTTTCTAACAGGAATCATTAATAAAACAAAGGTTGATTGGTATCCCTGGGGTGAAGAAGCTTTCAAAAAGGCTAAAACTGAGGACAAGCCTATTTTTCTAAGCGTCGGATACAGTACCTGCCAGTAAGTGCTTTTTTTTTAAAATGTATAAACCAAATGAATGACTTTTGTCTGTAACCGCTTGTGGTCTGCAACTATAGCTGGTGCCATGTTATGGAGCATGAGTCGTTTGAAAAAGAAGATGTCGCTGAAGTCATGAATAAATACTACATTAACATCAAAGGTTAGAAGGAAAGAAGCTAATCAATGTATTTCATTTAATACTGATAGCATTTCTTTCTTTTCTATACTCATAGTTGACAGGTTTGTAATTCAGTAAACGTTTAGCAAGGGGCAATTGATATATCGCTGATATTCTATTATGCAATTAGGGAGGAAAATCCAGGCATAGATAAACTTTATATGACTTTTGTTCAACTTACTACTGGTGGCGGTGGATGGCCAATGTCAGTCTTCCTCACCCCTGACCTGCATCCCTTCTTTGGTGCAACTTATCTTCCACCGGAAGATAAATACGGTAGGCCTGGTTTTAAGACACTGCTGAACCGTATTGCTCAACTGTGGCAAGCAGACTCTGAAAAGATCAAGTTGAGTGGAGAGGATATGACAAAACAACTCAAATCATACGTTCAGGTAGTCATCGTTTCATGTGCAAATTGATTATCTTCCTATATCACCTGTTGAGCAATAATGCCTCTACAAATATAGGCTATGCCCAGCAGTTCGGCAACTGACGTGGAACCGGATACCGTAGCTGCAGATACGTTCGATCATTTCAGGCAAACTTTCGATGGCATCAATGGCGGTTTCGGCTCTGCACCAAAGTTTCCCACACCTGTGCAGCTTCAGTTCCTCTTCGAGTATTACGCTTATAATCATAGGTTGTCTGAAAAGAAAGAAGATGCTCAAAAAGCATTAGACATGGCACTCTTTACGTTAAGGAAGATCGCTGCTGGTGGCATACATGGTACAGTAGATCTCAAGTTTGATTATAATATTTTCGTGTGTTTGAGACTTACTTTAATTGTAAAAGATCATGTTGGTAGTGGCTTCCACAGATACAGTACTGATAAGAAGTGGCATGTTCCACATTTTGAGAAAATGCTATATGATCAAGCACAGTTACTTTCTCTTTATTCAATCGCTTTTCAATTGACCAGAGAAAAGCTTTACGCTACTGTAGTCAAGGATATAATTTTATACCTATCGCGCGATTTACGTCATGGTAAGGGCGCCTTCTATTGTGCTGAAGACGCTGATTCTTTCCCTACTGCAAATGATACTAGAAAGAAAGAAGGCGCTTTTTGCGTTTGGGAAATGTCAGAAATACGTTATCTTCTAGGAGAAGACGATGCTGAAGTCTTTAGTACTCAATTCGGTTGCGAAGAAAATGGCAATGTTGATCCACGAAAAGACCCTCATAACGAGCTTAAGCACAAGGTTCGTTATCTTTCACAGTGATTATCAAAAACATACCTTAAATCGCTCTTTTCCTTTAGAATGTCCTCTTTCAAGCTAAAACCAGTGAGGAAACAGCTAAAAAGACCGGTTTGGATGTTTCAAGAGTCAACGAAATCCTGACATCCTGTAAGCAGAAATTATGGCAATATCGAGCGACTAGGCGTCCCAAACCTCATAGGGATGAGAAGGTAATTTTGCATTTATCCTCTTTTGTTGGCTATTATGTGTTTGATATATAGTTTATGATGTACGTATATAAAATCTGTAGATCTTGACTGCGTGGAACGGGCTAACAATATCAGGCTTGGTTCAAGCGTATGAAGCCCTTCAAGATCCCACGATTCTTGCTTTAGCTGTCGAAACTGCTGAATTTATTCATAACGAGCTCTATATATCCTCATCGCAAACATTATTAAGAAACTACTGCAATGGTCCTTCGAATATTGATGGATTCATTGATGATTATTGCTTTTTAATCCAAGCTTTGATTGATCTCTATGAAGCCACTTTTGAGGAGCGATGGCTGGAATGGGCTTCCATTCTTCAAGAAAAGCAAGATGAGCTATTTTTCGATACTGAAGGAGGAGGATATTTCAATACTTCGAAAGATAAGGCCGTACTGATCAATATGAAAGAAGGTAGATGCAAATTTACGCATAAACACACCTTAAAGTACAACGGGACTAATATTGATAACCATAATCTCACCGAATTTTTAGAACAAGACGGTGCTGAACCATCAGCGTATGTACTTTTTAGCTCTTAAGCCTGAATCTTAGAAAGGTACTAACGACGTATTAAATTCTTTCCATAGCAATTCAGTTTCGCTCAGAAATTTGGTTCGTCTTTCAGTCCTTCTGAACAATAGACAGTATGCTAAGAAGGCAGAGGCAACCGCAAAATCGTTTAATCACACTTTAAAAAAGTTTCCCTTCACCGTCCCTGCCTTAGTTGCTTCTTTCATGCTGTTATCGAAGGGTGTAAAAGAGGTATACTAGCATTTTAATACAGAATGTTTGAAAATGCGTTGAAACCCTTCGCACAATTAGTCACTAACTTCTCTTTTCTTCTACAAAGATTGTTTTGGCTGGAGATATAGAAAATCATACTCTGCAATTATTCAGGAGTACCGTATTTCAGTATTTCCTGCCAAACAAACTAATCGCATTCGTTCGACCAAACGGCTTCCTCGCTAAAAAGAACGAGATAATCCAGCAGATAGCTGCTCAAGAATCTCAAACTGGTCAGAAAGTAGCTGCTTACATCTGTGAAAACTTCACTTGTGGCTTGCCAATAAGCTCAAAAGAAGAATTAGAGCAGAGATTATCTCCCTGACTAAGATTTTTAACCAATGTTTTTGATAGAATGTAATTCTCTCTTTACCAAGCAATTGGGTAGTAATAAAATAAATATAGTTTTTAGCACACTCTATCTGCTAGTCTGCTAATGTATAACATATACATGATGTTGAAAAAAAATTTTATTCTTCAAATCGAACTGATACAATGTACGTAGAATTTATCTGCAATTCTTCATAGCATTTATTGAGCAGTCAAGATATCAGAGTCACCAGCATCAGTGATGGAGAGAACGCTGCAACGGAAAAGCTTACCACAAGCGGTACCCAAATCAATGTTGTTACCGTTGTAGTGGTGGACACCAGTCTTAGACAACATAGCGTAGTATTCGATCTCGGACTTGCGAAGAGGAGGGCAGTTACCAGCAATGATGATCAACTTGGCTAAAAGGATACGAACGAGAAGTATAAGTACAAAATCCTTTCCTCAAAATCAACAGTAAGATCAACGTAAAGTAATGCACACCAAAATCGGCATAATCGCAAAAGTTGACCCACTGCAATCTCTATTCTGCAACAATAAATGGAAAAAATACATACCCTTGCCTTGACGAATAGACTTCAAAGTTGACTTGTAACCAAGGGTGTACTTGCCAGACTTCATGACAAGTTGGATACGGGAGTTGATAGACTCGGCGTTCTTCTTGGACTTAACAGGGGCCATTTTCACTACTGTAGAATAAAAGTTTACTGTGAGTCTTAATGCTAAGTGGCTAAGTGATATGGAGCATCATTGCTCATCTAGTGCTTACGGAGATCGAAGTATGGGTGAAAGAGAAGGAGTCAAGTAAACTGGTCAGAAAATCAACACTGAAAAAATTTGGTACTTCTAAGCCACTCCTAAGGAGCTGCTTCTGACGCTAAAATCTTCTGAACTTGAACCAAAAAGTCGGAAAAGGGAAATCTCCACAAAATTATGCCCCTGTTGGATTTACTTCAATTTTGACAGTTCCTTATACCTTCTCTAGAAAGCAATATGTTGAACAGATTGGGGCTCATTCGCAACATTCCGCGCAGTTTCGTTAGATGCTATACAACCGAAGTAAAACCAAATTTGAAGTTACTCAAGGAACTGCGTAAAGAAACTGAAGTTTCTATGAGCAAAGCGAAAGAAGCCCTTGTCAAGAATAATAACGATTATGCAAAGGCTTTAGCTTGGTTGTCTGCAGACGCGCAAATTTCTGGTGCGAAAAAAGCCCAAAAAGTTGCTGGAAGAACAGCTGGAGAAGGCTTAATTGCAACTGCCTCAGTTGAAGTGCCCGTGTCCAATGGGTTTAAAAGCAAAAGTACAATTATCGAGGTATAATCAAACTGATTAATCTATCAAAGTTTCAGCTATCATTTACCATCCATATATTTGATAGCTGAACTGTGAGACTGACTTTGTCTCTAGAAATGAAGTATTTAACAATTTAGCATCAAGAATTGCTGCCACCTCTCTATTTATGCATGATAAGCCCGTTGCCAATAGCAACAAATTCATCAAATCAATTCCTATAGATGTTTTACTCAAAGAACCATTAATGCCTCACCCAAACGAAGAAAACTTATCGAATGATTTTGCTAAGACAGTAGAAGAAACAATAGTCGAAACAATTGGGAAATTGGGTGAAAAAATCAGCTTGCGTCGTGCTGCCATTGTCACTGAAGGGGCGTCGGCTTGTTACGTACATGGAGGTGACGCCACCTCTGGCAAAATCGGAGGTATTGCTGTCCTGCAACCCAAAAAAGTGGCTTTATCAGAGCTCGATGAAACTGCTACTGCGACCTTATCAAAAACAGCAAGGCAAATTGCTCGCCAAGTGGTAGGGCTTAACCCCTCTTATTTAAATGCAACAGATATACCGGAAGAAGAACGTCAAAGCAACACAAATCCTGAAGAATTTGAAGAAACACATGTGCTCAACAACCAAAAGTTCCTGATGAACCCCAATCTCACTGTAGCTGAATATGTTGCTCAGGCGTCAGATGGGAGTGAAATCGTCGACTTTATTCGTTGGGAAGTTGGAGAGGGTATTGAGAAAAAGGAAAACGATTTCGCTAATGAGGTCCTTAGTGCTGCTCGTGCTAATTAGATTCTTGTTCCATTTTGACGCATCATCAAACGCTTCTTTTTGTGCGTATCTTCAGATCATTTTGAGGACTGATTCGTTGTACTCAGAATAAAATTGACAGTTTTCACATCTGTTGACGTTAATCGACTGCGCAATTATGGCTAATTCGTTATCAGAGTGTATTTCATGTAACTTTGTTTTACTTGTAGTCACGTTTCGCAGATACAAGGTCCTCATAGTCATCATCATCTTCCACTTGTAATCTCTTGTGTTGAAAATGTCTTTTTAAATATGTCGCATAAACACCGATTGATCTTGCCCAATACAGCTGTAAAAATGTTGGCAGAGACATTAGCTCAACAAGGTATCGCTCAATTGTGGCTGTTTGGGTCTTCTTTGTTTTCTTACCTGTATAAAATTACAAGCAAACACGCATATACCAGAGCCAATTACCAGACGCCTTATCAAATCAATGCAATAATTTTTATCTGTACCCCCAGCAATAATCATTTTCCCTGGAACTTGAATGGGAGTATAGATTGGGTTTAGGGTACTGTTGGCATTCATATTGCGAAGATCTTGGCAATCGTTTATATAAGTATCTTGGTTGACTTTGAAGTATATCCAGCATGCCACTGTAATCGTCAACAGTAACAAAACGAAAAACCAATTCAATATGTGATATATGCGTACCATTTTCCTTTGTTGCTATACACAAATTTAATATGCCGTTATGTTAGATATGTAGGATATGTGTGTCAGCACTTTGTTGTTTCCTTTGAAGCATCACTCACCTTAATAATGGATATCATCCCAAATATAGATACTAGCATATATATGATGAACAAGCTTACAAACGTATAAAATATACCGTTGAATGCGGATTCTGTCAATGGCGTATCAACATTCTGTTCAAGAGTGGACCATATTTTCAAGGCTATTGAGGAAAGATATTAGGTTTTATTGGCAAACGTAGTTGTAAAGAGGCTTTTCTTTGGCTCCATACTATTTCTATATACGAACAGCAAGGTCGTAACAGCCAGGTAGATAGCCTGCAGAATAAAAGTTAACATATAGAATCAAGTAATTATGGACCAATATAACTCTCTATTTTACTTTACAAATATCATTAAAGACATCATAAACACACCTAATCGAGTTGGTATGCAACAACAGACTTTTTCTGTGTATTTTTTAGCCATGGAAGAAGAAGATTATGAAAGGACAATGTTTGAGGTTCAATGAGTATGAGAACAAAATAAACAAAACAAGAATGAGTTAGTTTGATTTTTCTCAACCGTAAGATCGTGGCTTTTGCTGTTGGATGCTGTTACACCAACATCACTAACAAATTCAGGATGAGGCTGGATGCTAGATGCGCTAAAAATAAACCATCATTTCAGAACTCATATTAAAGTCAACTGAAAATTGGACAATGACAAAGGAAGCCGAAAGCTTATAGATATCAATTTATGAGAAGCTCTCTTCTATAATCACTCAGTGTCGTGTTTATTTCTTTTGCAGATAGTCATTTTCACAAAAAGGACAACTGTCTTGTATCAACAACCAAGAAAATTACAACTCATCAATGCAAGGTAAAAATGCCATTTTATTGAGACTGCGAGAAGACACGTAAATGCCAATAATCAGCACCAAAGTTTGAGTGCCAGACCGGAGAGATGTTTTCGTCAAATGAGATGTTAAACAAACTATCGCTATCTGCTTTCGTTGTACAATAACTTTTTTTTCATTGGCACTGGTCATCAGTACATATCCTTTCAAAGCAGGGCTTTCTGTTAGTGTCGAAGCCGCTACATAAAAGGCATTATACGACTGAGTACTACCATCATCATTCTAACGCGAGAGTGCTTTCCCTTCTGTTTACGGACGCCTTCTCTTCCCTTTCTGCACTTCAGGCATTATCCTTCAAAGACTTCCTCTGTTACCATCACTTCTGGGCTAACTCTTTCAGTTTTAATTTAGAACCTGTTATTGCTACATTTTTATGCTTTAATTACGTACTTTGCTTTTAGTAAACTTCTGGAACAATTCTTCTGCCATAGTTTTTTATGATGAATGCTCAATACGGCCTCATCCGTACAAGATACGAGGATTAGACTTTGGTGTCTGATGTTCACCCTTTGCCAGAAATACAGCTTTCTCCAAAGACTCATTTGATTTCTCGTAACCTTCTTCTTCATCTTTTTCAATAATATTACTTCATTGTTTCAGTGGCATGCGATGGATATGGCTGACTAATTTTGTTGAATATTCATGGAACATACTAACTGCAACCCTTCTTTCACTTCCCTTGTTTGTTCATATGCTTTTCATTTTGAGTCTCTTTAAATACATATATACTACGCTCTTTATTGTTATATTAAATTTCGTATCTCAATTTAAAACTTGGTGATTTGATTACCAATACAATACAAAAGCAAATGAATAATACAATTATTTGATATTCTGCGCTAAGGAAGTTCACCTTCCTCCATTTCAACCTTTCTCTTTTGCGGAATTTCAGACGTTGCATTTTTGGTTAAGCTGTTAATGTCTTCATGGTTCGTAAGAGTGACATTAGTAGTATCAAAGTTATTACATGAATTATCTTCTTGTTTAACATAAGGGTCTCCATTGACTTCATCCTCAACTGATGATGTCGATAGTGGTGGCTTTTGGTGTTTTATTTTTTCTGTTTCCTGAGTGACAATATGACCAACTCTTTCATCAGTATTAGGCAGTTGTTGACAGTTGAATCCATATTTGAACCAACGAGTGTAAGTACTGCTATCTGTATTTTTAATCTTTTTCGCGTTAAATAATGCAAGGTTTATAGGTGCATCATTATCATGAGGGGGATCACCCACGTAATCTTCGAGCCATTCCCATGGTTTACTTTGCTCTAAACAGGTTTCCAAATGCTGTTGCTGCTGCTGAGGATTGTTCGTTGAAGCAATGCCCAAAATAGAAGAGGATAGTTTTGTACTGGCTAAATACATATTGTGAGTTAAGAAAGGCATAATCCGTTTCACGCGACTATGAAACATGATAGGAATAGACGTAAAGTCACTGTGCATAGAGTTCAGTAATTGTAGGCTAGCCTTTTTCAGCTCTTTAGGAACTTCATCAATCAGCAGTGAAACAAAGTCCAAGGTAAATTCAAAAAATTGTTCCTGACTACCGTTGCCATGTATCACAGGGTTACCCAAAAGTGTCATGAGGGCTCTGATCCATTCGAGGATATTACACTCGTTTTCCCTCGGATGCTCCCAAATCAGGGAAGCAAATGGGACTACTAACCGCAAACGCATAAATAAGCTGGTTCTTATATCTTCCAATGAGAGTCTTGAGTAGCCTGTTGCCTCCTCACCACAAGATGCTGCGGATATTCCATCCGTTAGAAGTAGAGTTAGAGCAACATCCTAGCATATATAGGGTAAGTTAATCATGATGACGATTCATTACGTATACATAACTTACCACGTCATTCTTAGCGTTAGTAAGAGCCAATACAGCATCGGCATAGCATGCATTTGCTTTCTGCATCACGATGAAAATGGCCGAGGCTGACTTATAACGATTTATCTGAGCAAATATAGACTTAACAAACTCAATTTTTCGATCTATGGTCCATATATGTGAAGCTGCTAACATTCGCTGAAATATTTTGAAGAATGCATTACAACGGTAAGAAAATTTCTCAGAATCAAATTGAGAGCTTTCCGAAAATTCTGTTGCTTCCTGTAGCAGTAGTGTAATATTTGTGGGAAACAGCTGGTTCGGATCTCCTTCTAACATACGACATCCATAGTTTAAGAGTTCGTTCAAAACCGGTTCTCGCAATTCATGTATCAAATTTTTGAGAAATTGAAAACGTCGTTGAGACCCTCCTGAGTTAGACTCTCTTGAGACTGCCAGTGTTGGGTTAGAGTTGCTATTGTCAGCGCTAATGGTATTACTTTCCTCAGACAGGACAACATCATAAAAGAAGTACACAAACGACTGCAGGTCTTTGTTGAATGATGGTGCTGTTGCTGAAGACGCTGATCCTTCCATAGTAATACCCATTAAAGATGTTTCATCGCTTAGAATATGAGGATTGTTGGGGTTCTGGTTCTGACCATCCGATAGCGATATATTATCAAGCAGTAAATTCATTTGTACTCGGCACTGTGCTTCATTCCACTGGCCCACATTCATAAACACGCGTTGCAGTTTTTCTAAAAAGTCAGGCGATGTTTCAGAAGCTATTAAATTGCTTTGATGATTGACATAATTATTGGTGCTTGCGATATAATTCTCTCCTATAAGCTCTTCTACAATCGCCAACATTTTCTTTTTCATGCGTTTTTCGGTAGTTGCCTCTGCTTCATGAGCAGCAAATCGTTGATAGACCCCGTTTAAATCTCGAAGACATGCTTGTCTGAACCAACAAATCTGTAAAAGATCAGCACGCAGTATCACTAAGCTCTGCAGAAGACGAGAACTAAGCGGAAGGTTAGTGGCAATCATGACAAGCCGTTCCAGTAATCCGAACATAGGTTCGATATGGTTGAGATCACAAGCAAGCTGGAACTGTCGATAGTGCTGCAATCTAAAAAACTCTTCGACTCGTAGTTGCCAAAGCATGATTATCGGTGTACCTGCAATCTCCTGTTGCTGCTGCCGCTGCTGTTGTTGTTGTTCCTCATTAGTATAATTCCTGGTTTGTACGACTAATAAGCGGATAATATCAATAAGATTTTGACAGAATGTGAAAAGTCTATTTTCCTCAGCGTCGTAATTTTGCTGGATTTCTCGAGCTGCCTGTTCAAACCAAGGTAGAACCAACTGTTGCAGAATTGCTTTTAAATTTACCACATTGTGAGAAACCAAAAGTGCGATGAAAAGAGGTATCCATGAGAAGGGCTGATTCATATTTTCTAAACTAATTTCGCTGGTCTGGAACCAATTGATAATTATATCATCTGCTTGACCTGTAAAAGTTGTTTTATCGGCAATGTTCCTGACTACCAAAGCAAAAGCTCTGATCTGACGATGAAAATCCAATAGAGGAGCAGGAAGAAATTGGCCGTATTGTTGATGAACTTGGTTATCATAAATGTTTCTGATGCTTTCAGATAGTTGCTTTTCTTTGAACGTCATGTGTAGAATACTCCCTACTTCTTGTATGATTTCACCGAGCCAGCCAGCTGCTTTTCGAGATGGTATACTTAATGTTTCGGAAGCTAGCTGAACCTTTTCTGATGCTGGATTTTTCGATAACTGAAGTATTTCCTCTCTGATGGAGATATTGGTATTATAACGTCCTCTCTTAGGAGCTTTTATTTGTAGATCTTGCTTTAATTGTAAAGTCGCATTTTCTTCCATTGTATAGCCTTCCTGAATTAATTGGATGATATACATCATAATACTACGTTCCTGCATATTTCTTGTGGCAAGACTAGAATGCTAATTTTTTCCTTTAGGACAACTGAATGGTGCATTAACCTTTACGTTATAAAGATGCTATTTCACTTACCTTCTGCCAAACGGCATTTGCAATTTTACGTCCATTCAACATTAATTTCCAATAAACAGAGTATGTACGGAAGCAATCAAGTATATAAGGGTATAAAGTTGAATCGTTCGTTTTCTCCAAAGTCCACAAAGCGAAATCAATGATGCTTGAATAATCTTGAGCATACTCTAAAATTCGAACGATAGTGACAAATTGCCTGGTATTTAAAAGACTAGAGCCGGGTGAAGTCATCACTCTCCAGTTATCCTCACCAATTCTATAAAAAATACAGAAGTATGTTTAAAAAAACAAGGAATCTGATGCTTTCAGACTTTTAGTCCTTACTGAACATTCTTCACCACAAATTTTTTGACATTTGCAAGCAACCAGTCACTTATAAATTGCAATATCATGTATCGCGATGCACACGATAAGTTAAGTTCAATTTGCTGCATAACATCATCGTTAAAAGACAGATAATACGATTGTGCAGTATCGGTTGGAGTGGGATGAGTCATTTCCTTAGCATCAGAACCGAACAAATAACCCACATCATTGGGCTCCTGTCCTGTAATGGCTAAGATTGTGAGGCGTTTTAGGTCATTGAGAGTTTTAGTTTCCGCAGTATCTATAATATCATTCTTAGTCCCGTAAAGTGCCACCCTTCGTTGATTGATGACATAAGGTGGTGCAGGGCTTTGAATAGGTAACGTTGATAGATATTGAATGCATTGCTGTATCCGTGGATCCTTACGGTGCTTTGGCTCCAAATCTCCTCTGGCAATAAGTCTCAATAGATACTTTTGGTATGAAAATAACTGTGATCTAGTAAGAACATCATATAAGAACAAAATAGGTGCATTCTTTGCCTCCCCTGAAAAGCCTACCGAAAATAAAACAGAAAAGTTAGTACTACAATTTACCGCAAGTTTTGTAACTGCAAATTTACCGTCTTCCGCGACAGATTCACTTCTTGCAACAGTGTCATCATCTAAAAATTGAATAAAAGCGTTTTGCAACATATCTTTAATACATCTACTCTGCGATGCATCCCTCCAATGGATTAAGATCGAAGTAATAAGATAAACTTTCCAATCATTGTACTTTGACTCTTTTGTTGCCCATCGACACATGACACTGACAATTTTGTTTATAGTCTGGCTTTGTAATCGCGTTGTTCTATTGCCGAAGATCAATTTTGTAGCTGTAATAAGTGAATATCCTGAAGTAACTATCCAGCTATCTGAGCCATCAATCCGTAACCCTATTAGGCTATCAATATCGTGCGCAATGACATCAAGAACATAAATGGTTTTTTCCTCAAGAGGCAATGCGCCCAATTCGGAATCAGAAGATATAGGTTTATCTGCGGCTTCTGCTCCTAACTTTTGTAATTTGATTTCCTGCAAAGTACGCTTTGATTGGCATTGAATTTCTCCTCCTAGGTTCTCGCAAAATACTTCGTTTCTTGCTTTCACCATTAGCCAATACTCTCTCATTACACGACAAACATCAGGCAATATTGTATAAAGTTTCATACCGGCTTCTTGCCCTAATAATTTGTCAAACAACTTTCTATGTTGTTGATATAATCTGGGTATCACAAACATATCTGGCGTCGATACGAATAGTGATTGCAGTAGGGTTTCTATATCTCTTTTTAGCCTGGATTTCATTTTTGTTTCACTAGTTATGGATTCGTTGTGATTCATTGTTTGCATAAGCGCGCTGTAAGACTTGATTAGAGCCTCTATCAGCAGTTTTGTTAGAGTCCTATTTCGTTTATACTCATCAACGTAATCCCGTATAATGCCTGTCAAAATTAGCCACATGATTTCATGCGTACTGCTCGCTGCTAAGCTATCTAATGACCATTTCAAGAAGGTACGTTGGTCTAATAACCCTTCAAAGTACTGCCAGCGGGTAAGTTTCACGCTATATGACCATCTTTGTTCAAATCGAGTTCGATTTTCAGGTGTTGTCCACACTTTTGTTCGATTATCATGTTCATGATGATTCTTGCTGTAAGCATTGCCACGCCCCAAATTGCTTGAATTGGAATGAGGGCTAGGTGCTGTACTTGCAGGTTGGGATTGTGGAGGTAATAGGTCATTTAATTGTTTCTTAAGGTGGGTAGTTACTGTCAAAGTCCACTGGATAGGTTGGGGGCCTAACGAGCTCGCTGCATTGCTAGCATTACGTTGACTCTAGAAATTATTGGATAAATTAAAATCATCTCATTTTCCTCTTGTCATAACGAGCAGAATATAGACATACCATCTCAGATAAACCAACTAATTTTATATACCATGTAGCTCGTGAAAATGGTACCTGCTTTGCTGCCAATGTTTCCAGCAGCTTTTCTCCTTTAAAACCGTGAGGTACATTGCGCGCTAGTTTCCTAAGAGGCGTTATGCCACTTGCTAACTCTTGCATCCATTGCTCTCTTTTAGAATCGATCAATGTTGTTCTAGCGGGTGGTTTAAATGAGGAAGGTCTGATCGAAACAAACGAATAGTTGGTAAGCTACAATGTATTATCCGATACACCTCTTCTTGCTTTTGTTTACCCTGTGATATAGCCAGCTTTACTTTGCCGCTGTAAAACGTTTACCATGAAACTCCCTAGTTCGTCAAGTAGTTTATGATCATCCTGCAATTTTCCGTAAACAATATCATGAGCGCATGTATGTTCGTTCTAATAAAATGCAGACGAAGTGAGCAAAAATTGGTACCGACAAAACAATTGAAAGCATTTTATGTTACTTCTTTTCCCATTCAGTGAACTTACTGATACTATAGCCTTGTCTATAAAACCGTGTCGGACATTTGCTTCTGTTAAGATGTCTTCTACCTGTCCAGGACGTTGTGGAAACATATCTGGATAGCCTAATGCAGGCATTGTTTTACTCAGAGGCAATTTTCTGAAAGGAGGCTGGAGAGTATATTTCCTTAAGTGTGCAGTAGCGTTATTGCTATTATACTTCGCATGAGGT
This sequence comes from Mycotypha africana, assembly GCF_025528875.1. Taxonomy (NCBI): domain Eukaryota; kingdom Fungi; phylum Mucoromycota; class Mucoromycetes; order Mucorales; family Mycotyphaceae; genus Mycotypha; species Mycotypha africana. The sequence goes on from NW_026515729.1 coordinate 1,536,854, forward strand.
GCATTCGAGGAATGATTATGTTGATGATAACTTGGTGAGGTTGTATTTGTAAAAGGTGAATGTGCAGATGGCTGATTATGGTATGGAGATGTTTGATTATGATAGGGTGTATTTGTACTTTGCGTTTGGAAAGGAACAGTCAGATTGTTACTGCTTCCTCCGGTGCTTGGGTATGACTGATTAGAAGGAGCTGTCGTATAACGCGCATACTGGGCTAAATCAATTGTGTAATGTGAAAGTGAGTCAAAAATCTTGTTAGCGTTTAAATTAAAGTTAGCATAACTTACATTGATGTCTGCCTGCCATTTTGCTGTGATTGTTTGAAATAAATATGTGAGTCTAAGTGTTAACTTTGCCTATTAGTAAACTCTTAGAAGTGGTAAACAGTGTCGGATCAGTCGAAAATTTTTGCGTATGTGCTAAAGGCTATGCTTGAAAACACTTAAACTAAACATACACGTGGTGAATATATACATATAAGAATTATAATGAATAGGTTATATAGGAAGGTTTATGTACAAGGTTCGAGAAGAAGACGAATTAAAGGATTTGGAAAATTGGAGAACTGAAAAATCAGGCGGATAATCAACTTCATAGTGCTAATCAAAATCCAACGAATTCAATCTTGAAGTAAAAGTATTTATATTTATCAAAGGCAGCTATTATATGGTCTATCCAACAAAGCAAGTCATTTGGTTATACTTTCCTGTGTCCTTCTAGAAAATATCAACTTTGCTGAGAAAGTACTCAATAGACTTGAAAACTCGCCAAGTAAGAGGGCGGTAAGTAGAGCCAAAGTCATATATTATTGGAATTGCTCTTTAACTATATAATCGGCCTAAAATCAATAATAAAAAAAGATTGAAGGCCATATTGTCGAGCAATCTATTCGAAAAGCTTCTCTGAAAAATCTTTTCAAAGACGTTTTGAAGCTCATCTCATTGCAAAATATAAAAAAAAATTAGTATACAATATTCATATAGATCACTAGGGCTACTGCCATTGCAATCTTATGTAGTTATCGAAAATCAACTATGTCTTATAGTAGCGTTAATGCTACGTAATTCATGTTATTTACTCATAAGCATTGTTACAATCCTAATTCTGCACTGATAGATCTTATACTTAATGGTAACCTCAGTTATGAAATAGATTGCGTTGTCTCAAAAATGCGAAAATTCACTTAAGGGTAATAATGATTACAAACAGCAATTTTAACGAAGTTTTATTGCTATTATCCCATCATGATCATTATCGAATATGGTAACAAAATTGTACTGAACATTCAAAGCTGCCATGAAAATATATTGTTTTAAGATGGAGTGTTGGAAATATCTAAACTCTCATTGTCACCACCATTTCCTATAGTCGTTGGAGTACCTATGTCGTCTTCCTTGTCAATATTGTCATTGTCACCACCGTTAGTACTATTTGAATCTGCTGCTGCTGCCGCTGCCGCTGCCAATTTAGCCTTTCTTGCGGCGCGAAAATGCACCATTTTTCGATGTTTTGTTAATTGACCTGGCGTAACAAAACTCTTATGACAACCATCTATACCGCAGACAAGTTTCTTTGTTCCGTGCATATTAGTTTCGTGAGTTTGTAACTGATCAAATGAAGTGAAGGATTTGGAACAACCAGGCTGAGTACATAAGAACGGTCGGAAATCCTTTTCGCCTGTTGTGGATGAGAACAATTGATCAATTTCAGCAACTGTAATAGGTTCTGTAGTGTGATCATTAATTGCCATCTTTTCATCTGAAGTAAATGGATATTGTTAGACTACGTGGTAGCTTCAGATGATTATAGAATATGCAAGGTCTTACTGGACTGCCAGCTAGAAACGTTCACTTCGAACCCTTCTAATGTATAAAACACTAATGGCTTCTTTTCCCATTTTCTAACTTTAACGTCTTTGTACTTCATGATATCCTTTAGTGTTGCTACAGAGTTACCCATTCCGCCTTGATTAACTGCTGCTCCTCCCCCTCTTCTGTTACTGCTACTATTGAGGCTTCCACTGCCTTTGTTATCAACATTATTATTGTTATTGGAAGCTAAATTTACGTTCGCATAATTGTTATTAAAAGGTTACTCCTCAAGACAATTTAAAAGGGTACCTTCTTCGTTTGTCTCCTCATCTACTGTTAACGGCCTATTGTGAAAGAAGAACAATATAATCAATACAACTTATATAATTTTGTTAGAAAGAGATGCTTACGTGTCAGGTGTGGATGTTTGTTCAACTTTTGGCCTTCTATTACGATTTCCACTGTTTGGTCTGTTGCGTTTACGAGGGCTCTCTTGAATTGATGAATCGTCTTCTCTATGATTCACCTTTTTGGACGTGGAAGTTGTTGTCGGTGCTGTTGGCGACGGCGGTTGGGAAACAGGAGGTTTGGGTGCTGTTAGTTTTAATTTTATCTTCAAAGAGGGTGACGAACTCATCGTGTAATGCAAAATGTAGGGTATAATAGATTAAGCAAGTGAGGTAACAAACGCATTAAAAGGACTTAATTTTTTTATAGTTCGCTGGGCAAACTCTACCCGACGGTCAAAAAAAATTTTAATACAGTATTTTACCTTATATTTTAGACGATTTACAATTTTTAATGGACAATATACATTTTAATTTTAGATTTATTAAAAAATATTTTTAGAAAAGTCCATAATATTTTGGATTTGGATACTCATTATTCAGTGATATTCAAGCAGCATTAAGGATGACATAGAATCGAACCCTAGAAATTAGTCTCTATCAGTAAGAAAGTCGCCAATAATGGTTTTATTGATGTTACCTTGCAATAGGACAAACTACAAAAAGCTTGACAACTTTTTTAGTAAATGACGATGTGTTCCGAGACCCCAACCAGATATTCGTTGGTACCTTTTTTGGACAAGAATTCCAAAAAAGGTTAACTTTGAATTGATTGACATCAAACCATAGATAGAGGGCTGAGGGCCATAGTATAACAGATACCATAGCGGAATGGGATGGTTATATTAACTGTTGTCAATGTTTTTGTATGCGTTCATGGGTGACTTTCAAAGATAAGCACTATAAAATATATTGCTTTCTTAGAGTCAAATGTTGTCTCTTTCACTTTTATTTCACGTTTTTAAGATACATACTATGACCCATGTTCAAAACAATAATTTATGAAAAGAAAAAGCAAATTTTTGAAAAGAAAAAATCAAGTGCTGTTAATGGTAACTTGCCTTTTGAAAGCCTATCTACCTAATCATATATATATGTATAGATTAATCATCGTGTACTGTTAGATGTAACGTGTATTGATTGCGGTAAAGGGGGTCACTACACCAAACAATACTTTAAATGTGAATTATATGAGCCGGAAACTGCAGATCAAGGTAAGCACCTCATAATGGCTTTAAAAGTTGGTAAATTCATCATTAGTAAGCGACTTCATTGTACCTATAGTTGGTTCGAAAGGCAGAAAACGCAAACAAAACTTTGAGATCAAGAAAGAAAAGAAAAAAGCAAGAACAGAGAAGAATGAAGACCCAGATGAAGACAATGCGTGCTGTACCAAATGCAAGCAACCAGGACATAAATCGGTGCGTTCTCCTCTGTGTCCTCAACATGTATTATCAAAGGCAGAGGTCTTTCAACATCATTTGGGAAGTAATTACAAGGCGTTTACAAGAAGGTTGCCTCTTGATAACTGTGTTTTTGGTGACTATCGCAACACATTCAAGTCAAAAGTTGTTGAAGCTTGTTCTGTTATCCGCAACTTGGTTCTTAGAGCCAAGCTCTTTGTGAATTATTACGTCTTGGAAAATGCCACTCTTGCTGAGCCAAAGTGTATTAAATGTATCTTTACACAAAATTTCTGGTACTCTGTGATACAGCTAGTGAATGGACAGAGACCAACAAATAGTAGGCTGATATCACAACAATTACTGAGCTCGTTTGATTCTTTTAAAACGACTTACCCTAAGATTGTCTTCCCTATCAAGCTCTTTCCTGGACTTAGTCAAGCCATTACAGAAGCATGCACCGAAATTGCTACTTCCTATACGAACAGTATAGTGGAAAATTTTGAGGAGAAACTTCTCTATTTTTTGATATATAAAATACAAACAGCATTTGTGGTAAGTTGCAACTCAATATTATTTGGGTCTTACATGAATTTTAAAAAAAAAGCTCTCACCTTGCGTAGTGTATGCCTTGGAAGCTTGTAAAAAAAGTCACAAGTGATTTCTGCTATCAAGAGATATGCCAAGGAGAACCTAAATGGCCAACTGATGACTATCTTACCAAAGATATAAAAGCAAAGATCCAAACCTTTTGTGAACCTTGGAAAAAGAAGCTGGGGAAGAAAGTGAACATGAAGACATTATCTGCTGATCCTGGGTCTTTCGTACCCTTTTTGTTATCTTTGAACGCAGAATTTGAGAGGGAACACGATGATCATAAACCATTTGACGTACGACGACGTCCTCTTCCAAAATTGCTGTCCTTACTGCCAAAGGTTTCCGTTCAATGGAGGTTCATTACCTTGAGCGTGAACGCTCTGTCTTCTTTTGTGAAACGTCCTTTACCCCGCAATTACCAAAGCCAATTAGAGCTGTTTTTCCATGTCTTTGATTTCAAGAAACTCCGGTACAAAAGGTAAGCATACAGTTAATACGGTATACAGTCGAGTATAATGTATGAGCTTTAACTTCTTGGGCACTTGTAGTATCTCTGAACTAACACCGAATGGTGATAACAAAGAGCTCTTTGGTAATATTGTCAGAACGGATGGGTTTTCAGTTGATTTTCTTTTTTATAAAAGACAACAATCTGGCCATGGTGCCTTGTTCCAAAAATTTGACCTCACTCTTGATGATTTTTCTCTGGATGAAGTTGACAATACTTATTTACCTATTACCCTGGATCCCGGAAGAAAGTCTGTTTTTACTGCTGCTATTGGCCTTGAATATAACAGACAAGTGCGAAGATGCACTACATCTGAATACTATCATATGACAGGGTCGACCCAATACAGTACCAAGTTAAACAGAAAGAAGGCCGTTACAGGCATAGATCTCATAGAAAGTCAGATACCCTCGCCAAAAACCTCTCGTTTGGAAATATATGAGCTATACACTGCTTATACACTCAATAACCTGGACGCTCTCTTGGCTTTTTATGGATCCGAAACTGCAAAGGACCGGTTTATGTTGTACCAAGGTACACAAAGAGCACCGGAAACAATGGCCAACATGTTGACTCATGGAACGGCCAAGTACAATCACAAGAAGAGAAGCAAGGCAAGGAAGAGGAAAAGACAGCGGAAGAAGAAGAAGAAAGGAAAGAATGCCAACCAACAGCAGCCAACAAAGTGAGTTTCAATGGAATTACATGTTCATCGTTTAGCTTATCCATTCATTAATACTTTTTAGAAGTGCCAAGAAGTGGAAGGCTGATAAGTATTTGGAATCCCCTAGAAGGGTGCCACTGATTGTGTTTGGTGCTGGAATGTTTGGCAAAGATGTAGTCAAGCTGAAAGGGCAAAGATGCGGTGTTGTTGGTAAACTTTTTGCAACTCTGAAGAAACGTGAAGCTGAAGGTCAATTGATTGTTGTCACAATCGATGAATTTAAAACCTCTAAAACATGCAGCCTCTGTTTCTATGATGATATGCAAATTGTTGATACTCCTGGATTCAAGGGTACCGGCGTTCTTCACTGCAAGCAATGTCTAAAGCTATGGCAGAGAGACATTAACGCTGCTATTAACATGATGACTATATCTCAAGCAGTTTGGTCCGGAGCTGGAAGACCCGATGTTTTTAAGCCAGCGAAGAAGAAAAAAGTATCGCCGTAATAAACACGGTTTTCCTTCATTTTGAGGATTTAGATCATTACAGGTAAGGAATAGTACGGTATTTTTTTCTTGTTTTTTTTTTTTGTTTCGCAATACTGACAAGTTTTTGGGATTTGATTCATTGTTTGAACGGTTTATATTTTCGTCTACAACACAATTGCAACTCATCTAAAATGAAAATATTAATCGTCCAAAAAAAAATGTATTTTCATCTAAAATATTAGTTAAAATACTGTAGAATGCTTTTATTACATTTAGAAGGGTTTAGATGTCAGCTTATAAGCTACAATAACTTCCAATAAATGGTTGAGTTGCTGCTCTCGTGCAATATTTTCGAAAATTCTCACTTTTCGTTCCAGTTCTGCTGAGCTTATTGTTTTCTCATATTCACTGGCACAACGAGCGCATTGTTTTAGTAGATTCTCCATCTTGATCGTACGACAACGTGAACATTTTAAGTCTTGAAGAGCATTTGCTGTAAACCAAGTTTGAATTTGTGTAATCATCCTATCTTCTAGCAGACGTTTATCATATTCTGATTGACATCCACTACATTTCCAAGGCTGTACCTGCCCGTCAATAGGCATCAACTCCTTATCCCTACAGAAGTCCATATCAATCGTATAATTACAGAAGGAACAAATGACTTCTGCCAGCTTGTAATATTGGCAAGGGTTCTTGAATTGTGCTTGAGGATCGAAATCACTAATATTGCCTATAAGTTGAAGGGCCTGCCGTTTTACCAAAAGGACAGTATGCTCAACTCTTTTGTCAAGACTTAAAACTGCACAGACTGATTTAACATATTCGAGTGGGACATTATCCATCGGAAGATGCGAACCTGCTAATTGCGGAAATACCATATCAGGATTGAAATGAACATTATGCTCGTCCTGAAGTTGGCGTAAAGTATGTGCTTTACGAAGGATTTTACGGCATAAGTTATCCCTTATGTACTTTCGTAAAGTTTGTTCACGAACGTCAGGAGAATTGTCATTTTCTTTCATCTGCTTTGCAATATCAAGTGGATTTGCCTGCTTAACTGTAAATAATTTGTGAACATATCCACAGGTATGTCTACTGAACCATTCGCGAGCTGCAATTGGCAAGTAGTCTTCGATATTCCACTTTTTTACGACAACAGCTTCCGCCTGACTCTCATTCAACTCATTGCCATCAATTTTCATGCCAGCGTAGTTTTTCTCATCCATCCATAGTAGAACATTCCAGTATGCGGTCGGCTTCAATTCTAACATTTCGAAGACTTGCTTTTGCTTAACCGTTTTTTGTAGATATTCAAAATAACTTCTCGCAGCGTTTAGCGTCTCTTTGTCGGTAGTAAGCACAATTTTATGGAAGTTGGCAAAAATAATGGTAGCTCCAAGACGTTTCAATTCGGCAACTAATTGTAAAAACACTTTTTTCATCATACCATGTACTAATCCGTACAGAGAGGGATCATACATATGTGAGTTATGGCTAAGTAGCCATCGATGAAGATTTCCAGTCATTTGTTTCGCAAATTGCTCCAGTTTTTCGTCAGACGATTGGTGCACCCACGATTGAATAACAGAACGTAGCATAGAAAAGGTTTTGTTTGAAATCATACCATCCCCGAAGGCCATCATTGTGTTCACTGCGCCACTAGCATAATCCTCAACTGTGTGATTTGAACTGTCAAAGCCTGCGAAACCGCTCGCCATGCCTTCAATCTCATTAATGACATTTACTTCTATTAATGTATTTAAACAAAGGCGACCTATATCCATCTCCATACATATAGTTTCATAAGCCCCAGGTTCATTAAGCTCTGTGTTGACAAGCTCACTTGTTACAGCCAAAGACTCATCCTCTTCACGTCCACCGAGATCAGGCATCGGACTGGCAGACCACCATAAGACCATATCATTTTGCATCAATTTTCTTGCAAACATTATATCTGACATGAATAAATAAGGATCATTTGGTATATTACAGAATGGAATATTTGCATATTGAGCCTGTGATATCTTTTCGTCAATCCAACCACCAAGTTCCAAATAATAGGTAAGCATACGATGAATGACAGGTTGAATCCAATTAAGAGCATCGAAAGTATTGTTGGCTTGCGTATATGGAAGCCTGACGAATGGTAACATATTCAAAATTCGCATTTTTTGGATCAAAGAAGAGGTGGAGCGCGGCGAGCAAAGTGTTAAAATAGTTTTACCGCGTTTGTCGTCTAAATATTTTGAAAGGGTCTTGTTGATAACTTTATAAGCGTCCGTCTCTGAGGAGCAATAATTTATCTCGAAGTTTGCAGATCTAGGTATGTCAACGGTAGAGCTTAATGGACCTTCTTCTCCGTAAAGCTCCTGGTATCTTTCTTTGTAAATCCGGGAAATGTTCGGTACTTGCTGGTTGCTTTTTGATAATCCTACGATGAACACTTGCCCGGTGGGTATTGAACCACCCATCAATGTGAAGAAATGTCGGTTACCAATTTGAGAGTGATATAAATAAATATAACCGAAAAGTTTTGGATTGCACATATATTGGTTAACTAACTCAGGCCGTTGAGATAATTCGTCTAGTACGAACTGATCTTCTAGCCGGCGAGTCGGCGCATCTTTACGTCTTACATATTGACAACTAGTACCAAGCTGTAAAATAGCACGAACGAGGAGTGGAACCTGAGTTTCATAGACACCTTCAGTTGTTGGATGATTGAAAATATTAGCAAACTTTCTGATCTCATTGCGATATATTGTCTCAGGCATAGACATTAGGTATAAATTATGTACAGGATGTGAGCGAGGTAATGTTCGCGAGCATTTGATCATTTGACAATTTGGACTTTGATTCTGCACTGCTTCAGGTTCAGCCTCTTTGCTGTTTATGTAAAAAGTTCTAGGTACTGTCAGGCGAATGTTGAACATTTGGTCTTGAACTAGAACCCACATACGATATTCACCAGGAATGTCTGTTTCCATGATTTGAATTACTTGCCAAACACTTGTCACCAGAGAGCCTGTTTGTTTTCTGAAATAACCAACAGCACTTTGCGTTCCATTTGGTACATTCTTTGGCGTCTCACCAAATTGTCGCTTATGGTCACGAATTACACGCTGCCTCTTCCATTTACGCTTCTGAAAAGCCAACCAAGAAGAGTAATCAATATTCCAATCAGGCATATTCTCTGAACGATCTTCTTCGGGCAAAGGTGCGTCGATGTCTATCATGCTTAGCTTTCGCTTGATACCTGAGACGTTAACGTTGGGAGGAGGAGGATCATTGGGGTTGATGTTTTCAATATTATCTATGTCCATAGCGTCTACTAAAGGTTTATCGGTAGCTTTGAAAGAGTCTGTAATTCGACGTTGTTTAAACTTATCGTCTAAAGCTGCAATACGTTTGAAAAGCCATTCAGGATGCTGGACTCTAGGGACAGGATTTCGCACCTTCTGCATAGCAGCGGGAATTGTAATCAGTTTTTGAATTACAGAACCAAAACGTTCAAGGTAGTAGTTCCAGTCTAGAATGTCTCTGATGTCAAAAGTCTGTAAGGAGTTATCATGAAGCCATTTTCTCAAATAATGCTTCTTCACACTGGATTCAGCCTGGAAAATAGCAATTGGAATGGCGCGTTCGGAAACTGGTAAACCCGCAGGACGAGCTGAAATAACGAATTTACAAGCTAAGCCCTTATCTTTCACCATTTGATCACCCAAAAATTCTGCGAGACGTCGGGCAGTACTGATTGACGTGGACTTTTGGCCTTCATAATCTTCAAGCGCCTTACTCATACTTCGATTTTCCGAAATAAGCTCGAATAATTCTTCGTCTTGTAAGTTCACAGCTTTACTATATAAGACGTCAAGCCAACGATCTGCGACACGAGCTACAGCAGAATAACACTCTTCTAATGTATAACCTTCCAAGAACACTTTAAAAATCTCCTCTTGAAAGATTTTGATCAACTTCAGTTCACCACGACGTTTGATTTCAAAACCTTTCAATTCGGCAAGCGATCCGTCCTCATCAAAAACAGCATACCGCTTCTTTAGTAGTTTATCTTCTTCGGTTGATGAGGGCAAAATCATTGCGCGGTAAGGGCCATCGATTTCGAAGAAAATACTGTTCTCTTTGCTAACCGAATATTCGAACGTTTCAGGATTTACAAGTCTTTGATATTGATCGTTAGTGAACCTTGCATGAACCAAGTGATTCAACATAGTGCACGGATATTGAATGCGAAATTTCTTCCCATTTTTCATGGTGATTGTGTAGTTTTCTGGAAATGATCCTGGTAGAATACACCAAATACCATCCGTATCCAATTCGAGTGGACGACCTACACCCTCTACCAGTTGACGAGCCATTTGAATGATATTAGAACCGGTATGACACACAATTCCAGCCATTTCCAAAGAATGCCAACGTGCACCTTTTCTCATGACATAACCATAGAAAGAGTTAAGAATACATTTGTGAGCGAGTTGCAATGAATCATACAGAACAATCATATTCTTTGCGTGGTTTATCTTGGTCGCTGATCCCTCTTTTACTGCTTTGTCAAGTTCCGCTTTCCATTGTTTATGTAGGCCCTTATATTGATATCTACGATCACGGAAAGCTCGTACAGTTTCGATATAGAACGGGTTCTCTCGCTGACACACAATAGATTCACGTTCTATTGTTTTTGTTTCTTTGGCTTTTTTGTAAACCTTCTTACAGAATTCTGTTAAACGAGAACGCAATAGGGACGACTTTTCCGTTGCTGTCAGTGAATTCCAAATACGTCGAGGGCCACCTGGGTATTTTGAAGGAAAGGTTTCCTGTTGTAGTTGATTTTCAATTGTACGATATTCACTTTTTGTTGCAGGAAAGTATTCCACACGCCACATCCACTTCATTCTGCGATCACAGCCTTTGTTGTCCACACTGTGATCATAAATAGCACAGTGAGATTCATCAACCATAGCATCAGGTTGTAAACGATTTGTTAGAATGATATTAGGGTACATTGCAGCAACATCAAGATGGTAAATAAGTGGTTTTTCTTTTCGACGTTTGTTGTCTCTTAGATCCTCTAGTTGCTTTTGAATTTGTGCTTTAACCTCATCATAATTTGTCACGTCCTCTAGATTTTTCTTTTCTTCAACTGTGATTGTGAACTTAAGAGCATCATCCAGTTGGTCGATCAACTATTTAACATGCGTTAGGAAGATATAATGTAACAGATAGCATATCCAACGACTTACTTGCTGTGCAACGGCTGGATCAATAGCGAACTCGCTTTCAATATCACTTCTAAAAACGCCTGCCTCTAATGCTTCTACATGCCCACCAACGTACGTTTCACTTTCCAACAAATGACCTTCATAAAACTTGTTTATTTCTTCAACATGCTTGTTTGGCATAATGACATCCACTTGATATGCTTCAACCTAAAAATTTGATGAAATAAGTATGAAATCATTCAACTTAAGACTAGCACATTCATCTTACCATAAGTAATAATTCACACAATGTACCTGTACCCTTCCTGAGCACTTCATCGGGCACCAATGGAATAATGTTGCAAAGGGAGAAAATAAAAGGATGAACATATTTCATATACAGATAATATGTAGCGACAGCATCTGATACAGAGTACTGCGCTAAAGTCTGTGGTTGTTCACTTGCAAATCGGGTCATATCTTCTGGATCCAATTCCATAGGGTTGTAACCTAGTTTTTTCTTTGTTACTTCTTTCAAATTTTGACTACCTTGCGGTAGGTATGAATCACGCTGCACCCAACGGAATGCATCCATATGTGATGCATGTTTACATTTGTATTCATCCTCATCATCTTTATAAACACCAATTTCCTGATACATATCAATACCATTTGCTTTTGCTCTTCCTTCTACGAACGGCCAATCGAAAAAGTCACCGTTATAGGTTACGAAAATAGTTGGTTTTACTTCCTGAATGTGTTCAAAAAATCGCCGCAGTAAAGCCTCTTCATTATCTTCATTGAAAATTGTAAAAGGGCCCTCGAACTCTGGTTTGGGTGTGTAGTCAAAATCTTCGATATCTTGGCTGACTATATCACGGTTTGTGATCAAGTACCCCTATTTACGAAGTAGGCGATTTAATCAATATCTTAAAACAAGAACTGCAAACAGTGCTGTATATCTGTACCCTTTCATTAATCATATAAGAGATCATCATAATTGAATCGATTGTAACATCTGGAAATTTCAACGGTAACTTTGTTGTTTCAATATCGAAAGCTAAAATGACTGGTTCCGGACGATGGACCAAATCTTTCTCTCTTGTCAGAACTATTGTTCCGTCATCAAGCGCTTTTACTGTATACCATAAACCCACACGGATATCTATTGTGCAGATATTTGTGCTTAGAGAAAACGGACAATTAATCATAAGAAAGTTTCCTTTAGTATATACCTAAATCAATTGCTACACGGACATAGTATGGAACATCATATTCACGAATATCAACAATATTTTCCAAGATCTCTTCGGGGTTCTTCCGAGCTGACATTGCTGCTAGATTAGAGTGAACTTGGTGAATGTTGTTTGCAGTGCTAATAGAAAGATATTAGCGATGCCGTCGCAACCATTGCAAATTGAGTAATTGTTGGACTAACTTTATCACTTCCGCATATGTGTCTACAGCATCAAGTTTTCCTTTATTCTTTTTTGCCACAGGCAGAAGAATTCTTCTTACAGCAAATAAATCGTTTTGATTTCGGAAGCTGAGCTTTATGTAGGTACGTTTGTTACCAATCAAATGGTTGATCTAGTAGTAATGAAACAGCTCACTGTTAATTGCCTAGACTTGCTGTTTATTCCATTTCCTCTATTGTATCAATTTTTTACTTGTTTCAAATCCTCTTTCTTCACTCGAGTCATTTTCTCGATGGTATCTTCGAAACGTCTGAATAAAAAATCTTCGACCTCATCTTCTGTACCTGGCTATTAATGATATAGTAGACTGACGTTTAGCGATCATATTCTTAGTTGGTCAAGTCTAAGTTATGTCTTTCAAACCCTACTTTGCATCCAATGAAGAAATATGGACTAAACAGTATAGTTGACTTAAACGTTTGGGCACTATCATTGATGAAATAGTAATCCACAGCTGACCTTCCTCCTGCCCAGTCTGAATCTTTAACCAACGTCTAAATGTTGAAGTTGATCAGATTATAGTTGATACATGATTTTTACAGTTCAGAGAGCTAAAAAGAAAAGAAAATATACAAGACTGTGTGTCATTGTGTAGGTACCTCATGCATATTGATTAACCAGCCTAATCTTTCAGGGCCCTCATGATATTTATCAAAGCCGAACCGAAATTGCAGATCGTCCATTATGCTTATGTCTTCAAAACGCTGATCTACATTCGATGCCTCTGTTGCGGCATTGTTTGGTAACCCATACCGTTGAAACTGTGTCGTTGATCGTCTGGGCCCTGAGAAACGACTTCCTCCTCGTCCTCCAGTTCCCGAAGAGACACCAAATTCAGGTTTAGGAGGCATTCTGGTTTTCAAATGAGATGTGACGGAGGAGTTCGTTATATATGTCCTTTTAGCGAACCAATGCTTTTTATATTTAAGTTATTGTAACGACGAATACACGATCAAAATAATAAAAAAAAGTGTGATTTCTTAGCCCGCCGTATACCGCGTCGAGAACGCGTTTCTTTTGCCAATTGAAATTCAGATCTAACAAAGAATCTTTAAATCGGTTGGGACAGGTTCTACCGGACTGTTACAGGTAAAGTATCTTGTGAACACAAATAGCCACCGAATTCAAACAATAATGCTATAATCATTGTGAGGAATACAAGACTTTCATTAAGTCAACATTCTTCAAGAGTTAACTCATTCTTTTCAGAACCAGTCTTATGTAAAAATAAGTGATATTTATCGATTGGTCATAATCTATATCTTTCAAACTATTTCATCAGGTTTTATTCCTTCGTACACCTAGTGGTTCCTTTTTGGTTTCTGCAACATTCTCCCTTCGTTTATTGTTCTTGCCAAGGCATTTATTCCATCGGAAGTCGAGTAGATGGGTATAGAGTGTTTAGCAAAAGAAAAAAGAAGATCAAAGCGCTACTCTCATCTTGTTTGCTGACTTTGACGCTGGAAAGTAGTTTATTTGGTTATAGCGAGAAGATAGACAGCAATTTACCCTGTTGTTATATTTTTTACTGGCGATGTGTTTTAACTGTGTATATCAAACGGTATTTAAAAAATCCCAAGTCATTCAAGTAACCATTAATTGTAGTATGCTTAAATTGCTTATATATCTCAATCTTCTCCATTTTTCTGGAACCTTTACAATGAATTTTGTTCGAGAATCAAGTCTAATGTGCATGGGCATTTCTTCGATAAAGGATATATACTAATCCTGGACTTGAGAAGGTAGCTGTGAAAGCCTCTCTGAAAGATTGTGAAGGCTGGATAACACATGGGGTGAGTTCCAAGATGCTTAGACATGAAGCAGCAGCTCTGCTCTAGCTACCTTTTTTCTTCTTGATACCCTTTTCTTGCCAAATCTAGAATGTGTCTCCATTTAGTTTTAACTTTTCTCGAATTCTCATTAGTTTATGCTTTTTTTTAAGTGCTATCCAAGCTTTTCACTACCAGAGTGTACCAAATATTTGCTATTTATTATCAAGAAAAAAAAAAAAAAAAAAAAAATAAATTGTACTTCGTAAATTTTTGCCTTACTCTTTGCGTCCGGATAAGAAAGTCTGCTTGAATTGATAATCATTACATTTATACATTCTGTAATAATATAATTTTCAATTTACCGAAATAGGATATATTGTCTTGCACCAACACCAATATTGAAATCTGAAAGTTTGACCGCAGCTTTTATTACGACATTCGTATGAGACGTTACGAAGAAAGATCGAACATTGACAACTTTACTGGGTAAAGACAGTAATAGGCACATAAAAGTAATTTAAGGGCAACCATACGTAAGAGGCATGAAATGCAAAAGAACCAAAAATGGGTTCGAAGCATTTCAATTTCTTCGTTGGCAATAATTAATCTTATTTTGTAAAAGACAATCGCTTAAGATGGAATCGTTTCAATAAAGCTGCTTTCTATGGGTTATCATTTAGTTGCATAAACATGAGAATATAATTCTAGTGAATCTGCTTGAAGAACTTCAGCACATTGCTTCATGGCTAAAGCATATGAAAGATACTTGTGAAATAAAAAAAGCTTTTTGTGTTACTTTAGCTAAGACTAAATTGATTGTTAGTTTAAGCATACAGTCAGTATATCCAGTTGATTGTGCTAATTAGGCTTCAGCATCAAAGAGAGCAGTTTATTACATAACTTTACAGTTAATATTTTACAGCAAATCCTCTATTTTTTGCAGCCATATAATCTTGCTGCAAACTATCAAGGACACAGATAAAACGGGATTATGTCAACAATAAGGCCGCAGGAAATTAATGGATATACGACACTATACGTCTACTGTAATAGAGATGCTCTTTATCTACCATCATCCTATTATGCAACAAAGATCATTGCTGTTATAAATGATTATAGATTGAATAGGTCTATGACAGCTTGAAATAGTGCGTCCGAACGGTAAGTTGTTCACTTTTGTATGAACGGAATTCTGTAACTGAGTTATTTTAGTGGCTTGTTAGTGACAGCTGAATCTCCAGGTTCAACGCAGCAATTTGGGAAATAGAAATTAAATGTTGTTTCCCAAAAGCTTTCCCGCTTACATCCTCCCTTCATTATTCTAAGCTATAATGTCCACAGTTGGTGAAAAAAGGCCCGCTGAGAGTCAGCCTCAAGTCAATAAAAAGTCAAAAACTGGTTAGATCTCTAAGTTTTATCCCTACATGTGTTCAAAGCAGCAGGGCTAATAAGTTATTTTTATAGAGTCTCGTCAAGAACAAAAGAACATTCGTAATGAGCGTAAATCGCACGACAAAAACTATGAAATGATCACACAAGCCAAGAAAGTTTGGGAACAGCTTCGACGCGGTGATATTGAACGTGAAGAACAGAAAGCTTTGATGGCTAAAATGATGGGTATAATTGGTGGCAAAGTTCAAGATGTAGATATCACGTTTTTATCTTCACTCTTTCTGGCTGTTTCTTTTATTGACCGATAATGTTTTCCTTTTTCTAGGTCATCTTTAAGCATGATGCTTCACGTATTATCCAAACTTGTCTTAAAAAGGGCAATGCCGAGCAAAGGAATCAGATTGTAGAAGAATTAAGAGGACATTATCTTGAACTGTCAAAATCTATGTATGGTAAATTTATTGTCATGAAGGCTATTGAATACTGGTAAGTTGATTTTCTACTTAAACGTTGCCATTCTTCATTAGTTTTTCTAACATTTGTAAATTACGTCTTTACATTAGTCACAAACAAAGAGATAATATCTTGGCAGAGTTCAAAAACAATGTTAGAAAATTGATTCGTCACAAGGAAGCCTCAACTGTCATCGAAACATTCTATTCACAATTTGCAAATTCAGCTCAAAAGCATGAACTGCTGTCCGAATTTTACGGCCCTGAGATGACTTTGTTCAACAGTGGTGGAGGCGCCAAGACATTAGAAGAACTGTTAGAAAAGTTTCCGGAAAAGAAAGACTCAATATTGAGATACATGGCTGAAATGCTGAAGGGATGTATGGATAAAGGCACTATTGTTCACAGTATTGTTCACAAAGCAATATATCAATATATGACATTAACCGACAACAAAGGGCGTGAAGATATGTTGAGCCTTCTCAAGGATTCCCTTCAGGAAATGATTCACACACGTGAAGGCGCAAAGGTGGCGATGATTTGTTTGTCTATTGCCTCACCCAAAGATCGTAAAAATATTATCAAAGCATTCAAACCGTATCTTACCAAGATCGCTTGTGATGATTATGGTTATTTGGTTTTGCTTCGATTGTTAGATGTAACTGACGATACCGTTTTAGTGGCCAAGGCTGTCATTGGTGAATTAAGCAAGCATGCCAAAGAATTATTTGCTAATAAGTTCGGCCGTCGTGTTTTCTTGTATATTTTAGCTGGACGAAATACAAAATACCTTTCTCCTGAGACGGTGAAAATGTTGAAGGAAGGCGATAGTATCAGAGTCAGCAAAAAAGATCCAGAGGTCAGAGCCCAAGAATTGTTAAAGGCGACATCACCGCAACTGATCAAAATGGTTGCAGATGATGCTGCTATTCTCATGAGAGAAAAATTGTCATCCCAAGTTGTGCAAGAAATTATGCTTCATGCTGTTGGTGACAAGACTGAAGCGATCAATGCTATTTTGGCATTGGCAGGTGAAAACATTGAAAAGGAAAATCACATTATAGAAGATCGTTTCGCGAATAGAATCGTTAAGGCTATGATCAAGGCAGACAACGCCATGGATGAAAATGATAAAGCCGTCGAACCATTAGAATTTGCTTCTAAATTACTCGAGGTCATCAAGCCTAACCTCAGTCATTTTGCTACGAACTTTGGTAGCTTTGTTGTCCTTGCTTTAGCCGAAGAGCCATCAACTAAGAAAGAAGTGAAAAAAGAATTGAAGGCACATAAAAAGGAGATCACTGAAGCTGCTAAATCTAATCAAGGTTCAAAATTGATTTTGGAAACTGTTTTCTAGCTTGAACATTATAACTTTATTATTTTATCAAATTTATCACAATAAACTTGTACATATTACTTTTTACGTTTGCTTTGAGAATTATCCCAATATGGAGGTTCGTTTGTAGTTCTTTAATGCCTATGTAATCCTATCCTCGATGCACGATTGTGCGTATCTGCCACGTTGTAAAAAGAAGAAGTGCAAGTAAGAAATTCACGTAGCTTAGTTCCAGGACGACGGCTGAGAGGATTCTTAACTTTTCCAAGGTTAGCTATGCTAGAAATCATAAAGAATTTTAAAGGAAGAATATAAACGAAATAAGGTCGATTTTGTCACGCATATGAAGGACAAGAGTAAGAGCGAACATAATTTTTCTACTAAAATAGTCCATTCGATATCGCTGCTTCAGCTAATCCACAGACTAATCTGGTATGGTATTCAGGAAGTAGGAAGTCACTAGGAAAGAAAGATTCCGTTTACTTCAAACACAACATATTGTTGTCGCATTCGATTTTGTAGTACGCATAGCTAAAGCTAGCTAGACCAACCTTAATGGTGAGTTAAAAGATCAATAGCATTCTGCCGGAAAACCTAGAAGAGGCATTACACTCCAGAGCTAACGTTCGTGGCGTGTAAGTGTTAAAATGCGTCTTTTAGAGGAGTAATAATAGCATTCTACTATTTGAGCAATTAAAGCTTGTGGTTTGACTTTTAATTAGCCCGGAATTTAGTTATACTGCCATTACTGTTGTAGTAGGTGATCAATATTATAGGCTGCTGCACATCTTACTGATAAGATAGACAATACATCTTTGTCGTTCTTTTGGATGTTATCAACTAAACACTGTTTCTTAATAATCACCGGTGCTATATACGCCTTGAAAGCTTCGGCCTATGGGTAACAAAGATACCTAAATGGAATTCATCATTGGATACATGTTGGGAGGGCAAATTCCTTGGATTGGATATCTGTGAGCATTTAACTGATATCATGCCATCTTATATGATTAAAATTAACTTAATCATCTCTAATTTGTTTGAAATAGAGTATTATTAACTTTGGACGAATTGGTCCTTTTTCGACTTCTAGGGTTAAAAGGAAGATGTAGTTCGATAGTAGGTGTTAAATAAAGCAGAAAGCAATAGAGCGAACATGATAAATGCATTAATATTGATAAAGTAGTTACATGAGAAGAGCAAAGATAAAAAAAGCATTATGTGACAAAAAAACTAAATTCAGGCTGCAAAAAAAAAGAGGGGGGGGGAAATATAGTTATATGGAAGGTTTACCTAAAATATGGCTAGTAATAAGTTATCATACATAAATATATGTATATATATCGAAAGGTAGTAAGATATACAAGGAAAAAGTAAAAAGTGCTTTAAAGAATGCGATCTGCTGGTTTGTAGACGTCTGTCCAGCCAAAACTCCTTTGAACCGCTTCTTCCCATTGTTTGTATTTACGTTCACGATCTATGAGAAAATGGATTTAGTGCTCACGTTTTTAGATTCTGCAATTTAGTGTTCAAGAGAATAACTTACTGTCGTCATCCCATTTGGCGTTAAAAAGATCTTCACGGTCAACGGAGACCTTTTTAATATCATCAATACTCGACCAAATTCCTGCAGCATAACCAGCGGCATAAGCTGCACCCAATGCACTTGTATCACGCATTCCAGGACGTATCACTGGTATTCCTAAAACATCCGCTTGAATTTGCATACATTGATCTGAATTAGACATACCGCCGTCTGCTTTTAGCATTTTCAATGGTACATCTCCGTCTGCCTTCATCGCTTCTAGAATAGCTCTTGTTGAGAAACAAACTGCCTCCAAGGTTGCTCTGGCAAGATGACTTTTGTTCGTATACTGTGTTAAACCAACTAATGTTCCGCGTGCGTCGTCTCTCCAATAAGGTGAAAACAGACCAGAAAAGGCTGTAACAAAGAAAACGCCGCCTGTTGATTTTACTTTTGCTGCCAAAGCATCAATATCATCTGATGTTTTAATCAGTTCCAAATTGTCCCTCAACCATTTAACGGCAGCACCAGCAACACTAATGGAACCTTCTAATGCGTATGACATAGGTCCATCTTTTCCAAACTGATATCCTACTGTCGATAGTAATCCACTTTTCGACATGACGGGCGACTCGCCTACATTCATCAGTAGGAAAGCACCAGTACCATATGTGTTTTTCGCTTCACCAATTTCGAAACATTTATGACCGACAAGGGCTGCTTGTTGATCTCCTAAACAACCCATAATAGGGACACCTTCTAAAGGCCCCCATACCATATTGCCGTAATTCTCTGCTGATGATACAATCTTTGGTAGAATGTGTGATGGCACTCCAAAGAAATCTAAAAGGCGCTTATCCCATTCTCGAGTTTTCAAATTCATAAACATCGTGCGGCTAGCATTGGTAACATCTGTAATGTGCTTTCCTCCTTGTATACCACCTGTCAAATTCTGTAAGATATGGGCACAGAAAGAATAGAGAGATTAAAAATCAAAGGTGTTTTTATACTTATGGAATTTATAAAATAAAACGCGTTGGTGGACTTACCCAGATTAACCATGTATCTACAGTACCGAACATAGCTCGTTTGTGTTCGACTGCATATTTTACTTTTGGAATTCTGTCCATTAACCATCTTACTTTGACAGCTGAAAAATAATTATGGATCGGTAAGCCGCAAATCTCTTGTACATTGATTTCTGTTTGTTTATCTGCCAATTCCTTGACTAAATAGTTTGTGCGGGTGTCACCCCAAACGATTGCATTGTATAATGGTTCGCCAGTCTTACGATCCCAAATTAGAGTTGTTTCCCGTTGATTACAAAGACCGACAGCTGTTAAAAGAACAGAATGAGCATTCAATACAACCTTATATGAACAGAGAAACCGACAACAAGTTATAATAAGACTACCTTTTAAATCTGTAATATTGTAACCCATCATACCAAACTTTCTGACAGCTTCATCTGAACAACGAATAACCGAATCCAAAAGGTCGTACGGATCGTGTTCAATCCAACTATTTAATTGAAGACAACTCTTTAGTGAGTACAGTTTCAGTTTTCCTTCTGCGTTATATCCATTTACTATACCCTGGACGCGGATATATCTGCTCAAATTCAAGTTGGTGGGATGTAATATGATTTCCTGCCTGATCAAAAATCAGAAATCTAGTTGAGGTTGTTCCTTGGTCAATTGCACCAATATATTTAGACATGGTTCGGGGAAAAGGTTAGTATAAGTAAAACAAATGCACGAAAAGAAAGAATAAAATGAAAAAAAGGCAGACTGGAAAAAAAGGTTACATGATAGTGATGCTGCTGGATTACACTTCAAGCACAGACTATTGTTGTTTCTTTTTCGCCCGGTGAATGCTAAGGAACAAAGTCACAACGTAAAAAAAAAACCAAAAAAAAAAAAAAAAAAAAAAAACCATGCGCTCTAAGATAAAAAAAAAATAAATGAGGTGAAACTTGAGGCATAATTGAAAGCTTCAACTCTGGTTATCAATGGGTTGATCTATACTTTTTGAGATAGTTTCAAGTATAAGCTTGGAAAAGTGAACAAAAGAAAATTGCGATGAAAAAAAAAAATATAGCAATACTGAAATTGAAAGATCGGTATGCCCAGTATCCCATCTTTCAATGGGTTTAAGGGTATCATACGACACTGTTTCCAAATTTGCAGTTTGAGCGTTTTCTGCACGTGCGGAGGAAATGTAAACTGTTATTCCGTCATCTACTGCTTTGAAGAAAGGAATATCTCAACGACGAGACACCGATGCTATTGTTAGGCTTCCTTCTCTCAATCTCAATCCTCACATATGCCTACTCTTTGTATATAGTTGCTTCCTTTTTCCTTTTTGTTTCTTTTTCACTGTGAATGTAATCAGCGGATCTTTAAATTACTGTAACGAAGCTTTTTTTTGTTTTCGTAAGAAGCGGGCGTATCTTTAAAAAACATCTATTCAGTTTCAAACCCTCCACGGTTACAATGCAGCACGCCCAAAAACGCTTCTCATTCTTTCTCCTGGTAACGTTATTTCCTCTATTTTTCGCTTTTTACGATCCGACATGTCGTTTTTCATATTGCCTATCTGATTCAATAATATTTAAGGAGGGTGAGTGGGTTCGAAGACGGAAATTTCAGGTTTTTTTTCCAGCTCACGACTGCTTTATTCAGTTTCTTAAGGATAATGAGCCGACTGATTGAGTATCTTTAACCAATGTAATTTGTAGCATTTAACACGATATGAATGCGTTTAAATTGTTGTAACTTTTGAGGAAAGCCGTTCAGTTCCTTGGCAATCGTCAGAGATGCATATTCTGGCAAATCCGGCAGTTTTTTCATTATTAGCAATTTTTGCAATGGAATATCTGGAAAAATATTGTATGGTTCAATTGATATGTGATACAGCAGTGGTACAAATGAGGCCCCCCAGTCTAATTAGATCGCTTCCTCTATAGCAGCATGGTCAAAGTGGCGGGCACCATCAATTAGATGTAAAGAAAACCAGCAAAAGGCATAATGAGACGATGGATCAAATGCTGAAAACCTTCGTTTTGTAAAGTTGTGTGATAGCAAAACAGATATGTACGTGGATCACTCCAAAAATTGATAGCACATCTCAACTTAAGTTGCTAATAGACGTCGTTGGACACGGTCCGATCGAGCGCTTTCAAACGGAAGCTACTTTTTTTACAATTATGTGTATTTTTTTCGCTTTAAGCCTTCAAAAATCAAGTTTCTGCTGAAAGTTGCTGTTATTACTACTTCGTACGGAATACAAAAGTTCATTTAGCGCGCTTAATGGACAACATTGAATCTGCTTTATAAGCGGCCTCACAAAATTAAAAGGGGATAGCTGATACACACACAAAAAAAAAAAAAGTATGGATATTTTTTATTCGAGTTGACCGAAAGAAAAATAAGTAGGAAAATGTCAAATACATCAGTAGAATGTTTAGTCGTACACACAAAAAAAGCTAGCCACAACTGTATAAAAGTACACGATTTTTACAGAAAAAGGAAATTCACCGCATTCAGTAACTAAGCCCAATCCCAAGAAATGGCTACTCTTCCATCGGCAAAGTCAGCAATTTTACCAAAGGCAGCAGGACTCAAATCCAAATCGCCTTTGACGCAAGGTGGACAGGTGTCAACAATTTTGACCTTGACAGTGCCTTTGGGCCCTTTAACGTTGGCATATTTGCCGCAGTTTGGGTTGTTGTTAGGGTTATCACCGTTGGCCATTTGCGGAGCATTCTATAATAAGGTTACAAAGAAGTAATTTTTGGTCAATACCTGTGTGTGCTCCCTCATTTGACTATAAATGAGGAAAGGAGGGAGATGTACATGTATTATGTGTCTACTTACCAAAGCTGCAATTAAATCAGTGTCTGAATTTGTCCAACCACAAGAACCTAGTCCTGGAGTATAATAGGTACCTGCCAAAGATATCAAACGTTACTATATATATATTTTATTTTTTTTTATTTGTTTGTAGTCATCTTTAGACGACTTACCATCTCCAGAGAATTGACTATAGCTAGCAGATGAAGAGCCTACTGAAGAAGATTTCTTTGTAGCAGTGGTGACTGTAGTCTTTTTTGTAGTGGTCTTCTTGGTAGTTGTCTTCTTTGTAGTAGTGGTAGACTTCTTCTTCGTAGTTGTCTTCTTTGTTGTTGTGGTAGGCTTGCGTTTAGGTGCCTTGGTTGTGGTCTTTCTGACAGTGGTTCTCTTCTTCTTGCTTGAGCTTGAAGCTAGTCTTCTGAGTTGCTCATGTTGACTCTTTTCAGTTCTGATCTCTTTGTCTTTTGAGTGTTCTTTCTTATGAAAAGATTCGTGTTTATCAGAATGATGATGCTTTCTCTTTTTATCATCCTTGGCAGAACGTGCCTTGTGGCAACGTTTCTGGAGGGAGTGTTGATGCTGAAGAATAGAGGCGGTCTCATCCAAATAATTGACAGCTGTTACAGGGGATTCAATCTCGGAACCAGTGGGAGATGAAAGTTCTTTAACCGGAGCTGTTTGTACTGGGAAAAACAAGGAAGCACCGAAGATAGTGGTCAATGTTAAAAGAGAGGAAGGGGTCAAACGCATAATTGTTAGCAGTAGCGAATGGAATAAGTTTCAAAAAAAAGGATAGGGAAGGGGACTAGGTTTGTCCGTAAAGAGTTACAAAGATTGTAATGTAGAAAAAGAAAAAGATATGGTATGGCCGATGCTCGTTTCTAGGAGGTCCCTTTATATAAACAACGAAGCTAATTGAATTGTTGCACAAATTAAACATGAATAATAACTGTCTAATTCAATACATTGAAGAATTTGCACGGCCCATTGAGAAGAGATTGGTAGAAGCAAGTCAGTGGCAATAGTTTATTTGAGCTTCTCCTTGTACAAATTAAAAAAAAAAATCTTTGCGCGGGTTGTACGAAAAAAATTTCTACGTCGCGCACTAACTAAACTCGCATTGCATGCATAAAAGAATAAAAAACCTACACAGCTGGTAATTGGGTTTTACAAGTTCACACATTAACTTGCATGCTCAATTAGCTCGCAATGTTTAAATAATATGATCTTGACATTTTGTTATTCCATCATCTTTGAAACTACTATCTAAACAGTGAAAAGAATAGCCTGCCATATGATTTATTATCATGTCATTGTTCTTTTATACAAAATAGAAGCAAGATCAAATGAGTAAGACTGTTCTTGGAAGAACACTAGATTATTGAGACTCTTTTTATTTATATAGGTTGTGTCTTGAAAAAATCTATTCTTGGATTCTTTATAAGAATCTTGTTCTTTTGGAGTCTTGGACGAAGATAACAAAACTGTACATACCCCCACAGTATCTTTATATGGAGGTAGCCAAAAAGTTAAATGTCACTGCTCACTTCCAAAAGCTAATTTTTTCCCTTCTTCTATCTGTAATGGTAATTACTTCAAAGAAGTATCCTTATATTATTTACAACAGTGGATTTTTTTCCAACTGTAAAGAGCAATCAATGAAATTCAAAATTGATATAGATGACATCAATCTCTTAGAGATTGTGAAGAACTAACTTCTTTTGCAGGAGAGTATCATCGAAAACATGTTATCTATGATATATATGGCTGTCTTCTAGTAAAATTAAACGACTCGAGACAAGTATTCCAGTTGCGCATAAACAAACAGCATTGTTTCTCGCCCACTTAAAAGCTGATGCTACAGTAGTTTCCATTGACTAGTTGTTCAATATTGCGCAAACACTCTCAGATGAGCGGCTTGCCGTGAAGTTTTTCTAGCATTTTTATCATTAACTCAGATGTGTCGAGGGTGACGGGAGGGGAGGAGTAGAAGGGACTGAAGAGTGAAAACGATGCTTTTCGTACACTGCGTTGGCATTTTTAATGGATGTAGTCATCAAACCAGCCAAAATCTTGAATAATTGGTTATTTTCATATTGTTGGTTGACAAGTCACGAATGGTATACTTTATAGTTCAATCTTTCATGCTACTATCCAAATCAGTCAAGACCCCTAATTTTACTTGAACCATTGAACCATTGTCAACAACCGAAATGGCGACTTATAGAAAAATATCGGTATAGCAATTGAGATTGTGAGTTTGATTGCTGTGCAGAATTACAGTCGCAAAGCGTTCAACTTATGGAAGGTCTTGAAGAGATACAATACGCAGGTGAACTGAGTGGACAACATAATATATATACATAGACAGTAAAAAATTGAAAACAGTGGTGTTCATACAAGCAATTTGGTTTATCCTCAACTAAACATTTTCCCTAATCTTAATGATCCCATATCACAATTTATTTTTGCATAAATCGCTAGAGTTGGATCCTATTATCAAAATACTTTCGTTAGTGAATATTTATCTACGCGTACGCTTGAGTCACCAATAAATTGCTGACCGTTGTGCTTATTTCAGCTTCGTCCCCTGTCATGAGTGGTAACAGTAATAATCTATCCACACACAATTTCTGAAGAGTGAAAGAGTCTCCTCATAATACATTGAGGATCATGAAGAAAGAGGGCGTTCATAACAGAATATTTGTTTGTAGAAGAATACTCGTTCCTAGAATTCTGAGCCAATAAGAATACGTTATTACTAGAATGGCGTGCACAACAATCAATACACAAATACAATCAATGATTTTTTGGTTATAATGTCAGGTTTTATATTGAATACGTGGTCTAGTTTGTATTCTTATGTAATAAAAGGCACAGAACCGCAAATGTGGCGATTTATTGGAACGCAAACCACTGCAATAGCCTCTTCTTTCCGTTTTTGCGCTCACTGCATGCGTAAGTCAAATACGTAGGGCTTAGTTTTTTATTGATTGTACAATTGTCAGTTTAAATTTCGACCTTATAAAACAGGAGAGAATATCAGCTCGGTCAATATACCTGTAGCAAAAGGTGAACCGGATAGTAATGGCAGCACAAAGGCCTTTTATTCTTTCTGTTTTGAATCTGTTCTTCTGCGAATTCTAAACCTTATCAAAATATTGATAAGCCAGACGTTCTGGTAATCGACTAGTTATATGACGCTGGTCATTAAAATCAATCAATAATTTCAGACGGTGCTTATTGTAATGCAATGCGGAACAGGATGTCCGCTATAATGGATGAAGTACTCCTGAATTACACAAGTCTAACAATTGAACGGCCTTCATACGCGTTTGAAATGTTTTATCCGTGCGTCTAGAACAACACAGACTGCGTATGATTCCTCTTTGTGAAACGCTGCATTTAGTCACCTTTTGACTACTGCTACCTCATCTATACTCCCACTCATTCAAATCATACACAAACCTTTCTATAGGTTAACCAATTGAAGAGATTGTTGAATTTCATAAAATTATCATTGATGTTTATCAAGATATTGACCAAAGTTGATGTTTCGAAAAGATAGATGATTAAAAATGTCAAATTTGTTTTACATGAGGTTGGCAAAGGTGTTCTTCTTGAAGCCGATGTTTTCGGCAGGAACATCAGTGAAGATGAAGTAACCGCGGTTGTCTTGGACACCCAATTCCTTTTCAAGTTCAGCAGTGACAGTGGCGGTCAACTTGGCGTTACGGTTGTTGTCTAAGCGTACACAAGGCAATTTGATTAATCCATGTTGTCTCCTTTACGCGTAATAATATTCGTGAATTAGCACTTACCAATATGACCAATAGAGCCAACCTTGACAAGGAAGCCAGGTTCATCACTGCCAGCAAAGAAGAGGCTGTCAACTTTGGAGAAAGTGACCATACAGAACTATTGAAAATTACATCCGTTATCAAGACATTTTATTAGACCCTTTTCTCTTTAGCTTTTCTACGTTGTTCTATACTTACGCTTTCAGGCTTGCCAATCAACTCTGCAAAGGTGGCATTCATACGCTTGGTGAAACCACGAATATCCTTAGGAGCTTGAGCAGAGTAAATTTCGAGGATAGGCATGTTGACAGTAGACGTTAGGAGAGTCAAAAAGAATAAAAAAAGAAATACCCAACTTTTTCTTTTTGTTTGATGGTTAAAAATTAATAAAAAAAAAAGCCTCGGCTAAAATTTTATCTGGACACTACTTGTGTGCAGCACTCTTTTGGATCGGATTACAAATTAGATGAAACAAAACATCTTTTTTTTCTGGACTTTTCTACGACGCGAACGTAAGATATGTCCACCGATCCTCAAATTAAAAGATAAGGCATGCTAGTTATATCAACCGTCTGTTGTTGTTCAGGTGTAGAAATGCACCAAAGAAGCAGGACGTTCATTGTTATTCGAGCACTCTTATGCCTTTTTATCAGATGCGGTGTTCAAACTTGAGCAAAACCGAATTTAGTTAAAAAGCGTACGAATCGACTGATTTGTAGTATCGAGTCACCATTATCGAAAGACCATCAGACATGTTGTTGTCCGAATTTTCTACTACCATTTCTAGTCTGTCTTCATTTAAAAGGCATATTTCAAGAAGTCTCTATCAAAGTTGCAGTCGACTTAGTGATCGATTCCTTCAGAATTTGTAACACCATCCATCAAGTTTTTACTGAGCCCAGCTTTCTGAACGAGGCATATGGCAAAAAGTCATTATACCTTATACATAGAGTTACTATTCTTTTTGAACGCAAAACTATTTACCACCTCTATTATATGGACTATTGTTCGTTGACTATGATGTTGATAGTCCAATAAAATGACTCCATTTTTTAATTACGTCATCCAAAATGGCGTAAAGAATGCAATTTTAAAGCGTACAGCGTTCGAAAAAGAAAAAAAAAGAAAAAATAGTATAGGTCGACGAGAACACCCCCCGACTACAAACGTACACATACATTCTTAAAGAGAAGCGCTTTAAGAAAACTGAACGAAAAAGCAATAATAGAGTAAGTTCCTTCTTGTACTGTTCCGAAATAAGTCTCTGTGCTTTGAGATTAGAGATTTGACATGATGTTAAACCAGATGGTCCCTCGATTTCGAGTCAAAAAACTCTCACCGAAGTACCCACTCCCAGTTTATAAAGAGTCTCAGCTTCCTGAGCTTGCCGACAGTTCTATTATTCAAAGAGCTGTACCACAAATAGAAACAGGTGTTGAAAAAGAAGAGGAAGAAGAGGTAAAATTATCTATCTTTTTGAATATCATGGGTTCTCTTGTCTATGTCATATTGGGTTGGTGGCCTCACTTCATGGATTACTTCCCTTCGTCTTCCCCTTTCCCACATCATCCCACCAACCTTCTTGCAGAAAACGCATGAAATTTTTTTCAGGTTTAAAGAATTCATTGGGCATTATGCATCATTTATAAATTCATACTTCATACGTTTTATTCTAGCATGATTTGCAAGCTGCTATCAGTGCTGCTCAGGCTGCTGTTACTACAGGTGCTAATGTTAAGAACTATATCCCTACACCTGATGCCTCAAGGCTTATTCCTACAGAAGATTACAATAACTTATATAAAAAGCAATATAAGGAATCGTCGTCATTGCTACGTTTCTCTTTGACAGTAGAGGATTCTATGGGTTGCTCCTACTTTTTGGATGAAAAGGATGAGAATTTTCTACATGAATACAATACACGATACCCAGGCGAAATACTCTCAGAAAATATGTTTGAGAAATTTATGTGGGAGTGCGAATCTATCACCAACCAACAATGGCCTCATCTTTACCTTGTGAGTTGTTTATGGCAAAGAATATAGAGGCATTCACAAAAACAAAAGAAAGAAAAAAAAAAAGTTAACGTTTGTATTTATCAGGATGCTTCTCATATACCCGACTATAAAACTTTTTGTGAGTATATACCTGATCATTCCTGTTTGAAGTCATTTCGAAATCTATCCGATATTTTTGAACATTGGAGAACAAGACGGCAAGAACGAGGTGGAAAGCAGATCCAACCACAACTGAATTCCGAGGAAGCCTCGAAAAATGAAATGAATCCTTACGTCTGTTTCCGTCGTCGTGAAACAAAGCCTGTCCGTAAGACAAGAAGATCTGATCAACAATCGCTGGAACGTTTGAGGAAGCTTCGTACAGAAATGGAAATGGCCCGTGGTTTGCTAGAAATGGTTTTGAAGAGAGAGAAGTACCGTAAAGAGAGTCTTTCATTAGAACATGCCGTCTTTAATAAGAGGCACGTAATTATGGATTACCAGCGTCGCTTGGGTATCAAAGAGGACGAAGATTTGCTTGCTTTGGCAAGGAAGAAACGTAAGAGTACAACAACTGAGAGCTCCACAAGGTATCCCATATATAAGACAGAATGCATGGCTATCCAGAATTATATCGCAAATACTCACTTCTCTTTCCTTCCGTAAAAAATCTAGTGCTACAATTAAAATTCCTTTACATAAACTCAAAAAAAGAGTTGACAAATCGCCTGCTCAGCAAGCTATTGAGGCCGAACTTGTACGTAAAAAGGAGATGGATGAACCTTATGTTGATGTCACCGAGGTAAATGGCTTGTTCTTTTTAAAAAATGCGCTTATCTGATAACTTTTTACCTTTAAATAAAATAGTACCCTTATCACCCATTACCTTTGCCATTACCCGACCATTTCTTCCGACCATTGCGCACCTTATCGTCATCAATGAGTGACAATGAAGACGAAGAAAGGCCGAGGTATCGAAAGAGAGTGGGTAGATGTGGACGTGTATTTATTGATCGCATGGGATTTAAACCCTTTGGCCATGGCGGGAAAACAAAGCCATCGCAAAAATCACCAGCACCTACATATGATCGCTACCGTTTTGATACTGACTGTAATAAAGAGAATGAATATTCCGCAACTTGCAGCTTTGAAGTAGACGAGATGGATAATGTTTACTTGAAGGAGCGCATACAACTATTATCTGAGGTTGAACTACGCAAATTGCTTACCATCCCTTCCGTATCCGCACCAAGTATCTTTAGCAGCAAACAGGTGCGTTTAAGTACGGCTACATTTGCTGCTAAGGATAATCGTTCGGCTGCTATCAAACTGCATCAACCAGTAACAAATTCATCTTCATCCATTCCTTTGCACGCTTATACTTCTCGTTTATCAACAGATCAAGATGGGTCGGCTTCAGTCACGAATCATACTTTTTCTAACTATCCATCTCCTCCTGCTCCTTCCGCTTCGACAACTTCTAATAGTATCAATGCCATGGAGACTATGGGTGATAAGCATCAACAACGAATGGGTTGTCTGTCCGTAAAGACGACTCAACAACAGCACGCCGTGATGAAGATGCCCACAAATGATATTATAGCTGCAAACAAGGCTTATGCTATGCAAATGGCAGCAGCTGTAGTTCGGCAGCAGCAGCAACAACAACAACAACAACAACTTAACGCTGGTAAGAACTTGAGTTAGTTTTATGCTCAACTTGATTGTGTACTAAAATCAGTATCTTTAATAACAGTGAATAATAAGCTCAAGCATAATATACCACCGGTGCCCCTTCATCATTAAGACTCACCACATATTTCTGCTTGTTTATGAATATAATATGTGTGCGTGTCATATATGTAATGTTTGGGTTTCTGTCCCATTCACTCATATACAATTCAAGTTCTGTATTATAACACTTGCATTTGATGTGAAATTCTTGCATTAGGCACCTTATCGTATAGCATACATATTTCGATAATATACCAATGATGCCTTTCTTTTAAATATATCAATTGCCTACCCTTATAGGTAGTTTAGACTCGGTCTCATATTTATTTTCAAAAAATGTATAAAAGCTTTCAGTTTGGTCATTTTTTTGGGGAATTTTATTTTTTCCATTGATATGAAATGATTAGGTAATAGAACATTGTACTTTGTGCCAAAAAGCTATTTTAGTTGATAGGTATAAAAGCAATTATAATTTAACGTAGCTATATAAGAGTCGAATATATATATCTAAAATTCGTACTATAGAATTTTACTTGATACGCATCGAAGCAGGAAGAGGGGCGACGAATACACCGGTATTGACAGTGCCTTTGATAGGCAAAACAACAGCCATGCTTTTATTATAAGGATTTTGGGCTTGAATACGCACATTATTGCCAACTTGACGAACAGTACCGCTTTCGACGCTTGTGAACTTGACATTAGCTGGTGCTGTAAATTCGAATGTAACAGTATTAGAAAAGGGAGTCGCATTTGTACGACGGGCATTAATAACTGCTTCAAAGCCTTCTGACGTAACGGATTGGACGGTTAACTGCGCCTCTACTTGGGACAAAGAATAGGCCTTAGGGACAGCACCACCATGGTTAAGCGTCTTGATGAGGAGTTGGGCTGAGCTTGGAGCTGTACATGTGTTACCACTACCAGTAACATAACCACAGTAAATGGAAGAACCGTCAGAAGTAGAGATGCATTCAGTACCAGACGGACAAGCAGTAACAGACCATTCACCGTGATTACAAACTGCATAAGCGCCACCAGCTGTACATTGATATTTGCCTTCCGAAGAGCAAGCTGCCCCAGCAGAGACACAAGATCCACCTGTTGGCACAGCTCCACCGGCAGAAGTAGTAGTAGTAGCAGTGGTTGTAGGTTTAGTTGAAGCGGTTGTCGATGTCCCGGTTGGTGCGATAGTAGGGCTAGGATTGGTTCCTCCTCCTCCACCAGACGTTTGACCCTTCACCGTGGTGTATAAAGTAGAAGCAAAGTTACCATTATTCCAGGCTTGGGCAGCATCCCAAACAGAAACGCCACCGAATGTATTAGGATATTGAGAGGCGAGCTGAGGAACGATAGACTGGATAGTATTGATAGGGGTATAGCCACTGCCAGCAGCTGATTGAGAACCAGGTACAGTGAAATAGACTCTGACGTTCTTGTTGGGGGATGTTGTTGTAGCCCATTTAGCCCAGGTATCATAATTGAAAGAATTGCCAGTAGCAGAACAGTAATTATTATAAAACTGAACGTTTACGTAATCGAATCCTACTGCATCTATGACGGAACCAAGAACAGCATCAGGGAAAGGACATTGAGGAGCTGCACCTACCAAGAAGCCTGAATGAGAAGCAAACTTTTGACGGACAGCAGTTACGAAAGCCTAGTAATAATAGTAGAATGGCGATTTATGATTTAGTTGAGACAGTTACGGAAAAGGGTGGTAGTACATTGTACGCCAACTTACAGCATAACCTGTAGACGAACCACCTTCGATATCGAGATCAACACCATCGATTTGAGCATCGCCGAAAGGACGGTATTGAGCAGATCCACCACCGAACATATCCCATATTGTCTGCGCAAATGTCTTTCCATCGGCGTCACTTGAGAAACCATATGAACCCGCTGCACCGCCGAGAGATAAAATAATCTTGACACCTTTTGATTGGCAAGTCTTAATATCTATGTTATAAACAAAATTGGATTGCCATGAGTATTGCTTTTTTTCTTTCTGTCAGGAACTGTATATTTTAGTGTCTCTGTGTTTTACCATTGCCAATTTCAGGGCAGTTAAGCAGAGAAGTACCAGGGAAAGTAGTTTCACAAGTGTTGGCTAGATTGAGACCGGGTTGACCACCAACATTGAATACATTAAGAAAGGATATAAGAAGACCGTCTACTTGACCTGAATTACAATAGGTTGCTAAAGATGCTTGACTGGAGCCGCCGCCTACAGAGTTCTGATATTGTAAAGAAGAGTTAATCCCGAGTTCCTGGATATATACAAAACTAGACCAGCTTTGTTGATACTCACTTGTCCCCAATAGTACATGACATTAGGACCAGAGGGATTGAAAGCAGCTTGAGCTGTATAAGAAGCAAGGAGAGCAGCGGTGGCGATAAAACCGAGGGCACGAGTAAACATATTCAGATTCAAAGTGTATATAACTGAAAATGGGAAGAAGAGAATATCGTCTAGATAACGATGATGTTGTCCTTTTTATACCTTTTGTCAACAGGACAGTCATTTGCGCGTAAATACTGACTGGTGACAAATCTACAGTAATTGTAGAAATGTTGTTAATATAAAAGTAGCGTACCCCTTTTTAAAAATGGAAAAAGAAGAAAGAATTGTATAACTGTCAAAAAGCGACTGTATGATGAATATGATGAGTGATGATGCGAACCATGAGTACCACCGCAAAAAAAGTCCTTTTTTGCTTCTTTAAGGGATTACCTATCATGGTTACAACAGCACGCTTAATGTCCCTTTACCTCTTGATCTCACGGTATACTTGCACAAGCATTTGTTTACATTATCATGATTAGCATTGTAATGCATATATGACCAACACAGTTCAATGCTTTTTCTGTAATGTCTTTTAAGTATCAGAAGATGTCTCTTATTTCCACAGAGAAATGCCTTCCACATAATAGAATTCGCAGAAATTGCTTTTGTTGCTAATTTTTAGTGAGCTAGACTTCCCTTCACCGATTCAGGTCACAACTCTGTTCACTTCTACAAAATTGATCTCGTACAACATTTCTTCTTTCACGCTTTTTTGATCGAGAGAAAAGCTTAATTGAGTACAATAAATAACTCTAATGAACCCATGAAATGTGACACAGTGTAAGCCAAAGGGTCCTGTAATCCTCTAATGTGACAACAGAAGCAGTAGATAATGTTATATAACAAATATGTATCTTATATATCTTTTTGACATGAAACACTGCTTAGTCAATATGGCTCTATGACTGTCTTTCGAGTAAACCGTAAATATGTACAGACGATTGTGCACAGGTGTAAGTATTGTGCATAACAAGGCAACCTACATGAACTAACAGAAAAGAATGACTTTAAAGGAACGGAGCAGGCGACCTTCAGAAACCTTTCCTCTCGTCTTCTCTGATAATTGGGGATAAAAAAAGTTGTCTAGAGCAATACAACAAGTTTTGGGATATATTTCGAACTCTATGTATCTTGTTCCATTTCATTAAGCCTTTCCCGTGATAAACAGCAAGTCAAATGCTCATTTTTCTAATAAAAGACGCAACATGCATATTAGTATTCTACTACAAGCTAATGACAATTACATCAACCTGCATTCGGATACTTAGAGCCTAAAATCCGGCTTTGATTTGTTGGTCGATCTTCTTTTCTAAATAGATAGCAATGCTACACAAATATCATCCTCATTATTTAGGCAATGTTCATCTTCTTAAACGTGCTTTTTGCTTGAACATTTATGCAAACGAATTTGATTTGCGTTTTTTTGTAACAACAAGCTAAGATAATATTATAACTGAGGATGCTCATCTCTATATCTAGGATCATAAAATAAGTTGAAAATCAAGCATAACCATTTTTCTTTTAGGCCAAGAAAAAGAAAAAGAAGACTACCATCATTGACATAATAGTACGTTGTGCAGTCAAAATTCTCATCTTTCTTCTAATTCCGAGTATTTTTGGCGGCAAACTCCTTAAACTTGATAATTACAGCCAAAGCAGATGTCAGTTATTTTATTATATGTATACCAGGTTTTACTATTTCTAAGTATATGTACGAAATAAGTAGGAGTATTTAAGTTAAAGCGTTTACTTCCGCGAATAGGGACTGAAGGAGAAGCTTCTAGTTTATTATGTGACTATAAACCATGTATGTTTGTCTTTCACAAAATCATGGCTCACTACAATTGTCAATGAGATAATCTGAATTGCCAAACATTACAAACAGGCCCAAAAAAAAGAAAAAAAAACCAGGTTAGGAGCGATCTTTTATTTGTTGAATAGTGATTGCAGACCATTACGAAAACTGTTTAGCCACTGTCTCAATTCCTTATTGCTGGCAGTTCCTTTCACTTGATTCAAACAAGATAGGATAACTTGTACATTACTGATCCGACAACTGCCACCCAATGACTTCGGTTTGATATGATCAAAAGTCAATAAAAAGGGATTTGGGGAGGGCATGATGAAGAATAAGGCTTGGCTATCATTAATATTGTTGCTGGCGATGATGACGATGATGATGACGATGATGATGATGATGATAATGACGATAATACTGTTTTTGGTAAAGGGCACCGCTGATCATGAAAATCAGAAGCCCACACTCCTGGTATATTACTAATAGCGCATTTTCCATTAGACCTTTTCATGAGTTCTCGAATCTCTTCTTCACTGGGAACTTCAGCATGAAAGCCCGTTGTACCAAACCAATTACAGAAACAATACATTCGTTCGAGATTTTTGATTAGCCATTAGAACGCTATCTGACAAGATCCTGAAATTATTGATTATTGCTAATGTACCATTAGTGGAACGAGGGTAGTTCGCAAAAATAGCTCTCTGAATAACATCAATACTTTTCGCGTTATGCAGTTTTCCGTTTTGGAATAATAACGGGATTGCAGTTATTGATTAGAAAAACTGCTTCTGTTACTGCCCTACTTGAGGTATATGTTTAAGCTGTGATAAATTCTTTCGTTGCTTATACGACAAGATTCTCTATATGCTCCTTAAGCGTTTCTCGCAATTTTTTGTATATCTTTCAGGATACACTTTAGGACAAAGCCTCAGCTACCATCGCTCAATGCATGTAAGCGAACTGGAAATGATAGATGTCGTTGAGTTTCTCCTCAATCCCTGTTACCCTATGTACAGTTAAGTGAAGAAGGTAAAATAAGTGCCTCCGGTACATTCCAAGAGCGTTCTATTCAACCTACAAGATCTTTATGTTGAATTTATCTCATATTGTTCTCCATTTTTTAGATGATTATGACAGGTTCTTTTCCATCAATCTCGCAGCAAGCTCAGCTGAATAATACTTAGTGTAGCTCATAGCTTTATTCTATATATTTGTTCGCTCAACCTCAAGCTAAATGGACAAAAACTCTTCAGAATCAATGGCTTCCATTTATTCAATAAAGATGTGTTTAAACATATTCCTTTCCAAATAGTGAGTAATTTATTATTCTCGTTCAAAAATCTCGATAGAGTGGCAGTTCTAGGCAGTTGTTTTACACAAAATGCAACTTCAGAACATCAAATTAATGAGATAATTTCAAACAAGCCATTTTATATATAGTACGCGAAGCATCTTAAAATCAGTAAAAATCATCAGTCTTATTAAAAGACCGTACAGTTTAGCGACGGCCTTTGGGGAAAGGTTATCTTAATGCAATAACTTTATTTCTTATTAGCAGAAGTATCAGCCTTAGAGGCCATGTTAGCAGCCTTACCATCAGGAATACGAATGAAATGAGCGGGTTCGGTAGCTGTAGCGGGAGCATCAAGGATGAAGTAACCCTTGCGCTCGAATTGAATAATATCACCTTCCTTCAAACTCTTAGTGTTACCATCAGCAATGGCAGAGAACTTAAATTCACTGACAGGAGTGACAAGGTCCTTCACATCGTCACCATCTTCAACCTTCTTCTTTGTGATCAAATAGTCATAATCGAGGAGAAGAATCTCGGTAGCATCTTCATCCTTAGCTAACCAAGTCAACTTCTTCTTAGTCTTCTTAAAATCACCTTCAAGGTGAAGTTCCAAATCAATTCCAGTAATTTGGCCTTGACCATCTTTGGTGATCTTACGGACAAACATATTTCCCCAATCCATCAAAGTGATTTCTTCACCTTCTTCGAGGCTTTCGGCATCTTCTTTATCCAAATAGACTTGAGGACCATAGTGAGTCTTCTTTTTACCAAGATCAGCGTTCTTCTTGTGAAGAGGAACTTCCTTAACTTCTTGGGGAGCATCTTGGACGTTACATACCACAACGCCATCCTTAAGAACAGCAGTGTAACGAGGAGCAATGGGATCGATGATCTTTCTGTTCAAAGCCCAAAGCTTATCCCATTCCAAAAGCAAGACATTTTGAGAAGCACCTTGCATCAAAATATATTGCTTAAGAGCTTCAATGGTCAAACCACGACGACGGATACCACGCACAGTAGGGAAACGAGGATCGTCCCATCCACTGACAAACTTATTATCGACGAACCATTGAAGTTTTCTCTTGGATAACAAAGTATAGACAAAGTTCATTCTACTGAAATCCCAAATAGTCACCTTACGAAGGCCAAGAGCTTCCAACATCCAGTAATATTGAGCATTACGATCACGGTATTCGTTGGTTCTCAATGCATGAGTAACGCCTTCCAAAGAATCAACGATAGGACAAGCAAAATCATAAGTGGGGTAGACCTTGTACTTATCCTTGGTGTAATGATGAGGAGTTAAGTTACAACGGTAAATAACGGGATCACGCATGGTACCGTTGGGACTAGCATAATCGATCTTGGCACGCAAACAGTTTTGCAAACCTTCTTCAGAACCCTTGGTCATTTCTTCGAAACGGCGCAAATTTTCTTCAACGGAGTTGTCACGACACTTGGAGGGGATACGGTTTGTACGCTGTTCACGCATGGTGGCTTGATCGGTATCGTCACAGTAAGCCTTACCTTCCTTAATCATCTTGAGCGCCAATTCGTACATTTGTTCAAAGTAGTCGGAAGTGTGAGAAACAACATCAGAAGGAACGCCAATTAAAGCAAGATCTTCTTTGATGGATTCCTCAAACTCGGTCTTTTCCTTGCTTGGATTGGTATCATCAAAACGAATGATCAACTTGCCCTTATAAGTATCAGCAAAATATTGATTCATAAGAGCGGCCTTGGCGTGACCGATATGAAGGTAACCCGAGGGTTCAGGGGGGAAACGAGTGCAGACTTTACCCATTTCAGCTTCAGTCAAACCAATCTCGAATTTACCTTGATCAGCAGCCTTGGGAGCCTACGATTATTTTATTTGCATTGAACGATGACAATGAGTATTGCTTACACACTCTTGAGATGTGAAAAAAAGAAAAAGAAATTCATTAGGTTGTTCTCACCTTGTTGGCTTTTTCTTGCTTTTGGACGTAAGTCAAAGCAAAGTCAGCAGCTTCAAGAGAAGCAGTATATTCGTACCAACGCACAAGGTAGGCACCCAAGTTTTCAGGCTTCGTCTTGACAATACGGGCAAAAACAGGAGAAGCTCTCAAGGTGCCCCAGATAACAAAATCAGCAATAGTGACATTGTAACCGACAATATAAGAACGTAAGGTCAAATATTTGTTCAATTCCTTATAAACAGCATCTAAAGCTTTGAAATCATTGGAAGCCAACTTGGTTTCGGCAAAATCCAACCATTTATCGACCAAAGTAGAGCTAATGGCATCTTCAGGGTTGTACAATTGAGCTTCGGGATGAAGTTTTCCTAAAAGCTTAGCAATAGCGTTGGTAGTTTCGTAAGCTTCACTGCAACAAAAAATTGAATGAATCAAAGAACGGATATAGGTATTAGCATTACTATGTCCATCTTCATGGATAAGCCTTAAATTGCTGTGTGTACGCTTTCAAAAATTACCCGTTATAATTGATGGAAGCGACAGGCTTGGAAGCGCCTTCAAGATTCTTGCCATCACGAAGTTCGATGTCGACAGCATCCTTCTTGACAGTATTGATCTGAGCAGCAATGGCGAGAACACCTAAAATATAGAGAAGAAGAATTCGTTAATAACACGACAGTAAAGTCTCAGCTTTGAATGGTTTATCATGCTCCAATTCTGCACTCTACTTACCATAAGGGAAAGGAGAAGCCTTGGAGGCAACAGTAAGCTTGACAGAACTCATCCCTTTGTTAATATGGAATTAAAAGAGAAATGGAGCTGTCAAAAAAATGCCCAGATTAAGGCACTTTTTTTTCTGTGTGTGACTTTCATGAGTCTTGTCGGACATCTCATTTTCTCTCATTTTAAGGCTCGCATTTTTTCTTTGCTGTAAAAATTACTCACTCACAGTTTTATTGTAAGCTTCTCCTGCTTGGGATAAGTTTTCAAATGTGTTCTGTTCAACGTACTCCACCATACAATCTTTCGTGCTCACAAATGTATTTCTTTTTTATGTATGTATTTGTTTAAATAACATTTTTTTTTGAAACCTGTTTATGTCGTCTGAGTTTTGTCGTTTAAACTCATCAAAGAATATCAGGAGACAAACCCGGTGAACACATTAGTACCTTAGAACGTTCGTAAAATCGTTTTATGTTATCGTGTCAACATTATGTTTGTCATATAAATGCAGTAAGGAATAAATAAAGTTATGAAAGGATTGGAAGATGTGTATTAAATAGGATGATAATGTACATGCAATGAGGTTGCAAGTTGTTAAAAGGTGCCCCTTATTTGTTTAAGCGCGCAAATTGAGGTGCTTCAAGTCTAACTTGCGGCATAGGATTTGCTATTTCTTTAGGTACAACAAGCGTACCTAAAGTGCCTTTGATTTCTTTTACTTGAACGCCAGCCTCTCGAAGCTCTTTCTCTTCTTCAGTTTCTTGCTTCTTTCGAATATTAAATATGGATGCTGCACCTGTAAAGAACCGAGAAGCTGTCGACGTTGGTTGAACGTTTGTATTAGTTGTAGAAGAGATAGTCTCCATGTCATTATTATTATCATTATATAAAATGCTGGTAGACGTTTTAGTAGTGGTTGCAATATTATCAAGAGTAGGATCTAATTTGTTGAAGCGTAAACCAAAGAAAGATTTCTTTGCTGCAATAGAAATGGAAGATGAACTTCGTGTCATTGACTGCTGTTGAGAATGTTGTTCTGTACTATTGGAGGGTGTAGTGGCAATGGAAGCTTTCCCAGAAGACAGCGAGCTATAAGTACCTGCCTTAGAAGACGCTGCTGCTGTTGCATTAGCCAAAATGTCGGCTATAATATCATATTCCGACATGGCAGTGGTATTGTTAATAGTGGTATCGATTGTGTTGGTGGTGGTGTTGTTATTATTTTGAGCTGACGGTAACGACAAAGAGGTATGTGTTGGTGAATGCGGCTCGTTTCCTGGAGTGATAGGAGCGCCTGTGGTCGATGAAGAGGCCGTCCGTACTGGCATGGTTTCGTCAAAATTGTTTATATTTGCCGATGACAGTGAATTCATTGAATCGCTCTTATTTAGGGATGCAGTTGTTGACATCTGGTTTTTATTCTTGATAGAAGAGTCCTAAAAAAAGAAAAGGAATACATATCAATTAAATAACCAGGCACACTATTTACTCATGTTCAGCGGTGTATATCACCACCACCCCCCCCCCCCCCGACCCCTCCTTCCTCCTCTATTTACTTACCTCTGACTTGGACTTTTCTTTTTCA
The DNA here is from genome assembly GCF_025528875.1 of Mycotypha africana. NCBI lineage: Eukaryota > Fungi > Mucoromycota > Mucoromycetes > Mucorales > Mycotyphaceae > Mycotypha > Mycotypha africana. The sequence goes on from NW_026515729.1 coordinate 1,576,936, forward strand.
ATGATGGGTAGTTCCTCTGAAGTCACTACAAATCCTGCACGTTTTAATAATTTAGGCATAGCAGCTCGATAGGTCAAATGACCATTCACTAGATCCGTGCAGTCCAAATTCTGTACACGGTCGCCTTCAATATGCAATAAAGGTCTCAATCCTGCAATATTACCCAATCCAGCGGTGGATGTTCTAAACAAGAATCCTAGCAACCAATCATTTGTAGCATATCCATTGATAAAACGCCCTGAGACGATCGTTGTGCATTCCTTCCATTGAGCCTTGGAAGCACTGACAGGTGTGCCGAATAAGGCAACGTTCTCAACTAAACCATAGGCTTTCATACGTGCCAATTCAAGTAAACAAAAAAAGATGACACGCGCACCTAAAGAATAACCCACGAGAGTGACAGGCCGCGCGCCCAGGTTCCGGTTCATGAGAGTATCAGCTAAAATAAGGCCAGCTTGACGAGAACGGTCCAACGCGTTAGCCCAAGGATTATCAACCATGTATCCTAGTTTGGTTAAAGCGAGTGGCCAAGCGAGGCCTGCCAGGAGAGTACCCATGATAGTGTGAGCGAGTGCCTGTTGGATTGAAAAAGTAACGGCTTCGGTGGCAAAGATTTTAAAGGCACCGCCTAATGCCTCTAGCATTTCGGGCTCCCAGTAAAGATGATAATGGTCACCCATGAGAGGGTCTAGCGTGCTGAAAGGAAGGGAGGATTCATCTTTTTCTTGATTAGGTAACCAACTATAAGGGAAAGGATTGTCCGTCAAGTCAGCTTATAAGCCAAGAAATTCTGTATCAAGCTTTCACATTACCCTGTAATACTAATGATACAGTTGACATTTTCGTCTACTTGGACAGGAACAAATTCGAAGGTTTGAATTTGCTTTGTACGTTTGCTCATACCCTTAGCTACGAAAATAATAATAGAAATAGCACATGAATAAAAAAAAAACTGTATTTTTCAACACCCGTGGTATCCGCCCTATCTACTACTGTTTTGCTCGATACTTTACCTCCCATCCCTACACATGAAAGGAGAGAGAGTAAGAAATTAGATTGGAACTGTACTATGGTAGTAAGAATCACTCAATACTTACGTCCGCCAGCAAGAGTTGCGCCACCGGTGATGAGGGCAATACCCGTTGTGCTACCCAAGAAGGCACTTGAGCCCGTAACACCTATAGTGGTTAGAATAGCACCTATCCCGCCAGCAATCACGGGTGCCATCAAACCCGCGCTTAAGCCCAGTATCAAACCGCCTCCGATTGTCGCTAGACCTATCATGACCACTCTCTTCTTTTTTCGTTGCTTATTTCTTCCCTTTTTCTCAACATCATTTCTCACTGCTGCTGCTGCTGTGCCTGTAGCTGATGGAGCAATATCTGTCATGGTCATGGTGTTCGTCGTCATGCTCGTCATATTGGTAGCTACAGTTGTAATAGACTCTGTTTCCCAACCTGATGAACTATTGGCAGCATCTTCTAAAAGTTGTTCGGCAATACGTTTCTCAAATCCGATCACCTGGAACCAATCGAGTGACAGATGAGAAGCTACACGAGCAATGAAGACTCTGGATCGTGCATCGTAATTTTCAGTACTGAGGCAGAGTAGGAATAGATCACACATGACAGTCCAACGTAGATCGACGATAATTTTATTGTCTCTTATAGATGCAGGATCCTTCGTATTGTCATTGCCAAGTGTTGGTGGTTGTTCCTGTTCGAGCGAGTGCTGCTGTTGCTGCTGCTGCTGCTGCTGCTGTTTCTTAGTATTGAAATGATTGAGTTCCACTTCCGTTGTTTCGCCTTGGGAGGTAAATTGATGGACAAGGTCTGTCGGTAAAATAGCATGCTTTGATAATGATTCAATCATGTTAATTTCGTCCTCCGAGATGTCCATATGCATATAAAGCATGCGCATCAATTTCCGCTGCCAATTCCCTGCACTCATACGAGCATATGTAAAGTCCTTGCCTTCGAAATCGTACACAACTTCCAAACTGGTCAAATAGCATAATCCGACATAGGCAATTTTTTGGGTGTCACTAAAAATATCTTTGGTTTCCTGAATAGGGTGTTGTTCCTTAGCAGCATCCGCTTCTAGACCATCACCTAGTTGAGTTCCGTTTTCCGCTTCTTCTTGCTCTTCCTCTAATGTCAAAGAGTCCATTTCAAAAATAAGAGTAGATGTCAATATGGGCTGTACTGTATCAGGTACGTTTGGTAAATCAGCTGCCCATGCTCGGATGGAATTTGGTTTGGGTTCTAATAAATGTGATTTTTTGGAGAATAATTCGTTTTGCTCTGCCAATAATTCTGCTGTCAGCGGTTGATTATGACTACTATGTCTTTTTGTATCCTTCACTACGGTATCATTCCTCTCGTCGTCGTCGTCGTCGTCGTCGTCGCCGCCATCATGAACCGAGGTATTGTTTTTGTCTATATCCCCATTTGAGCTTTGTTCCTCTGTTTTTGAAATATCTCTGTCATACATAGAGTCCATCGTGGCTACGACGGTAACTGGAATGCTATCTCTCTCATCAGTATTGTCTTCTACTTTGCTGATGTTTATGGACTCTTCGTCTTCTTTATCGTTCCTCTCGTTCGTTTCATCGACAGGCAAAACTGGATTATCATCCACTGATGCTTGCATTTCATTTTCGTGACTAATGTTGCTCATCTTATCACTGCCACAGCGATGCACGGACACTTCTCCTTCCTCAACTACAGCCATCGATGGTGTCTCGTCCTTGTGGTTCATTAAAATCATATTGTTGTTATCATCCTTCATAGTCATTCGTTCAGTTTTTGGAAATTTTTTTGTTGAGTAGAATAAAAAAGAGAAGTTCAGCAAAAAAATAATTCGTTTAGGAGCAAGCAATTAGAAAGATGATGCACACTAAAGTGAAAGGAAAGGAGGCGGGGGGAAGGCTAGGATGGCAGTCGTGTGTATAACGTTGACAAGGAGAATCTACAGCAGAAGAAGAAGGTCGAAGCGGAAGTTTTCTTGGTTTTTTTTTTTTTTATCTTTTTCTATGATTAGATAAAATAGACTCTTTCATATGCCAAGTGTTGCCCAAATATCGTCGGGATAAGAAAAGGGACTTTTTGCTTTTTATAAAAAGCATGTCTTTTCTGCTATGTTAAGAATAGTTTGCTCTTAATTGATGTATTTAATGCTTCTTTATTTCATTAAACTACAATTTAGCTAACTTGGAAAGATGGTTTAGATGTTCTTAATACCTGTGCATCTTCCCTGATCAAATAAAATTTATTTACATATTATGGTCTGTGTTACAAAAATGGCTGGTTTTACTTTTTTATTTTATTTTTTGGGATCGCCATATTACTGTATTTACGCTGCATTTCAAAATTAACGTAACAAAAAAAAAAAAAAGTGGCCATAAGAGGCGGGGCGTTGTTATTTTCTAGGTCAACAGATGGCGTTTTAAAATTGTGGATTGGGGTAGAGTGGTAGCAGATAAGCTCTTTATCGTATACTTTTCCAAATATGAGCATGCAGATCCTTTTTTCATAAGGGCATTGAAGAGATCTTTGTCTTAAAAACTTTCAAAATGCCCATTCTAGGAAGTGCGGAGAGAAAACATACGTAAATCAGTGTGTGTTGAGTTGAGTTAAAATACCGTCTTTTTATACGTTAGAATGCCTAAAAACGGATACGTACTGTACATACGACGTACCTGAAGTAAAGAACTAGACAACTACAATGGTAAGTCATATAGAAAAGAAGAGTCTGATCACCTCCAGATTCAGGGAGAAGCACGTTCTTCCAGTTTGAAGATAACGCCTGATCACAAGTTGTATCAGGAAGGGCCCTCACTTTCCTTTGAAGAAGAGGCAACGCACAATCTACCCTCAAAGGTAACAGGCTAGCTTTTCACTCTTTTCCAAGCCCGCAAAGAAAAGAGACATTGACACACAAGTTGAGTAAACCGAACAGGACGTATTTGTGTGTCTGGCTCGGACAGCTCACAAAAAGAAAGGCTATAAAGTGCCACGAGACGTTTGCTTTAAACTCTGACGACCTCACACCCACGCAAAGAAAAAAAAAAAGATTTGCAATGAAACGACATGTATTTAACGATACTATTCGCAATACAACCCAAACTGTGCAGGAAATTGAGTCTTTTAGCTGATGATAAATGTGCTGTTGATGAAAGATTCGAGTTGAAGCAGAAGTACAGCAAGTCGTATCAAATTGAAAGCTGCATGACTAATTACAGTCAACTGTCAGCATAATGAGAGGTTCAGACAAAAGCAAGTATTTGTGCTTCATTTGGTCTTACATAATTGAGCTGCTTTTCAATCAAAGGCATAGTTCTTGCTGTCATTGGCGTAAGCCAGAATGCATACTTTACCAAAGTCAAAAAGGAAAATACGTCAAGGGAAAGGTCAGTATATGGGTTTAGAATGGATACAAGGTTTGTATTAGAAGAAGAGAATGGAGGTCTCTGTTGCAGAATGCGTCAAGAAAACTGACATTAACAAAGCAATCACTGACATTGCAAAGCTGTTTCGAGAGTATATTGATGGACTAATGAACCATCTGTACAACATGAAGGATAACGCCACATCGTATGCTTTTCACAATAACTGACTCCAGCTGTGCTCCCTCTGTAGGAGGTTGCCTATGTTGCAAACCAAAAAAAAAAAGCGCTATCAACTCACCAAGCACTATCTTTTCTTATACACATCATTTTATGCAATTGCTATAAAAGGAAAAACGCATGTCACAAAAAGAGGGGAATGGCCAGGCCGGCCCTTTTTTCCCCAGGTTCCTGTTCACCCCCTTCTCAACCCTTATTCTTCTATTTGGCATCTGAACGTTTCTATACCATTAGACACATTAATTCAAAACCATTGCTATGAGTCAAACCGCAACTGCATCACGGCTAGCGCAATTAACGCAACTTTCTTGCAAAATATTCAACAATGTATATAACCCGACAGCCGTCCGTACAGGCAACAAAATTTTAAGAAGACGACTTTTGGGCCCATCGTTAACAAGTTATTACCCACAACGATTATTCCACTTTCGCGATCTCAAGGCTCTGTATCCTACTATGGGACTCGTCGATTTAGATGAAAAGGAGCGTTTAGAAGAAATTAATAGACGAAAGAGAAGAGGAAAGGGCGCACCTAAGAAGGGTAAAGAAACGTTGACAAATGACTATGGATAATAGAGAGACAAAAAGTTGGATGAACAGGAACTGATCGTTGTTGTTTTTTCTTTTGTATATTTTAGGTCAAGGTAAACGTGCTAGTAATAAGAAGCGATAAGGCTCTCAGCCGCTCGTCTATTTTTCGTTCTTTTTTGTAATGTCTGTATATATATAAATGTGGATGATATTGTTGATGTACCTCGACTTGGTTGAATGACACAATCCTATCTATTCACCCCATGGATTAAAATAAGCAGTGGATTTTTTTAATTAAAAGTAAAGACTTGTCAGCTGCCCGCACAGTGCATTGAAAAGTTGCAAAACGTCGAGACGTGGGGGGCGTTCCTTTGAGACATGACAAAGATGATAGGCATGCGCTTTGAGAAATGGCACACTGTATCTAAGAGACAGGATCTATTCCTTTCGTTTTACGAGAAAACCATTTGTGCGCCTCACCACACTTACATTCTTGAGGGGACTTTAGGTTAATGTTCAATGGTTACCATGGCGCGAATGTATATCTATTTCTATCAAAGCCTGACATGGGATAGAACATGCACTGAGTCGTTTTATCATTCATTCAATTGTTTGTCTTTACATGACCTTTAGTTGTTGAAAACGGTCATCAAGTATTTTGTTAGTGTGTGTATGTACAATCTGATTTTATTAAAATTTACAAAAAGAAACAAATAACTTGATGAAGCGGGTATATTTATAGTAGTAGTAGTAGTAGTAGTAGTAGTAGTAGTAGTAGTAGTAGTAAGATCGCTCTTCGCTGGCTCGATCGCTCATTGAGTGGTGACAGTGCTGTCAACGTGGTCATCGTCAGCTAAATCCAATTCTGTTACTCTTCGATGTAAAACACTTTTCAGTTCGTGCACCATGGTTTGTGAATGAAAATTCGCAAGCCTCTCTTCGCTCTACATAAGTAGTGAGAAACAAATGTGCTATTCAGTGTTTTATTCGACGATAGAAGCAGTCCTTTGTTTGCGTGTTTACCTCTTTTGCACGTCTCATTCTCATTTCTTCAATTCTTTCTTGCCTTGTCTTTTTTGACCTTTCCTTTCCATTCTTTTCCACAACACCAGCAATGGCTTCAAATACAGATGCTTTGGCAACAGGAGGTAGGTTAAGTATATCAGCGACGTCTTCAGCGTCCAAAATCATGCCTTTGCCTTCTGTCTCTTCTAGAGAAGCTTCCGTCGTTGCCTTGGGTGGCACTTTTTCTTCTTCCGTCGGTGCTAGTGACGCAGTATCGGGAGGGTTCAAGAAGGTCTCTAGCGTATCTTTGCCGAGATCCCATTCAGCTGTCATCATTTGAAACTCTTGTTGTATCGAAAGATAGTCATGACGTAATTTTTCTTTCCATTCATCATTGGAGGGATCTAATAAGAAATGGGGAGGGGCGGATGCTTTCAATGGCAGTCGTTCGAGGGACGAATTTTCCTTTTTTTTTTTTTTTTTTTTTTCCCAGTTACCTGAGCTCAATTGCCGCACATTATCATTGCACAAGTAGAGTTTGGCTTCCATGGTACGAATGTGTTGCTCAAGTGATGATAAACGATGCACAAACTGTTTTGTACGTGTATCAGTGATTTTATGAAGCAGACTCTTTTGACGTGGTTGTGATCCATTCCATGGTCGTTCTATGCCCCATAAAGAAAGGGGAGAGGAAAAGCATGGGTAAGTCCTATCGAAGAGTAAACAAACCATGGAGTTTTTTGGGGGGGTTTTTTTTTTCTTCTACTTTACGAAACTCGACTTCTAAAGCGTCCACGGTATCTCTGACAAATTGTTCTGTATCTTGCACCAACTTTGATAGTACGTTATTGACCACTGCCCATCCATGTCGATCGTACTCGTATTTTTTCTGTTGATACATTTCGTCTTCTGCCATCCCATTGAGCGCTAAAAGATGAACCATGCATTCGCGACGTTTTAGATGCATCAACTGGGCCAACTTTTTCAATTGATCCAAGCTATAAGGTTCCGTTTCCTCCTCTTTGTCTGTCGAAGAGGGCTCTCCTCCCATAGCAGATAACGTAGCAATGGAATGCACGTTGTACATATCATACAGCGTGGATAAATTCTGTCTGTTGATGACGTCGATGAGATCGATGACGCCTTCTTCGTAAGCAATGAAGGCACGTCTGAGGATGGAGGCAAGCGTGTTTCGAAGTTGACGGCATTTCTTATGACGGCCACTGCTTTGTTCAATACGTGATATGGGCGAAAGAGGGGTAGAGAGTCGATAGCCTCGCGATACCAATTCAATTTCTTGGATGGTAATCAACACCTTTTGAATTTTATTGTTGAGAACATCGCTTTGCTCTGTGAACGTTTGTAATTGGGACAAGGCATTTTGATACAATTGGCGTATGATGGTTCGTCGCTATTACCCGTTTTTTACGGCCATGTTTGAAAGGAGACAGGGTTTTTTTTTTTTTCGTTAGTTTCTTTTTCAATGAGGATGTGGAAACGAGATATAAAGTTACTTTACTCGATGTCTATACAAAAAGAAAACTGTGACCGAACTGGATAAAAACAAGGTCACTACGGGGATCTTTGGCTTGAATCCATAGTATTCTATACCGAGGACAATGCTGAGTGGAGTGATTAAATTCGTTGCTAACCTCCACTTTCTGCCTTGAGGAGGAAGCTGAAAGAGCAGCTCTGTGCTTAAGGAGCGCTTGTGGTGATGGTGGTGTTGAATGGTCAACATTTCGCTTAAAAGTGGCGAGCTGATCACCAGATATTTGAATTTCTCTTCAAAAGCATTTTCTTCTGCTCTTGGTAATGATATCGAAAACGTGTCCTAAGTTCAATTACCATTGTTGGTTAAAAAGAAAAAGAAAAAAAAGGCATTCTCTGTTGTATAGCATACAAAAAACCTATCCTTTGAACTTTACAAAAAAGAGAGATCTTCTCCACATTTTCGAAATGTCAAGGCTTCGATCACTGGTCTTTGTCAAGACGGAAGGCCTTGTCAGTGGCGGTCGTGACGACGGTGGCGGTACTGTTATTTTGACAGGTTTCTCTGCTTGGTTAACAGCTAAAGAAAACAAGGAAATAGGTCACTCATGTGCAAAAATGACATGGGGCTTGTTCCATGTTGACTTTTGTTTTTCTTTCTTTTTTTTTACATTGTAAGTAGTCGGCAAGAGGTGAATCTTCATACACAACGAACTCTGTCATTGCAAAAAAAAAAAAAAAGAAATGTTATTGCTTTGATTTGATAAACGCAATAGGAGGAAGAAAAAAAAGGAAAAAACAGAAAAAGAAAAGAATAGGCCAAGTTACACACACGTCTCTCTTCTTTCTAGATCAAAAAAATCCATGATGCCCAAACACCACGCCATTGTTTTATTTTTTATGAGAAAAAGCGGGGAAACAAAAAAAAAACTCTAATTGTTGAAAAGATTCTTCCTTTTTTTTTTTTTAATTTGTTATATACACTACTTTACGGGCAATTTTCTAAAAATACATCATGTTTGAAAAGAGAGATTAACCTATGTACAAGAGGGACAAACAAGGTGTCATTAGTGGGTACGTGAAAATTTCCAAGTTAATTTGAAAGAGAAGAAGGAGAATAGAATACGTCGTTGGATAGAGAGTAAGGTGGGGTAGTTGCTGATATATTCACAGGAGGTCTATAGAAGGGTAACGGAGATGGCAAGGTGTGTTCAGGCGGTGGAGGTGAGGGTGAGGAGGGCGCTTGTGGAGCTGGAAGGGGGGTGATGGAAGGTAAGAGAGTCTGCATGGATGGCAGAGGAACGTCAGGCATTCGAGATCGATGAAGGTAAGCGGCGTTGGTCACTGTGCTCGTGGGTAAGGTGAATAGTTTTTTATGCTTGGCTCCAAACATTGGATCGTGTTGGAAGCCATGATGAGGAATCGATTGGACGGCAAACACATTGTTGACAGGGATAGTGTTAGCATGAGTAGTTGTCATCGTATTTGCATTCGTATTCGTATTTGTAGTTGTCGTTGTCGTTGTCGTCCTCGTCGTAGTAGGAGAGGTAGTTACTGCCGCGGTGGGATGTGGAGAGTTCATGTGTTGCAGCCTAGGCTTTATGATAGGTGTGACAGGCGCGGTGCTTGTGGGAATCGTCTTTCGCATGAAGGTGGCGGGTGGTGGTGGTGTGCTGAACTGAGCGCTACTGATGTTTGAATTGAGAGAGCACATACTATGTCTCCGTCGTTCATCCGGCCAAAATTTATCAGCAATAGGTGAGGTAGATTGGCTTTTATTCGAGTAGACGGAGGGTTCTGTATTGGATTGACTGGGTCTTCTATCCTTCATGTCGATAGTAGGTAATTCTATCTTGTGCAAAGGCGCGCAATAGAAAGGCAATTCGTTGAGCTCTTTCGTGCCTGTCAGATGGATCGACTCTTGTTTGATGATGCTGACATTGCTGCTGTACATAAGCTTGGTGGTGCTGTTGTTTTCGTTATTTTTTTGTTCTAATAGCATGCGTCGACCCAGCCGTCTGTTGATTTCGTCGCGAATGAACTGCTGCTTTTCTTCCGAGTCATTCTCTCCAAACCTCTGCCTTGCGAGTCTGTACACTCTGCAACGCAGATCATTTCTTTTGTTTTTGTCTTTATTTTCTGCTCTCCACTTGCGCATTCTATGTTTATGTTTGACATGACACGTTGAGTGAGTTGTACGGTAAAAATTCGGAAAGTGTGATGTAGTTTACCTTTCTGTCGTCTCTGCTTTGGAAGATACTTTTTTGGCATGCCCTTTCCATCGTTTCTGATCTCTGCTTCGTGCATAAGGTATATTGTGGATATTAGGATTTTCCATATGACGTTTTCTATGCGAAATGAAAATGTGATTTATTTTTTTTTAAATTGACGCGAAAAAAAGGGGGAGGGGTCGGGGAAACGGAAAAAAACTTACAAATTTGATCTAGTGGCGAATACTATATTTCCCAATGATGAAATGATGGTTATTATGATTATAATTGTGATTGTGATTGTGATTGATTGTGATTGTGATTGTGATAAGGGCCAATAAGAAAGAAATGAGTTTTGTTGAATAAGAAGGGTGATCACTTGAATCAAACATGTACTTTTTCTCGCATGAATATTTGACAGGTCCTTACTTTTTGGACATTGAGGGCAAGCAAATGCATTCATATCGTCGTCAGACATTGGATTCATTGATAAATCAAGATATAAAAGTAATAAATAATGTATTCTAAGTAACGAAAAAAATATATAAAAAAATAAAAAAAAGAGAGAAAAAAGAAAGGCACAGAAAGGAAAAGGAAAAACAGAGGAAAATTATACGACAATCACTCTACTAGCAAAAAGGAAAAAAGAAGAGAAAAGAAATTGAGTTTTCCATGCCTTTTTTTTTTTTTTTTTTTTTTAATAATGATAGGCGGGAAGAATGCGTTTATCTCTCTTCTTCTCACTTTCTAAGCCTACGTGTGTGTGTATGCGTGCTGCTTAGTTGCAATTCCATTTATAAGACCAATCAAGCTTTATATCACGTTAGCACTTGACAAACTTTTTTTTCAACCAGATATTTAAGGATCCAAATGGTGGTGCATTTCTTGATAGGTTTCGTTTTATACTCACTTGTATCACTCCGATGGTCATTTTTTAATAGTTCTGACATCTTTTTTTTTTGGTTTTGGACAAATCTATGGTTATCATTGAATCGAAAAATGGATTGTTCCTTGAGGAAAAAAGAACAGCCATTCATTGACATGATAGTAACTCTTTGATCATTGAGCAGAAAATGAAGAAAAAAAGGGAAAAAGCTATTGTTTGGTTTTAACAAGGCTACTAAAGGACAAGGAAGTACAATATACCGTATCCGAAGAAAGCATTTCTTTGCCTATTTCAATTCCATTCTCAGCGCCACAAACATATGTTCCTACTTGTTATGATCAGCGCAAAAAAGCAACAAAAAAAGAAACCAGAAAATGTGAATCAATCTGGAACACCCCCAAAAAGCTATAAACAGATCTCAGCTAACAAAGCGGAGAGGGTCCGCTTCAACAACAGGTCTTTTTTTTCTTTTGCTTTGTACTTTTTTTTTCTACCAATGACCACACTAAGTCAAGGAATTCATTTAGAAAGGAAAAAAAAAAGAGAAACAGTAAATTATGGACGTCAAATGTGTCAAAACTCAAACAAATCACACATTTAATCCATTAACTCTTGTATGCCGGACGGCGTCATTTGTAGAAAACATTCACCTACTTTTTCTACGAGTCGCGTCTTTTCATCCATTTCAGTTCTATTTTGTCTCTGTCTAAAATTAAAAAAAAAAAAAAAAAAAAAAAAGTCATGGCGACGACTTGACATTAGACCCTCCTTCTTTGCATGGCTTTTTTCCATGCGTCACGATTTTTTCTGCTATTTTAATAACCCTGAATGTATGATTATTGTCAACTATTTTTATGACTCAGAAGGCTATAAATAGCCTCCCCTCTTCTAACTGTGAACAGTAATCATCCTCTTTTTTTCGCAATAAAAAAAAAAAAAAGTATTCATGCAAGATGAGCACGAATATCATTCTGGAAAGGGTTGAGATTCGGTAAAAAAACCAAAAAAAAAAAAAAGAAGAACACGCTACTGCTTTAAATTGACACACCGTGTTTGGCAACCACTTTTTTTTTTTTTTTTCAGGCACAGATGGTTCTATTCACGTTCCATCACTTGTACATACTACTGCTTACTGTCTTTCACTTTTTTTTTTCACTACAGCATGCTTGAGAAACGATGGCTACAAAAGGGATTCGTTCATGGTGAGCCATTGAATGATCGTGAGGACACAATCAAGCAGAAAGAGAAACGAGAACGAGACGCATAGTGAAAGGCATTTAAAAAGCTACCATAGTGAAACAAAAAAGATTTCCTGATAAACGGAACACACATCGACCCTACACTATTTCAATCTAGACCGATAAAAAGATACATCTTTTTCCGTTTCTCTCATTGTCTTGACGTGGTAAAACTCATGTTGTCTTTTCTTGTAACGCCTATCTATGACTGTAGGCCAAGAGAGCACATTCATTGTCATTCTCTGCCTCATCACTCAGTGATAACTCATTTCTTTTGTCATTTCAACTTTATCTGTGCTCATCTTGGGGAAACACTTTAGCGGTCAGACCCGTCACGACTCTTCCTACATTGCTGGAGAATTTTAAAGCCACGAACGCATAATGTCGGCGTATGAACGAATCGAAGAGCATACACAAGTCGATCTTCCAGCCCAGCAATGAAATCATGGTTGTGTTGTCATCCTGTCAAACAACTTTTATGGTTACACGGTTTCTTGCATTTTTGCAAATGACAGAACGCAAACTTTCTTTTTTCTTGTCAAATAACGTTTTTTGCTTTCAAATAATGAGATGAAATCATATGCTATACAATAGTGCAATTTTTTTTTTTTATGGACAGTGATTCATTCTGCAAAAACTCTTGCCAATAAAAAATAAAAAAGCGGGGTGGCTGACCAATCAGCAATCTATTTCTCTTTTTCATTCAAATGACATGATGACTTTAAGAATTTTTCTGTTTATTAAATAAAGACATTTTTTTCATTTACTTTCTTTCTTTTTGCTTTCCTTGATCTATTCATGTAAAACATACCCATAACGAAAGATATATTATGGGAGTACCTACCACATTAGAAGAACGTCAGCAATTATTAGACGAATTCAAACAGACCCTTCCGCCAACTGTAGTCAAAGATTTACCAGAATATGTAAAAAACTAGGAAATCATTTTTGAGAAATCAAAAGAGTGTTGGGGGGTTTTTTTTTGATGTGTGATTCTTTTATAGTTACTACTTCAATGTTTGGATGGTAATTTATGGAATTTTGTAAGTTCTTGATTTGAAACAAAACAAAGGCACAGAGATGAATCCAATTCATGGTGGGGCTTTTGTCTATAGAACGATGCCAAACAACAATTGCTTGATACGGTTGAATGGCGAACAAAGATGGGAGTCGATGATCTGCCCGTAGCCACTAAATACAACCGTTTGCCTGTTCTCATGGCATGTAGAGGGTATCGGCATATAGAGGACACTAATTTTACTGTTCAGCCTGGTATATCAGAAAGCACGATTCGAATTCTTAATTATGTAGGCGGAGACTGCTTTCACAAATTTGATAAAGAAGGACACCCTATTTTGATTGACAGAACGGTAAGAATGAACGGCTATTCTGTGGAAAAAAAAAGAGTCGAGTTTTTTGGTTGCCTCATCTATAAGATCGTCGGCAACATACTAGGGATATCACGATGCCAAACATTTAGGAAGCCATGTCACGTCAGAAGAGATCACGAATTATCAAGTAGCAGCCAATGAATTCTTGAATCGAGTCATCATGCCTGAAGCAACTGAAAAAGCAGGCCAATCGATTCATAGCGAAACCATTATATTTGACTGCACTCATATGAGCCTCAGACGTAAAGTAGCTAGCTACCCCCATCCTCGAGAAAAATAAGGACAGAAAAAGATGAGCTCACGATGCTGCCGTTCTACTAGAATTTCATATGAGCGCCATGTACCATCTGAAAGCAATAGCAGATATCGTACAGCACTATTACCCAGAGACGTTGCATCGCTTATTCGTCGTCAATGCGCCGTCAGCCTTTGTAGTCATGTTTAAAGTCATTCGGCCTTGGTTGAATCCTCGGGTAAGCCACGATGATCCTACTAAAGAGGGGATGCTTACTACTACTACTACTACTACTACTACTACTACTACTTCTCCTACAATGATGGGTTTCAGCTGCGGGTTTGATCACATGTTAAACGACTCTTCTCTCTGTCTTCCGTTTTTAGACGTTGGAGAAAATCCATGTTTTGGGTAGTGACTATCAATCGGTGCTTTTAAAGTACATTGATCCAGAGAATCTACCAGAGTTCCTCGGCGGTCAATGTCAATGCAAACACATGCCTGGAGGCTGTGTTCCTATCCTTCCTCAAAAGTCGAGCGACAAATTCCAGGCGACGGCCGACAATGAGAAAGTCGCCACTGTATATAATACAGATATTATGCAAGCTGCGTTGAAAGACAAGAGCCTATCCTCATTGCTGTCGGAGGATGAAATAAAAGCAATGGTAGGCTCTTCTGGATAAGCCCTATTTTTGTAAACTCTTGTGTGCCAATAAAAACACAAAGAAACACTTGTCCATGTAAAAAGTCGATCCATCACTTTAATGGGGGGGAAAGGGGGGAATGCAAATGAAGTAAAAAAAGAAGAGCAATAAATTTCCCTTTTTTAGAAAGGATCTCTCTTTCTGTCATGAATATGACTTTACCAAAAAATCTTGGGTTGTTTCGATGCGTTATCTGTCATTCAACAACAATGAATCTATCGAACAAAGCCTTTTTTTTTCCGTATATAAGGAAATCAAGCAGCAAGCTGATCAAAGAGTTACTTATCATCGCATCCGATTTCCTGTCTTTATCGGCAATAGATGAGAACCGTATCCGCGATGGATCACTTGAGATTTCTAGAAGCATGTCGATGCTAAAAACCTCATTTTAGGATGTTGATTATTCTAAAAAAAACCAATTCGGAAACATCAGGAACAGAATAAAAAAGCATTGGTTGGTTTATTTCCTTTTTCAGTTTTTTTTTACTTGCTTATATAATTGATGTCTGGAACCATCTTTGGACCCTGTTGAAATTTTTTTTTTTTTTTCTTTGGAAAACCCCTATTCTCATCTCTTTTTTTTTTTTTTTTTTTGACAAAAGGTCTTTGTTTTTCTATTGAATCATGGCCATGAATTTATAACTAGCGTCTGTAGGATGTCGTCTTACTTTCAATGCTAGGGCCATCACTTTTTGGAAATCTATATTACATCAAAACCACTTGATCCCGGAATATACCGTGGTTTCCCTTTCTTTTTTTGTTAAATTTAGACTTTTCCCTCTTGCCTTTTTGTGCAACTCACCACCCTTTTTCGTTTGTTGATCTGCAATTCAAATTGACAGGGAAGGATGACAGGGTCCAAAGGATAAAGGTATATCCACGGTGGATTTCGTAAGCGAAAAAGAGAAAAATCCTACAAAGGGAACACATCCCTATGTATGAGCTAGATAGGCCAAGTAAGCCTATAGCCGTTCTATATATCCTTCACCAATAGAACTTGAATGACCTACGTTTTTGTTTATCTATCGAAACGATAGCAACTATTCTTGAAAGCCATTGATTTTCTTCTTTTTTTTAAAAAGTGAACGCACATCCCGAATGGTGAGAGATTCAAGAAAAAAACCCTGTGTAAAGTAGGAAAACAGAAAACGTTGATTGGATAACGAGGAAATATCAGGGTTTAAGGGTCTGGTCTCGGATAAAGGTTTTCTCGCCTACTGTTGGTGATTGTTCAAGTAGGCCTGTTTTATTCCCGTATAAACAACATTTGTATAGGTCAAAAAAAAACCATCCCTTTTTCCCTTCTTTCTCCTCTTCTCCCCTTCTCCCCACCCCCCATTTTGAGTTTTAAATACAAGAAAAAAAAAAAAAAAAAAAAAAAAAAAGTCGACATCAGAAAGTGAACATCATCATCCACCGTTCAACCCACGCATGATTGTTTCTATAAGGAAGCCTTCTACATTCACGCACACTGAGAGATTCAATTTCTAAAAGACGTCTTTCAAGGATAAAGAAATACCATGTGTCCTCTCTTCATGGGGTGTTAATAACACCTGTTCTAAAGCCTCTCTTATTCCTCTCTATGTCAAAGGATGCGCGTCCCTTCTTGGCTGCTTTTTCTTTCGTTATGAGACAATATCACTTCTGTGAGCTCAAAAAGGAACACACCTTTGAATGATTACCATAGAAAGAAGTTATTCCGAAAACTTTTTTTTTTTTTTTTTTCTTGCCGTTCTCGATCCGAAACAAATGAGATAATGAAAACCTGAATTCTTTTTTTCAAATAGAAAGAGAAAAAGAGATGCGAGAGAGAGTTTCATAATCATTACTACTTTTCATTCTATAACAGTAAAGATGTATGCTTGCCTAAAAAAAGAACCCTTCAAGTGTGCAACAGTAAGGAACAAAAAAAAAAAAAAAAAAAAAAAAAAAAAAAAAAAAACCAAGTTGTTTTGTTATCAAATGAATGATTTTCAATGACCGGCGTATATGAACTCCACTCGGCCAATCTGAGTTTCACTTGAAGGATAATGATCTCTTTCATACAAGTTTTGAAAGAAAAGGAGGAAGCATTTGCCAAGGGTCTTCTTTCATAAGCCAAAAATGCAAGATCTAACCCAATCTATTCCCGTTTGTGTAACACAATATTTAATTCAGCTAACTTTTGACTTGATCGAGTAATCGATGCAACAAACAAAAGGGCTTACAGAAAAAAGAAAAAAACCTACTTTGACAGGCGATTCCTATTTTCACAGAAAAAAAAAAAATAAAATAAAAAAAATCTTTGAAACGACCCCCAATGACTCTAATTTGCGGTATGTTTCTTTCCCTTATCCAACAGAAAAGCAGTGAGTTTTAAAGAAAAAAAAAAGTATATAAAGACGTTTTATGGAAAAAGCAGTGATGGTTTTGGTTTTTTTATTTTTTAAAAAAGAGAATCTTTTATATTCAAAGCATCTTTGATTTTTCCTGATTTTGATCATTTCTACCTTCTTTTTCATATCTAACAATGTCAGTGGATGAAGCAGCAACACAAAATAGTACTTTGAACCATAGCTTTGAGCAACAGAACGAAGGGCCCAATGATATAGAAGCTAAATACCCCAACCCAGCATCATCGTCTTATCCTCCCATTCCTCTTTACGCCCCACCTACCATTGCCAATCCAGGCCCTCTGGGTCTATGTGCAACTGCACTGTGTACCTTTGTCTTGTCTCTTCACAACGCCGGTGCTGGTTTACCAGCCGATGGTCCTAATAATGTGGTCGTTGGTACCTCTATGTTTTATGGTGGTCTTGTTCAGGTAGAATAAGAATGGAACTCGATCTTTTTTTTTTCCTGTTACACAAAATCTTAACTCCTCTTTCTCTCTCTCTCTCTCTCTCTCTCTCTCTGTCATTCTAGTTATGTGCCGGTATGTGGGAGTTCAAAACAGGTAATACATTCGGTGCGACCGCTTTCTCGTCCTACGCCGGTTTCTGGCTATCCTACGCTTGTATTTTCATTCCTGGCTTCAATGTCACTGGCGCTTATACAGATGCCAATATTTTGAAGCAATCGCTTGGTCTTTATTTATTGGGATGGGCTATTTTCTCAGGCATTATGTTGATCGCTTCACATCGCTCCAGTATCGGTCTAGTCACTCTGTTTTTCTTCCTTTTCCTCACCTTTGTTATGTTAGCAGCAGCCGAATTCAACCATAGTCTGAAAGCAACTGTAGCTGGTGGCGTTTTCGGTATCCTTGCTGCACTTTCTTCATGGTACAACGCTCTTTCCGGTCTACTTACAAAAGACTCTTCTTACTTTACCTTACCCGTCGGTCGTCTCCATTAAGAAACGTCCCCCTCTTTTCTTTATCCTTTTTACGCCTTATTTTTATATGCACAATGTAATCGTCCCTTTTTTTTTTTTTTACAACATATAGAACACCCTTAATTATTTTCTGTAAATTATCATTATCAGTAGTTCCAGACGGCATGTAGTGTTGGCTTTCCAAGCATATCATATACATATTTCTTTATTCCCTCTCTTTACAGCATATCATACAATAAAAGTAAAGAGTCTTTTTTTTTTTTTTTTTTTTGATCTTTCGACGAAAAACTCGCCATCGTAGCAGTTGCAACGTAACAAGTTTTTTTTCTTTTTTTTGCCACCGTCACTCATTACACTCACTCATGACACTCACTGTCTCTTTCATTGTCTGTCATTGAGATCCGCGGAAGCAAACAAAACGCAAGAAAAAAAAATTTTATGATGAGGTTTTCTTTTTTGTCAATGGGACGGTTCAAATCAGCAAGCAAAAAAATAAAATAAAATAGAAAGCCTTTTAACAACGTATAAAAGACTCTTTTTTTCTCTTTACACTAAAAAAAAGATTTATTTTTCTTTTCTCTAGACTGTAGAAAAAAATGGTACATGTTTATAAGAGAAATGCGTTGTTTGTCGATTTTTCTTTTTATTCTATGGAGCAGCAAAACCTTTTTTTTTCCGCAAGTCCAACGTAAGTGCATCTACAATAAAGCGCGCGCACACGCCTATTAGCCAAATCCCCGCTATGACATGAGAAACCAAATTAACTTTATTAGGACGCTCGTACTGCTGACAAATAAATAGTAGTAGCGATTGCCATGTCGACTTCTAAAAGACGTCCGTCAACTCTACGACACTTACATTCAAAGGAAGCACCCCTTCTGGGTTAAAGCCCTAACGACTCCTTGTTTCATCGCGTGTCCGTCTGCGATAAGAGTTTTTTGCCTATTGCTTATACATAGGCTAGTCCCGTAGAATGTGTCTATCCATACATTTTATTATTTTTTTTCTTCCGGTTACCGAACGTAATTAAAATGCGCACGGTCGATATCTGAACTGCTTCATTATATACATCTACATAGAAGAAATACATCATGATTTACAAGCGCTTTATCTTTTGTGGTCTTGCAGGAGGCCTCCTCAAAACGCGCCACAACATGATACTCGTAGCGAAAGAAAGCGAGTACCACGTAATAAGATAATTCAGATGGTTATTTCGTACTTCAACCGTAGGCGCTCTACCCACTGGAATCCCTCTTTCAATCAATGAATACTCTCTGGAAGGCTTGACATCTGATCCAACAAACAATGACGTAAAACGAGATGAGTTTTCTCTGGCTTTTTTTTTTTTTATTTTTTGGGTCCTCTCTTTCGTCGTTACCTGAGACACGTTCTATCATGATAGGTTGTGCATTCGTCAACTTGGCTATCGTTTCTACATCGGCCCAATACCACTGGTTTCCTTCAATATCATTCTCTGGTGTAAATTTATTTTTCTGTAGAGAGTGTGAGCGACCCACAGTACCACACACACACATCCATTTTTTGCTTTTTTTACTTTACCTCTTCATTTGTACGTATCAAGCCGATCACTTCTACTTCATCCGTTACTAAACTATCAGGTCTCGTCGACGGGTCTCTTTTATCGGGCGAAACCCATCCTCTCTTCACCAACACGGTTGTGCCATTATCTCTTTCAAAAGGCGTAATGATAAAGTAGCCCACATTACCGTCGCCTCTTGTTCGTGGTCCCAAGAAAAACTCTTGGTCGTGTCTATATCGACCTTTCATATACACTTTACGATATTCATAGTCCTCTAAAGTATCGGGGCTTGAGAAGAAAAGAAAACGGATGGCCGTATGAGTTTTCCTCCCCCTTTTTTTGTGGGTTTCTCTGTGTTGCTCTGTGTTGATAAGGGCAATAAGTGAGTGCCCCCCCCCAACTGACGCCTTACCTTATACGTTTGGGTAAAGGAATGGGCGCTTGATATAATCGATCTTCCAACGTTCGAATCAAATTGACTTTCCACCGAAGTCTTTGTACTTGCCAGCAACCAAGATAAAATGTGACAAAAGGAATAGTACACAATAAAGCTGTACTCACGTTAAACTTGCGTTTCCTGGGTGTGTACGTCTCTTTTATGGTCGCTTTCGGTGTCGCTGTTGTCTCGGTCACTTGCTGTGTAAACCATCTACTATTCTGAACAACCAGCTGCTGCCTCCTATGGCAGTCGTTCTTCAAGCGTTGAAAACAGTTCTGGCTTAATCGTCTCCACATGACAGGGGAAAGTCGGGAATGTCAAATAAATAAAAAAAAAAAAAAAAAAAGGAAAAAGAAATATTTACGTTATGCAGCACTAGAAATGAAAAAAAAAACTGGGGAAGTAACCCAAAATATATAAAAAAGCTTTTTTGATCATTTGCCCGTGTGACGGCCGATGGTTGGTTTTTTTTTTTTTTTTTTTTTTTTTTTTTTGCCCAGTTTATTTTTTTTTCTAAAACAGAAAAAAGAAATAGATCTACTTTGATTCTCAATCGATCTCAACATGGTAGAAGAAAAAAAGAAATTAACAAAGCGTGAAAAAAAGGCAGAAGCTTTCAAAAAAAGAGCTAAAAAGGCTCAGTTCACTGAGGACATGGCTGTTCCTGCCTCTGACGACCCACCTGCAGTTGAAGAAGAACAACCACAACAACAACAACAACAACAAGAAAAGGCAACAACGGAACAAGCAACTACCATCACCGCTTCTCAGCAGAACACGACGACTACGAAACGGAAAGCAGAAGGCCAACCTATTGATACACCCAAAGATGAATCCGCTGAAGAACCTTCAAGAAAGAAAAATAAAAAGAATACCCAATCCAAAGAAGGAGGAAATCAGCACCGATTTATTGTTTTTGTTGGTAAGCAAGCTTTTTGCACGTGGGATCTCAAACAGTATGATATCCTTACGACTTTCTTTCCTGAAAGGTAATTTACCCTATACAACAACGAAAGAAGAGCTCGCTGCTCACTTTGAGTCCGCTGGAAATGTCAAATCAGTGCGACTCTTAACCGATAAAAAGACAGGAAAACCTAAAGGCTTTGCTTTCATGGAATTTGAGAGTGCTAAAGACCTCAAAGTACGTCCTATGAATTCACACGTTGAAATAGACGGGTGCATGGAAGGAATACCATTTGACCTTTTTTTTTTTTTTATTTTATTCATGTTACAGAAAGCTTTAGGTTTCCATCATACATTCTTCAAAAAAAGACAAATCAACGTTGAATTAACAGCTGGCGGCGG
Organism: Mycotypha africana; assembly: GCF_025528875.1. Lineage (NCBI taxonomy): Eukaryota > Fungi > Mucoromycota > Mucoromycetes > Mucorales > Mycotyphaceae > Mycotypha > Mycotypha africana. The sequence goes on from NW_026515729.1 coordinate 1,597,850, forward strand.
TGGAAATAAGAGTGATGCACGTAAAGAGAAACTTAAAGTGAAGAATGAACGCTTAAGAGAAGAACGAGTAAGTTGACTTTTTATGTGTCAGTCCCTTCGTACTCGGTCCATATTAACATGATGATGGTTGCCTCTTGATAGCAAAAGAAGTTCACTGAAGCCAAAGGAAAGAACGAACAACAATCATCGTACCAATCTTCTAATCAAGAAGAAAGTTAAAAAACTTGAAATCATTTTCACATAGTCACGTAGTCATCCATATCATTTAGCCGGATCATTTCAATTTTCGTAAATTACCGTACAAATTAAACTTTTTTTTTTTTGGGTTCTATTTTTTTCAGCATTCGTTCCACTCATTTCACCAAGATGTCATTTAGACTAGATCCCTTTCCTCAGCTTACAAAAATACTTTTGAATTCCTTTCTTAATGCTCGTATTCTCATCTTTACAACTGTCATCGCCAAAATCACTCTAGATCGTCTTTATAAATACTCAGTGGTAATAACTGAAGAACCGGTTTACAAAAAAAAAAAAAAAAAAAAAAAACTCTCTCCACGATACTAAGTATGTCTCTTCTATGATGTAAAAATGTGACCTTGTTAGATCGTCAACCCTCTAGCTTATGACGCAGACGGAGAACCTACTTTGGATATTCTCGAGTATCAAAACCCCACAACCGCCGATAGCGTTTTCAAAGCACTCAATAGCTATGGCCAAAAGGGCAGACAAGCTTACTTGAACTATTTATTTTTCGACGTCATTTTCGTTCTTGCACGCACCGTGCCCTTTGTTGTCATCTGTACATGGGCGTATGAGAAGGCACCCGAGCGTTTCCGTCCTGGCGCTTGGATCCCTCTCTTGAACGCGATAGTCGATTTATTCGAATCGTTCATGCTTTTCGGCGTCATCAAAGCCTTTCCTCAACGCAACAAGACGGCAGAAATGATCACATGCTACGTGATTCGCTTCAAAATGCTTACCTTCAAATTCACTTTGGGCTTGATGTTTGTTTCGCTGTTGGTCGGTGTCTATTACGGTTTCCACGGATTGTTGGCAGAAAGTGTCGTATTGGATAAAGGTCGAAGAGACAGAGCAAAGGCCAGAGACGATATTCAAGAAGTCATCCGTCAATCAGCAGCTCGACGTGCTACTGCAGCCGCCGCGGGTCGATCCAAACAACTCGATAAAAAAGTATTATAATTGTAGAAATATTTCCCATCTCTCTCTCGCGTCATAATAGCAATCTATTTATTATGCATGTTTGTTTGCTTCCCTCTCTGTAAATAAAGTGTCAACTCTTCCCCGAAAACTATTGAAACAAAAAAATAAAAATAAAAAAAGAATCGAGCTCTAGACTGGCAAATGAGTAGTATATAACCTCACATGAAAAGAATGGACTATCAGCAAAGCAAAAGTGTAGCCGTAAGGAAGCGATCCTTGGACAACGCGATTGAGAAGGGGCGGGGTGGAGTGGAAAGGATGGACTTTTTTCTTACGGTAGTATAGATCCCTCTGTCGTATTTGAGGGTAGATGATATACAAATATTAAAGATATAATTCACTTTATGAAGGATAAAGATGAATTATACACTATTGCAAACCAGAAATAAAAAATAGGTTAGTTGCTTGATCACTAGATCAAGCCATGGATACGTTTACAACTCCACCCGCTCCGGGTAGATGCGTCATCTCCTCAAGGGAGAATTCTATGCTTTTACGGTTCAGAAGACGTACGTCTTCTTTGAGTAGAATAACTCAGCTGTCAGTTTCTAGGTTCCGCAATATGAAGAAGATATTTACATTTTTGCAGTAGATATTTTTCTTCTGGGGGTACTTGACTTGATTCAAAATAAAAACCTACTAGTTTGATCTCGTTAAGCTTTTTACTGTTTTTAATTAAGTGATATTTAACTCTACAAGTCGTCAAATACCACAATTTCCATGTCCTCGGTGGCGAAATCATTGGGTTGAGGAGCGTCTGCATTGGTTATTTGGGAAGGAGCGAGTAGTGGGGCCTGACCTTTATTCTGATCAGAAAAAAAGGGGATACCTTGGTGAAGTTGCTTTACATGTTCTTGGGTTATCCATTGGTTTTCAAGAAAGGTTTTAGCTACCGAGAAAGCTACAGGTTTACGGATGTAATCGAGGGCTCGTAGGCAGCGTTTGGTGTGGAATTCAGAAGCTTTTGCGTTTTTGTCAGCTTCAGAGAGGGTGAGGAGCTCAGGGTGGCGCAGGATAGTCCCAGATAAGGGATCAAATTCATCAATCGTGGAGATTTTAGCCTTTGCAAGGCGGTTGCGGATGGTGGGGACATAATCATTGTGTACCAGAAGGCCTACAATTGTCTTTGTGGGGAATTGGATATCGAGAATTCGTGACGTTGCGATATGCAATTTTGCCAATTTGTCTCGCACGATAGAGATTTTCTCCTTGAGGCGACAGGGAAGGTAGAGATACTGGAAACCTTGGTTGTCTGAGATAGGTTGGAAGGAGCGAGCCGCTGTTTTGCGGGCGGCCGAGGTGATTTTGCGCTGGGCAGTAGGGTTTCTGAGACCTTTATAAGCAGCGGCTTGGTAGGGAGACTGTTGCTTGGTTGCGCTGGAAGTATCTGCTGGGCTGGGAGCAGGGGAGCAGGTAGCGTATTTGGAAGCAGTGGAGCCTTGACCAGTACGAAAGAGAGACGTAGAGTCAGTCTTTGGGGAGCTTTGAGTAGGGACAGTAAATGTAAAGTCTCCTGGCTCTCTTGGAAGAGCGTCTGTCATTGGTGAATCATCCATAGTGGAAGAGGGAGTTTTAATGAGGCGCTGTTCCAGCTCTTGGATACGCTTTTTAAGGGCCTCATTTTCCTTGGTAAGCGCGGTGTTGGCAGCGGCGAGTGTCTCAAGATGAGCAAGTCGCGAGGTTTGTGCGGTGACCAGCTGGAAGAGTTCGACAATATAAATAGGTGCATCTAGAGGCAGAGGGATTGTAGTAGATACGCCTATAGGGTTGGCGATACCAAAGATATTGGGATCTTCCAAATCCGGAGTTTGATTCAATGGGGCGGTAGCAGACATTTGCGGAGTAGCGGGTGAGTGGTCGGAGGTTGCACTAGGACCAGGCGTAGGTTTGGTTTTCTTTATGGGGTTGGTAGTAATTTTTCCCATGGCAAAAAGAGTATCGTTAGAAAAAAGGTGAGTTGAGATTTCCGATAAGGGACGTTTGCAACCGCTAACTAAATTTGGGTGATCGATAGTTGTTTTATCTAACCGCTTATTTTGCTTATGGCTAGAGCGGAGGGTGCGAGGCAATGGGGATGTCTTTTCAAGAGATGGGGTTTTCGCAATCGCGAAATCGTCTGCACTTTTGTCGTCAGATGAGGACGAGGGTAGTATCAAACTGCTTGGTGGAGGTTGCTGAACTTGTTGTTCTGGTGCTAGCTGTCTGTTATCGACGTTTGCTGGAGGTTTGGTGGTAATGATGTGCTGTTTAACTGTATTGGTAATGGTCACGTGACGAAAAATACCTGTATCCCCCAAAAAAAGTGATGGAAAAGCGGAAGAAAAGGGTGCTGGTATAGTATAGACAAAGTGTATGTTTTATTTAACGTGGTATATAACCGGATCCCTATAGGGCAATAAAAGGATACCACTCGAGCAAGCTTATATAAAATAAGAGAAAAAAACTATAAAGTCAAAAACTTATAAGTTATATAAAAGGGGAGATATGGCTAAAAAATCTACTGGGTAGTAGGTAAAAAAGGTTGTAGGTCGCGTTGGAGATAGTGCATCAGATCACGAAAAGTTGTCGGAGCTGCCTGTGTTGCACGCATGAAAAGGTAAATCGGGAAAGGGGGCATTTGGCCGCCTGAAAGTCTAAGGTCCGAATTGTGACTGAGTGGCAATTTGTTTGGTTTTTTTTGGTTTTTTTTTTTTTTTTTTTTTCTCTTTTTTTTTTTTTTTTTTTTTATTTTTTTTTTTTTTTTTTTTTTTTTTTTTATGAGGAATCATGTTGTTGGTCGCCATCACAGACGATGAACCATTTCAAGAGTGGGATGCCACTAGTGATGAGAGCCGCACCTGTGAATTCAGCGTCAGGGTGGCATATTTGATCAATTTCAAGCATTATTTGGCATAGAATCGGCCAATAAGTAGTCAAGTGTTGGTGTTGAGCGGTCAAAGGATGAGTGCGCTCAGCTGGTGAGGTAGAAGGCTTTTTTGTTGGAAGATATGTGTTGAGAAAGTAATCCAAAGGATTAGGCTCAATCGTCGGTGGCAAATTCAGTCGAGCAGAGACGGAAAGGCATTGGAGGAGATGGCTTCGAGATGCATGGGGGGCATGGCACCGAGTGCAGCCAGCAGGACGGGCCGGTAACCAACCCATTCGCCACCTTATTAGTCTACTTCGATCAAAAATGGACATGGGGATATATAAGATAGGGTCAATTCCTAGCTGTGAGCGACATGCAGACAGTAGTACTGGCGGTGGGGGATTTGTGCGGGTGAGGATGGTTGTGTGGTGGGTCTGGCGATATTGAAGATAGTGTTGATCTTGTTGTTGAGGTTTACGGCAGACCTCTATTCGTAGGTTAGTAGCGGGAGGTAGATTGTTCCATAGTAAACTTGAGGCTATAAGACGCTGCCAGCGATAGTTGGCGGTGGTACAGGAATGGATAATTTTCGTGAGTAAAGTAGTGTCGGGAAGAAGATGGACGCGGCAGATCATCTGAACATAAGTCTTTGAGCGCGTTGGGACATGGTTGGAATATTATTCATGTGTTTGAAGATGGCTGTCGAGCTTTTGGCATGACCACCGAATAGAATTCTTAGACACTGATCTTGAGCTTTATCAAGTAGGAGAGCTTGCTTAACGAGGAGTGGTGAGATGGCAAGACCATATTCCATGATTGGACGAATCAGTAGGCTATATAGGCGGGTGGCGGTTAGTTTGCTAAATGAAGGTGAGCGTAGGCCCAGGGGTTGAAGGCTCGTACGCATCACAGTCAATGCTTTTTGCACGTTGCGTTTTAGCAGGCGGTTTGTGTCGATTTTTCCGTTGATGTCGAAAGGGATACCCAGATAGACGAATGAATCGGCACAAGGCATTGCAGTACCATATAGTTTCAGCGGAGGAGCACCAAAGGCAGTAGGGGAATTAACAATCACGCATTTAGCAGGGTTCCAGCGGTACCCTAGGCGGTGTGAATGTTCTTCAGCTTTTTTGAGTAAGCGTGGCATCAGGTCAGCTGTAGCTATCAGCACTACATCATCAGCATATAACAGAGAGTTGACCCAGACGCCTCCAAATTCTCTTTTGGTGGGCTTGTCAAAGGCACGATTAACAGGGTAGCGGGTAGTACGAAGATATGCCGGGAGGCTGTTAATATAAATCGAGTAGAGGAAAGGGGAGAGAATGGAACCTTGGAGTACACCTGTCACTGGATGAAATGTTGGAGCAGGCGTGTTTTGGACAAGAACTTGGATGTGAACATTATCAAAGAGGCTCTGGAGGAGCGCTAAGAGTGGGGTCGATATATGAAGCTCGAGGGCTCTCCAGATAATGGTGCGATCAACAGTGTCATAGGCCGATTTTATATCGAGGAATGCGAGGACGGGACGTTCATTGTAATGGTCTTTAGCATGTTGTTCACAAATCTCATGGAGGCAGAGAGCCTGATCTAAAGCACTACGATTTGCACGGAAGCCACCTTGGACTATATCTAACGGAGGAGCAGTAACAGTTAGTAGATCTTGCAAACATAGTTCAAGTAATTTTCGGAAGACAGATGTTAAGCTAATAGGCCTGAAATTGCCGGGATCCAGTGGGTTGCCTTTCTTATATATAGGTATAATTTGGGCTATGGTCCAGGCTGTAGGGATGGCTGACCATTTCCAGCATAAACTAAATAAAGGGACGAGGAGAGAAGTGAGATCTTTGGCAATAGGTAGTAACATTTCAGTGCGAATGTGGTCAGCGCCTGGTGCCTTGTTTCGAGATAGTTTTTTCAGAATCATGGTTGAGATCAAATCAGCAGTGAAGGGACAATCATGGAGACTGTCGGTATCAGAGAAGGTCAACGGGTGGGGTCCAGTGGAGCTGGATAGAATGGGTTGACGGTGTTCTGGGAGATGATCACCTGCAAACACATTCCGTAAATGTCGTGACATATTAAGGGCTGCTGCTGCAGGGCCGTCTGGGTGATTATACTGAGGGGTGGTAGAGCGGCTTTTACGAATACCTTTGATAGTTTTAATGGTTTCCGCAAAGTCACCGGTCGACAAACGAGCACAGAATTGTTTCCAAGTGTATCGCTTTCGCTTTTTACATTCACGTTTGAAGGTTGTGTCTAGATCTACATAAGCGTCATAAAGTGCTAGTTTGGTGGTTGGATGGGATTCAGTACGCCAATGATAGCGAGCCTGTTCCCTGCGAGAAGCTAGCTGAGATAAGAAGGGGGTCCAAAACCAAGATTGACGATCAATATTGGGTGCTCTACTACCTACAGAGTCGTCAAGGCAAGAGTGGATGATAGTGGTGAGATCGACGGCCATTGTATTTATAGTTAGGGCCGGGTGCGGAAGGTCATTGCAATCTAAGAGGTGTCTTAGTTGCGATCGGAGGGATGTGGTCCTTTCAGCAAAGAGTTGAACATAGAAACAATTAGGTTTCAGTAGTTTACCCAAGTTCCAAAGCCTGCGAGGGTGCTTTTGCTTAGGTGGAGGGCGAAGGGGATTATGGAAGGTGAGAGTAATAGGATGGTGGTCAGATCCAAGGCTAAGATCAGAGCGGACGGTGAGGTGGGGCTGTAAGAGGTTGTTCGTAGATAGCATCAAATCAATGATACTCTGGAAGATACCACCGTCTGAGGTGGTGCGTCGGCAGCAATAATAGGTGGGCTGTCCATAGGTATGCTCAGCATTCCAGCAACACAAACCAGTTTCTGTAATCCAATGGGCCAAAGCATAGCCACGTTGCGTTGATTTTGAATCGCCAAGTAATTGGGCATGTCTTGCATTAAAATCACCACAGAAGATAGTGTTGGTTTGGTTGGGGTTGGGATTGATGGGTAAGGAGTGGAGTACGTCAAGGGCTTCGTCATCGGGCATTGAAGGCGGAAGGTATAAACAGTGGATCAGATAGGTGGATATTTGACAGGTTAAAACATAGGGAGAAGACGATGGAAGATGGATAACAGGGTAGGTACATTTGGGATTGATTAGTAATGTAATGCCTTGTTGTCCTCGAAAACCATCGCCTTGTACTGGGAGGCCATAAGTGTGATATTGTTTCCAAGAGGTCGGGTATCTATAAGGAGGAAGTAACCAAGTTTCTGTTAGGAAAATTAAAGTAGAATCATAAAGTGCATCAGTTAATAAGGAAACTGTATGTCTGGCAATGCCATTGGCATTCCAGCAAGAGAGAGTCATTGTTTGACTACTCATTAATGAGTTGTTGCAGGTTCACCGACACCTGAAGGGGTGAGAGGGGCATTGGTAGGGTCATTGGTGATAGGTATGGTCATTTCCATGTCCTCGGTGGCGAAATCACTGGGTTGCGGGGCGTCTGCGTTGGTTATTTGGGAAGGAGCGAGTAGTGGGGCCTGACCTTTATTCTGATCAGAAAAAAAGGGGATACCTTGGTGAAGTTGCTTTACGTGTTCTTGGGTTATCCATTGGTTTTCAAGAAAGGTTTTAGCTACCGAGAAAGCTACAGGTTTACGGATGTAATCGAGGGCTCGTAAGCAGCGTTTGGTGTGGAATTCAGAAGCTTTTGCGTTTTTGTCAGCTTCAGAGAGGGTGAGGAGCTCAGGGTGGCGCAGGATAGTCCCAGATAAGGGATCAAATTCATCAATCGTGGAGATTTTAGCCTTTGCAAGGCGGTTGCGGATGGTGGGGACATAATCATTGTGTACCAGAAGGCCTACAATTGTCTTTGTGGGGAATTGGATATCGAGAATTCGTGACGTTGCGATATGCAATTTTGCCAATTTGTCTCGCACGATAGAGATTTTCTCCTTGAGGCGACAGGGAAGGTAGAGATACTGGAAACCTTGGTTGTCTGAGATAGGTTGGAAGGAGCGAGCCGCTGTTTTGCGGGCGGCCGAGGTGATTTTGCGCTGGGCAGTAGGGTTTCTGAGACCTTTATAAGCAGCGGCTTGGTAGGGAGACTGTTGCTTGGTTGCGCTGGAAGTATCTGCTGGGCTGGGAGCAGGGGAGCAGGTAGCGTATTTGGAAGCAGTGGAGCCTTGACCAGTACGAAAGAGAGACGTAGAGTCAGTCTTTGGGGAGCTTTGAGTAGGGACAGTAAATGTAAAGTCTCCTGGCTCTCTTGGAAGAGCGTCTGTCATTGGTGAATCATCCATAGTGGAAGAGGGAGTTTTAATGAGGCGCTGTTCCAGCTCTTGGATACGCTTTTTAAGGGCCTCATTTTCCTTGGTAAGCGCGGTGTTGGCAGCGGCGAGTGTCTCAAGATGAGCAAGTCGCGAGGTTTGTGCGGTGACCAGCTGGAAGAGTTCGACAATATAAATAGGTGCATCTAGAGGCAGAGGGATTGTAGTAGATACGCCTATAGGGTTGGCGATACCAAAGATATTGGGATCTTCCAAATCCGGAGTTTGATTCAATGGGGCGGTAGCAGACATTTGCGGAGTAGCGGGTGAGTGGTCGGAGGTTGCACTAGGACCAGGCGTAGGTTTGGTTTTCTTTATGGGGTTGGTAGTAATTTTTCCCATGGCAAAAAGAGTATCGTTAGAAAAAAGGTGAGTTGAGATTTCCGATAAGGGACGTTTGCAACCGCTAACTAAATTTGGGTGATCGATAGTTGTTTTATCTAACCGCTTATTTTGCTTATGGCTAGAGCGGAGGGTGCGAGGCAATGGGGATGTCTTTTCAAGAGATGGGGTTTTCGCAATCGCGAAATCGTCTGCACTTTTGTCGTCAGATGAGGACGAGGGTAGTATCAAACTGCTTGGTGGAGGTTGCTGAACTTGTTGTTCTGGTGCTAGCTGTCTGTTATCGACGTTTGCTGGAGGTTTGGTGGTAATGATGTGCTGTTTAACTGTATTGGTAATGGTCACGTGACGAAAAATACCTGTATCCCCCAAAAAAAGTGATGGAAAAGCGGAAGAAAAGGGTGCTGGTATAGTATAGTGGCAGTACATCACGTTGTGGCCGTGTCGACGCAGGTTCGATTCCTGCTACCAGCAGAACTTTTTTTTCACCTCATTTTATACATGAGGTGCGCGTAATTGCTTGCTTAACCCTTCGTTTTGCTAAAAAAAAAAAAAAAAAAAGAAGAAAATGAGCTCTGCAAGACAGGATATCATCATTTACATTGCAGTGAATAGGTAACTTTAATCAGTACCAGATTATAGTTATTAAAATCCATTTGATCGTCATCAAGTAGAAGCATATGAAGCTAAATAAAATAATCAAGCATTGAAAAAAAAAAAAAAAAAAAAAAAAAAAAGGGCAGCCATTTTTTTTTTGAAGGTGATTTATTGCTTAATGTACAGTAGTCGGCTTAGTTTACAAGAAAAAGGTACAAGTGTGTATTATTATAGGAAGGAAAGTCTACGTTTCATCATTACAGACATGCGTAGACAATGGAATTAATTTTAAAAGTATGTGTAAAAGATTGAAGGGTTGCGAAGTAATAAGTAGGTGTTAAGTATTAGCGGTATGCTTTTAATTTATAGGAGAATGTACATCGGACGAGCCTGTATTATTTGAGCTTGATACTCGACTGTTTATTGTATCCTGACGTATTAGCTGATGTTGTTGTATGGATGGTTGTCCTTCAAGAGTACTCAGCTCCGTAAGTGATCTGCTTGTTGGCAAGCCTGACTGAACAGAATATGTATCATTATTTACTTGTTCATTAACTGAAATTTGTGATTGAGTCCATTGTGGTAAGCTTAAACTTTCATGCTGGTTTGTTATGCGTTTAACATAAACAGCGGCACTAAAGCACAGCAAAGAGGTTAGATCAATCATTGGATAAATGTAGATTACAAATTGTAACTTACAGCTTTTTCCTAGAATATGATAACCGAGCCTTTCCTCTCAATTTTTCTCCAAACTTTGACCGAGGAAAATTTGATGGATGCACAATAACAACTGTATCGATTAAGAACGAATGATTGTCGAGAACAGCATTAACTATCAAGGAAACTACAGCACGAGCATGTTCATTAATAGTTTCACGTCCATTTTCAGGTAGCTTAACAGAAGCAATGACAACAATTTCATTGTCGTTTTGGATGATGATGCTGAGGACAACAAAAGCATAATCAGCATATCAGATTGAAAATTATGAATGCAATCTATCAATTTCGTGAGCCTACCTTCCAGCTATTGTGCTTTCGCATCTTTCAATGCAGTGTTCGACGTCCATAGGGAAGAAGATGAGGCCATTACGAGTTATGATATCCTTCATAGAGCCTAAAACGTACAAGCATTGACCGTCTTCAAACATGGAATGCTGCATTGTATTTCGGCTCTCTATACGTCGCCGCATATTCCAGAGAAAGCCTACATCACCTGTTCTAAGATATTTTATATTCGGATCGCTTCCTGCAATTGTCGCTTCGAATACTTGCGCATGTTCTGTATCACCTGAAGAGTAAGTGTAAAAACTTTTTGCATTACTGTCAGACGATACCCATATTTCACCGATGACATTGTTAGGGCACAGAGTAAGAGTAACTGGATTTACAATTGCTACCATTGTGTTGCTAGGGACAATACCGGAATCGTTGAGAACAATGACACGGCTACTATCCCTACTATCTATAGGATTTAAATTAGCGTGTATAACACCTTGGCGTAACCAATAGGTGTCAACAGCAATAGTAATAGGCTCCATAACCATATACGAGCGTGTTGTAATCATTGGGTTAGCCGCATGACTATAGATACTACTAAAAGTACCTTTTTCAGCTTTATGCTTATAGAAGAAATTAGCCATATATTGATACATATGAGGGTGTGAACGATCATCAGAAGCAAGCATAATATTTTGGACGCCTTTTAAGTTGAGATGTTTGTATTCAGCGTAGTTTTTCATACGATTCATTGCAAACTGGACCAAAGCGTTGGTAACAAAAACATCTTTCGCCTTGAAACGTTGCAATGTCTCGAAGAAGAAAGCCGGGTTGATATAGAAATCAGCTGAGGGTATAAGTGTCGTATTGCAGCCTATATTGTGTTAAAGTAATGAGTATGTCATGTTTTTTTTTTTTTTTAAGTTATATGAGATTTCAAACATATACCAACATAAACACCACAGAATAATGCATGAAGAAAGCCAAGGCCTTCATATGTCCCCAAACCAGTTACAACAATGCTTCGTTGATATCGCATTTGGCACGTCTTAATCTGTGTTCGACATTGATGCAAAATTGTTTCATGGCCCAGCATAGAGTAATAACGACGACCATCCGATGTGTTCTGCACTAAAATCAGAGTGGGCGATTTTCTGTCTCGTCTAACCCATTCAGGGCGAATGATAAAACCGCTCTCTTTGCCAAGCATCTTATGATGCTTGGGTGCTTTTGACACATTGACGGACTCGGGCATATGATAATGATTCTTGATACTGGCTTCTCGGATAACCGATTTGACGATATTATTCTTCAGAACATTATCGCTGTTAGAATTGACAAGAATAGTAGTAATACCAAGGTCTTTCGTAATCTCAACAAATGCTTCTGCAAACTCTTTGATGCGATGAGGATGCTGTTTTTGAACTTCGATGTCGATAGGTTCCAAAGGAACAGGAACAATTCCCATAGCTAAACAGGCATAAACCGAAAAAACGTAATCAATGCTGAAAGGGACCATGACCAAAACTTTGATTCCTGCTTTTAGGCCTTTCTTCGCTAACAACGTTGCAACATTTGCTGATTTATAGCTCAATTTCTTCCAGCTATAGGGTTTCGTATTAGTAGTATTCGTACCAGATTGAGTGGCCACAGTAAAAGCTGTATTATCAGGAAACATCGTAGCTCGATGATTTAAGATGTCGATGATATTTGTGAAAGCAGAAAGCTCGAATCCACTACGTTCATCTTTGACAATGCTCACTTTTTCCATGCTAGTATGTTGCTGCTGAGGGTAAGGGAGAATTATCCCTGTTCTAATAGCCGTCTCATAAGCTTGCGTAAGCGTCCAGAAATTCTTGCCAGATGTGTCCAAATTCTCTGCTAGATTGAAAATAGTACGATCAACATCCATTTTTACGTGCGTCATGGTGAGATAGCCTCGTAGGAAGTATGATTTGGTCATGATTGGATGAATAAAGCGACGCCCATGAATTAAATGACGTGCTAAACCGTTAGGCTTCACAAAGGATATGATGTAGGGTCGTAACCCGTGAATTTCAATGAGTGCTTCATCTATCTGTGTGGCAATGCTGGCCAATTCAGAGCGACTTTTCACTTCTGCTTCACATACGATCACTGGCAAATGCTGTTCCTTCAATAAAATGTCAAAGACAGTGCTACAAAAAAAATCCAAGTAATTGAAGTGCGTGAGTACGAGCCTTTTTTTTTTTTTTTTTTTTTTTTTTTTTTTTTCAATAGATACTCATTTTCACTGCGAGTCTTACCAATGCTCAATATGCGTACGATTCGTAATTGTTTTTACCAGATCACTAACATAAAAAACATCCTCTACACCAAACTCTGCTCCTAGTCGTTGTTGACGAATACGCTCTTCATAAGGTCCCAGAATAAACAGTCGACCACTAATAATTGCCCCGTTCAAACCAGTTCTTAAATAGGAGCCTTCACACAATTCCGGCTGCATTGTATCGGGAGATACAACAATTGGTTTAGCGTGAAAGATAGCTTCAGTATGCATTGATAATCCCCAAAATCCACCGCCAATAGATGATGAATCTACCCATACTTCACCCACTTTGTTAGGAGGACACAGTGTGGTAGTTTCAGGATCCACAATGGCAACGGTGGAGTTGGGCATACAAAAACCGAAAGATCCCTTGCATACTGTGCCGGCATCAGTTGCATGTTCACTCACTTTTATATTGGGTCCGGCTGCCAAAACTGTAATTTTGTCCTGCTTTAAAGCTTGAGCATCTAGCACACAAGAGAAAATTTCTCCCGATTGACTGGAAGACAAAACCTTTTTTGTTTTCATGACAGGTCGAGTTACTTGCTGACCGTCCTCGAGTATCATCGTTTCTTCTGTTAGAATATGTTCTTCAGTAAAGGCTGGGCCTAAATGGTCGCGCATACTAATTATCTTGCCGCCATATTCGGGCAAGGAAAGAATAGGGTGAACGACGTTAATAGGGTAAACTGAATTTCCTAGTGGTCGTAATAGTTTATCAGCAATGTATTGGTTCGTTTCACAATGGATTGTATGAGTATCAGTAATCAGATGGCGTAATGATGAAAGATCAGGTGTAACTTTTTTACTGAATGATTTTACTTCTTTGGTGTGATGAGTGAAATACTTTGTAATGTTTATCAGCGATGTATAATCTGCTAGAGCCATCGTAGCTATTAGGAACGTAATTGGAAAAGATAAGTAAACCAAATACCCAGTACATACAATTTTTACGAAAACTGTAAAGGCGATGAACTGTCGAAATTTACCTTTATACTTTGATAATACATAAATCCAAACAGCTGGAGTATCTATAATAAACCCGCCAGCAAATATCGTGATATTAGCGGCATAAACGGCATATAGCACAGAGAGAATCAGTCCGACTTGTTGTCTAGGTTCAAAATAGGTTACTACGGTTTCGGGCCCTTTTGCACTTCTTTTAGGGTTGACTTCGATGTTTTCTTCATCTTTTACTGTAACTTCCGCCTCCATGGTGCTTGCATGAAAAGCAGCGCACTGTTCCATTAATGATTTATGTGTCACAGTTACACCTTTCAATTCGCCACAGCTGGATTTTACGAATTCAATATATGCCGTCTCAGGCAATTTTGGTACAGGAGGATAACGTTTCTCTTTTTTTGAAGGATACCAAAGACCCAGATTGTTGGTTGTAACCCAAGTGATATTGGGTGGCAATTCTGTGGACTTGGCTTGCATCTCTTTGATGAATGCTTTATGATTATACTCCGTAGTCAAAATTAGATAGATACTGGTCAAATTCAGTATGAAGGTCAGTTCAGAAAGATCGTCGGTAGTATTCACTGGAACAGCAGTGACACCAGCAAAAAAACAACCAAATAATGCTGGAATGAATTCAAGGATATCGGATTTGCGATAGATGAGCGCAACACGCTCTCCGCATTTGACCCCTCGTTGTTTGATGGTACGGGCAATCTTCTCAGCTTTTGCATTGATTTTTTCCCAATTCACGTTCATTGACTCTTTGCCCTTCTCATCGACCAGTATAAAAGCTTCTCTAAATTGCGCCGAGCTCATGGTTGCTCTATACCGTAGAATCTCGGCCAGATTAGAAAAATCATCCGTCAATGACACCTTTTTATCTGCATCTAGAAGCTTGAAGGGAATAGGTCGACCTGGCACTGGTGACATTTGCTGTCCGGCTAATTCAGCAAGCAACATTTGATCGACGGGGTCACTGAAAATAAGCCGAGGGCGTGGTGCGGGCTCTACTGCCTTGAATGATGTAGCCATGTAATTTTCGCGATATCGACTACGTATATTACTGCTCATTTGCCGGGAACGTCGCACACTTTTACCTCGACCTGCTGCTGATGTCATATACGGATCAAAATTGGAAAAACTGGGTTGATGCGACATTGTGGATTGTCGTATCCTGCCCGGTGTGGAAGTAATAGATGGCTCTCTGCTGTTATTGCTGCTTTGCTGTTTCATAGCTGCCGCTGAAACAGAAGAAGTTTCTATAGTAAGATCAATACAGATTAATATTCTCTAATGTGTCCTCAGTTTGAATAATTTCTTAAGATGTTACCCCAGTCAGTCATAGACTCTGTATCAGCGATCATATCTGACTGTTGCTGATGATACATAAAAGATGGATACATAGTATTATTCATCGGTGAGTGCTCATGTTTCGATTCAAAAGACGGTGTTCTATGATGCTGAGCAAATGGTGGAATCATACGTGTGGGTGTTGGCGGTGGAGGTAGGTTGCTCATGAAATTTGATCCACCAGGAAACGTAAGCGGAGCTGGCCGGAATCCATAAACAGACGAGGTAGGCTGTGGTCGATAAACTGGGCTCAAAGGAGCATTATTATTTTGAGAATAAAGTGGGGGCCTATTGTACGCAGAAATTGAACGAGGCTGAGGTTGCGGGTAAATTGGATACATATTCCCTCCCACAAATGCTGATCGTGATGGACCCATCAAAGGATCAACAATTTGCCTACTGTTGCTGTACATCGAGACAGGAGGGAAATTCTCAGGCAAAATAGGTCGAGGAGAAGGGAGCTGTTGCGGAAGTGGTTGTATTTGACGATTCATGAAAGAAGGAGAATGTTGTTGCTGTTGCTGGTGCATATGATTATCACTCATATAGTAAGCATAACCCTCTGTTCCCTTCTGTTGCTGTTGCATATTAAAATGGCTTTGTTCCATTAAATTTGCACCAGCTTCTCTGTGCGATTCCTTTGGCGAATGAGAAGGCGATGGTAGAAAGTCCAAAAAATCAGTAACATCAGCTGCACTAGGTTCATTCGCTAGATCTATTGTAATATCGTCATTTGTCGCATTAATATCTGTTTCTGTCGTTGATAAAACCTCAGTCAGCCGATCGCTCTCTCCATCGATAACATTTCGTTCACTGAAATTGCTGTTGTCTTCTTCAGAATTCGACAATGATGCCAATAATTTTCTTTTTTTCTTATCATATCCTTTTTGAGTGATATCGCCTTCTTCTAATTCAAGTTGAAGAGCCTTTAACTTCATTATAATGTCATCAGGAAGATAGTCATACGAAAAGGTTGACATTCTGACAGAAGACAGTGGTCAAGGCTAGTTCAGTCAAGTAGATACGAAAGAAGGGGAGAAAGTAAAAAGGAGTATTCTTTTTTTTTGAAGTCGTGTCAATCGCTCAATATTGAATATGTAGAGATAGTTTTAAGTAAAGGAAAAGTGTATTGTATCTGTTCAATGTTTGACAGACAACCGAATAAAGACGAAAGAAGCAATATATGCGGAAGTGATGGCCTTAGAAGATTACTTTCCAAAATTTTTGTTCGGCGCAATGATTGCTCATCATTGTTCCATTCTTTACGGCACGTCATTTAACGGTTTTTTTTTTTTTTTTTTGACAAAGATCGTTTTATTGTATGTTTCCCAAAATAGCCTATATATTTAGAGTCAGTCTGATTACTTTGGAATACGCTTACAGTATTTTAACTAATATTTTAGATGAAATACATTTTTTTTTGGACGATTAATATTTTTATTTTAGATGAGTTGCAATTGTGTTGTAGACGAAAATATAAACCGTTCAAACAATGAATCAAATCCCAAAAACTTGTCAGTATTGCGAAACAAAAAAAAAAAAACAAGAAAAAATTACCGTACTATTCCTTACCTGTAATGATCTAAATCCTCAAAATGAAGGAAAACCGTGTTTATTACGGCGATACTTTTTTCTTCTTCGCTGGCTTAAAAACATCGGGTCTTCCAGCTCCGGACCAAACTGCTTGAGATATAGTCATCATGTTAATAGCAGCGTTAATGTCTCTCTGCCATAGCTTTAGACATTGCTTGCAGTGAAGAACGCCGGTACCCTTGAATCCAGGAGTATCAACAATTTGCATATCATCATAGAAACAGAGGCTGCATGTTTTAGAGGTTTTAAATTCATCGATTGTGACAACAATCAATTGACCTTCAGCTTCACGTTTCTTCAGAGTTGCAAAGAGTTTACCGACAACACCACATCTTTGCCCTTTCAATTTGACTACATCTTTTCCAAACATTCCAGCACCAAACACAATCAGTGGTACCCTTCTAGGGAATCCTGAGTACTTATCAGCCTTCCACTTCTTGTCACTTCTAAAAATTATCAATCAGTGCATAAGCCAAACGATGAACATGTAATTCCATTGAAACTCACTTTGTTGGCTGCTGTTGGTTGGCATTCTTTCCTTTCTTCTTCTTCTTCCGCTGTCTTTTCCTCTTCCTTGCCTTGCTTCTCTTCTTGTGATTGTACTTGGCCGTTCCATGAGTCAACATGTTGGCCATAGTTTCGGGTGCTCTTTGCCTTCCTTGGTACAATGAAAACCGGTCCTTTGCAGTTTCGGGTCCATAAAAATCCAAGAGAGCGTCCAGGTTATTGAGTGTATAGGCAGTGTATAGCTCATATATTTCCAAACGAGAGGTTTTTGGCGAGGGTATCTGACTTTCTATGAGATCTATGCCTGTGACAGCCTTCTTTCTGTTTAACTTGGCACTGTATTGGGTCGACCCTGTCATATGATAGTATTCAGATGTAGTGCATCTTCGCACTTGTCTGTTATATTCAAGGCCAATAGCAGCAGTAAAAACAGACTTTCTTCCGGGATCCAGGGTAATAGGTAAATAAGTATTGTCAACTTCATCCAGAGAGAAATCATCAAGAGTGAGGTCAAATTTTTGGAACAAGGCACCATGGCCAGATTGTTGTCTTTTATAAAAAAGAAAATCAACTGAAAACCCATCCGTTCTGACAATATTACCAAAGAGCTCTTTGTTATCACCATTCGGTGTTAGTTCAGAGATACTACAAGTGCCCAAGAAGTTAAAGCTCATACATTATACTCGACTGTATACCGTATTAACTGTATGCTTACCTTTTGTACCGGAGTTTCTTGAAATCAAAGACATGGAAAAACAGCTCTAATTGGCTTTGGTAATTGCGGGGTAAAGAACGTTTCACAAAAGAAGACAGAGCGTTCACGCTCAAGGTAATGAACCTCCATTGAACGGAAACCTTTGGCAGTAAGGATAGCAATTTTGGAAGAGGACGTCGTCGTACGTCAAATGGTTTATGATCATCGTGTTCGCTCTCAAATTCTGCGTTCAAAGATAACAAAAAGAGTACGAAAGACCCAGGATCAGCGGATAATGTCTTCATGTTCACTTTCTTCCCCAGCTTCTTCTTCCAAGGTTCACAGAAGGTTTGGATCTTTGCTTTTATATCTTTGGTAAGGTAGTCATCAGTTGGCCATTTAGGTTTTCCTTGGCATATCTCTTGATAGCAGAAATCACTTGTGACCTTTTTGACAAGCTTCCAAGGCATACACTACGCAAGATGAGAGCTTTTTTTAAAATTCATGTAAGACCCCAAGTAATATTGAGTTGCAACTTACCACAAATGCCGTTTGTATTTTATATATCAAAAAATAGAGAAGTTTCTCCTCAAAATTTTCCACTATACTGTTCGTATAGGAAGTAGCAATTTCGGTGCATGCTTCTGTAATGGCTTGACTAAGTCCAGGAAAGAGCTTGACAGGGAAGACAATCTTAGGGTAAGTCGTTTTAAAAGAATCAAACGAGCTCAGTAATTGTTGTGATATCAGCCTACTATTTGTTGGTCTTTGTCCATTCACTAGCTGTATCATAGAGTACCAGAAATTTTGTGTAAAGATACATTTAATACACTTTGGCTCAGCAAGAGTGGCATTTTCCAAGACGTAATAATTCACAAAGAGCTTGGCTCTAAGAATCAAGTTGCGGATAATAGAGCAAGCTTCAACAACTTTTGACTTGAATGTGTTGCGATAGTCACCAAAAACACAGTTATCAAGAGGCAGCCTTCTTGTAAACGCCTTGTAATTACTTCCCAAATGATGTTGAAAGACCTCTGCCTTTGATAATACATGTTGAGGACACAGAGGAGAACGCACCGATTTATGTCCTGGTTGCTTGCATTTGGTACAACATGCATTGTCTTCATCTGGGTCTTCATTATTCTCTTTCCTTGCTTTCTTCTTTTCCTTCCTGATTTCAAAGTTCTGTTTGCGTTTTGTGCCTTTCGAACCAACTATAGGTACAATGAAGTCGCTTACTAATGATGAATTTACCAACTTTTAAAGCCACATGAGGTGCTTACCTTGATCTGCAGTTTCCGGCTCATATAATTCACATTTAAAGTATTGTTTGGTGTAGTGACCCCCTTTACCGCAATCAATACACGTTACATCTAACAGTACACGATGATTAATCTATACATATATATATGATTAGGTAGATAGGCTTTCAAAAGGCAAGTTACCATTAACAGCACTTGATTTTTTCTTTTCAAAAATTTGCTTTTTCTTTTCATAAATTATTGTTTTGAACATGGGTCATAGTATGTATCTTAAAAACGTGAAATAAAAGTGAAAGAGACAACATTTGACTCTAAGAGAGCAATATATTTTATAGTGCTTATCTTTGAAAGTCACCCATGAACGCATACAAAAACATTGACAACAGATAATATAACCATCCCGTTCCGCTATGGTATCTGTTATACTATGGCCCTCAGCCCTATCAATTGGTTTGATGTCAATCAGTTCAAAGTTGACCTTTTTTGGAACTCAGGCACCGACGAATATCGTTGGTCTCGGAACACATCGTCATTTAATAGAAAAGTTGTCAAGCTTTTTGTGTAATTTGGCCTATTGCAAGATAACGTCAATAAGACCATTATTGGCGACTTTCTTACTAATAGAGACTCATTTCTTGGGTTCGATTGTATGTCATCCTTAATGCTGCTTGAATATCACTGAATAATGAGTATCCAAATATCCAAAATATTATGGACTTTTCTAAAAATATTTTTTAATAAATCTAAAATTAAAATGTATATTGTCCATTAAAAATTGTAAATCGTCTAAAATATAAGGTAAAATACGCTTATTACCTAACGCATAGAAGCCGTCGGTTCTGAAGAACCTGCAGCGCCATTTTCGTTGCGGCGACTGCTTAAAGTATTTCGGGACGGCCATTGATATTTCATATGGAATCTGTAATACGAAGCATATTCGTTGTCGCATTCACATTGTATTGCCATACAATACCGCAAGTGTTGCAAGCTTTTGGTACCGTATATCAATGATCCATCAGCCGTCTTTACTTTTATTCACATCCTTACCCAGGCAGCCGTTACAGACCTACAAAAGAGGTATTTGCGAATCGTAGCTTACAATTGTAAACGCACAAAATTTTGACAACAAAATCGAGACTCATTTACTTACCATTCCATCGGGTACTGACAACGATAGATTGTTGTTACAGTAAGGTTAACTATTATTATTGCTTTCTATTAGACAAAACGGGGACATCAGAGATAAGATCAGCGGCTTACTTGTCAGCACTGCTAAATTCTAAAAGTTGAAGGAACGTAAAAAAAAGTAATTCAATAGCCGATGGTAAAAAAGCTGTAGTTCCTTTCCGTGATTCATTTGTCCTCGATTAGATGTACCTTTTCAAGGTACGACAGCTCGTTCCTCATTTTTCATTAAGCTTTCTTTCTTTTTCTTGAAAAAACGTACGTTCCTCTTAATATACTCCTTGTTTAAAAGTGTAGCATATTTCGCAGTATATAGCTTTTATTCATAAAAGAACAAAGGTAAAGAGTGAAAAACAAAGCAGCTTTTATGACCATTATTCCGGAGAGTCAGACGAAAGGAGGCGTCACTATTCAGTCCTCAGCACCTTTGTATTCGCACAGAACCCACGATAAGGATAAGATACCCCATCTACATCAGTCGTCACCACAAGTGAAGCTTAATCTGAATGCAGACTATTTATTGGCTCAACAACAACCGACGGCATATGGTCACGTAGATAATAAAGAAAACATTAACTACAGCAATCACCTTCACCACGATGAGACTTATGCCCACGATGACCATCACGAACACCATGACCACCATGGCCACCGTGGCCACCATGACCATGCCAACCATTATGACCATCTTGGCCATGAACATAACCACAATCATCAGAAACACAGCCACGATCACCATGAACATAAACATGCTCACCCAATGCATGACCACAAACATACGTATACACCCGTTTTTACAAAGCCCTTACCGTCTTGGTCGACTATCTTCTCAAACCTGATTCCTGTTCAAAAAACAATATTCACGTGGTTCTTAATCCATTTTTCAATTGGTGCTTGGTTATATTGCTTAGGAATGAGTCGAGAAAGTTTATGTAAGTTAAAATTACAACTCTGATAACTTTGAACAACCGAGATAACCCCTCTTAAAATCCACATACATTACTTGTTTACAGCCCTTATTGGGTTCGGCTATCTTATGTTTTTTGATGCATTGGGTGTTCTGAACTGCTTTGTGTCCAGCATTTTGAGGACGAATTCAAATTTCGGTATCTCCAACACAAAGAGACCTTATGGAGCACACCGATACGAAATTGTTTTTGCATTGGGAACAACTATCTATTTATTATTCGCTACAATGCATAACACCAAAGAGTCCTTAGAGCATTTCTTATTGCAAGATCATCATGCCGGTGAAGCGCATGAAGGTGAACAGTAAGTAACAGCAAAGATAGAGAGAGATTATTAGTGTGTACTTTCTAAAGCAAGCAATTCTTTCATACCTAGACATCATTCCTCTTCTGGCCTTACTCCACAAATGTTTTTCGCTATGGGAGCAGGTATTGCTGCGACTTGTCTATCGAGTATTGCGTTAAAAAACCACGAAAATTTCGTCCGCTGTAAGCTCATACTTTGATCGGTTTTAACGATGCACACACAATCTCATTGTAGCTTTTATTGACTGTAGACCTGCGACGAAGACCTATGACAGTTCATGGATTTGCTTACAATGTCATTAATCGCGCTAGAGGCAATCCTATCCACGTTTTATTGTCAAACACCTATTCCTTTTCTATTGCGTCTTGTGGTGCTACGATTTTAATTATGTATCTGTTTGGCTTTGCGACACCTCTTATGGATAAGTCGGTTGCTTTAATGGAATCAGTCGTTATGTTCTACTTAGGATATCCAACAGCAAAAGCCTTAGCCAAGGTACTATTACAAACAGCCCCTGGAAGTGTACAAAGTGGAGTAGATAACAGGCTTAGAGAGGTAGGAAATGATGCTGTCCAAATGACTAGTAAAAAAAAAAAAAAAAAGAAAAAAAGAATGCTTACATCTTCATTTTTGGCCATAGTTATCTCAAGAGCCTAATATCATTCAAGCTAATAGAGTTCATTTCTGGCAAACAACCTATGGAAAATGTGTCGGAACAGTAGAAGTACATGTCAAACCAGAAGCAGACGAACAATCCATACTACAAGTTGTATATCAAAAATTAGAAGGACTAACCACGAGTGAAGAAGGTCAAAATGAGCTTACTGTTAGCATCGTTAAACAATAAATCAGAGATATAGTGAACACGAATAAACTCCTGAATTCTGAACAGTCAGGGAAGTACACAAATAAGTGATCCCAAGAAATCCTCATTTTGGGTTCCCCCATTGCATATTGAGCTTTAAAAAGAACTGAACTCCTGAAGAGCCCAATAAGGAAAATGCCTCTTTTATTTTATTTTTTTTTGGTTGCTTTAAATGATTTGCTTTTGTTGCCTTGATTCTCTTATATCTTTCTTTTTGAGGGACCCTCAATTAAAGCCCAACAAACTAAAATGACAGAACCTGATCTCAAGCTTAATCTACCCAATTGGTTAGGCTATATCATGACGATAACAGGTGTCACCGGATTTGCAGGCGTCATTTTGTTATATGCTTGTCAATGTAAACTTATCTATCCTGCAAACTATCCAGAAGGCTCTCGGGAAGAAGTAAACTGTTTTTAAAATCTCAGTCAATAGAAAGGAGTTACTTACACATACTGAATGCCTTATCATTTTTTTCGGATTCACAAAGGTAGCCGTACCAAGTGATTATGGCATGAACTATATTGAAGAGACATTAAGAACAAGAGATGGCGTTCATCTCAAAAGTTATATAATACTTCAACCCAATGAGGATGAGGCAAAGAGACGACCGACCATTCTTTATTTTCATGTAAAATGGTTTTTATAGTGCGAAACCGCTGTCTTGGCGTAGATAAATCAAAAGGTTGCTGAATGTACTTTTTCTTGTCTACTTCTAATAGGCTAATGCAGGCAATATGGTAACAAAAACGATGAAAGAATGATCATAAAAAACCAAACTAAGTCAGCTTGTGTCAATTAGGGCCATCGTTTACCTATTGCTAAGCAGTTTTATAACCGTTACAAATGTAATGTAGTCATGCTATCTTACAGAGGTTACGGTAAAAGTGACGGTAGCCCCAATGAAAAAGGCTTGAAAATCGACTCACAGGTAGATGAAGAGCTTGTTTGATACGAGAGAAAAAAACAAAAGTTGTTTATATGGAATGTATATTTTGATAGACTATGTTGGATTATGTTAGAGAGCATCCTATTCTAAGAACCACCCCTTTAGTCGCTTATGGCCAATCTATAGGCGGTGCCGTAGCTATTGACCTTGTTTCACGCAATGAAGATTCATTCAGCGGTTTAATGCTAGAAAACACATTTCTTAGTATGCCTAAAGTGATACCCCATGTGATGCCATTTCTAAAATATGCCACCTTTTTATGCCATCAACATTGGTACAGTGAAAAAGCAATCAAGAACATTGTTAATACGCCGATTTTATTCTTAGCAGGCGCTAAAGATGAACTGGTGCCGCCTAGCCATATGTTGAGGTTGAAAGAATTGAGCGAGACACGTGCAGGCAAAGTTTGGGCATCATTTCCTAACGGGATGCACAATAATACCTGTATGCAACCTGGGTATTTTACAGCTATACAGAATTATTTGTCAACACATATATTGAAGGAAGAGCTAGGAGAACGCTCCGGTACAGGCTATCCCACAACTCAACAAGTTGAGCCTAAAGAAACAGAAGATGAAGCAACTGTAGAAGCAGGTTATGTTGATGGGCAAATAGTGGGTGAAGATAAAGAGAATAATCAATCTTACCAATTAGTGTCAGGCCTTGCTGATGAGAAAGGGCAAACACATAACTTTACAGTGAAAGAAGTTTATTTGGACAAAGACGATTAAAAAGTAACATTAGTCTATTGGCCGGGGAATTTTTGCATGAAAAAAAAAAAAGTAATAAACTTTTTAATTTAGCTACGCTCTGATCTACAGAGTTCTGAGTCTTTTCTTCAATTATTTGCATATGTATAGTTTTTTGAAAAAGAGAGAATATGGACTTATAGCACCCTTACAGCTGAAACGAGCAGAAATCACGAAACGCGCATATAACCTGGAATTAAGTAAAACAAAAGAGTTGGCACTTTTTCAAAGAGGTGACTAGTTGAGATTGAACTTTGGTATTGAATGACATGGCCAGAGATGCTAACAATTGACGTATCGTTGTAATTGTGAATAACAGGTGGTGTCAGTGCACTTCAAGTTGATTGTACTGAGCAGAAATAGTAAGCACCTAGAATGAAAATGAATGATCGACATATGTAAAGTGACTTACCGGTCGTTTTTGTGCTTTGATTGTGACATATGTAAGTCTTCTGACAGGCGGTGGCGATGGCAAAGTCCATGTCTTTGATCTCGACTTTCAAAACCGTGAAAATAAACGAAATGAACCCATTGGAAGTTGCGAACGGTACATATGTCAACAATACTCAAATGAAATGTGATATATACTCTTCCCCTTCTCGTATTGACAGTTCAGGCAAAAACTATGCATTTTTTTTCATTAGAGGGGATCGACATAAATATGCTGTTACCTCAGTGTCATGGTATCCTTTTGATACAGGAATCTTCATCACATCTAGCCACGATACAACCATAAAAGTTTGGGATACCAATACAATGAAGCCTGAATATGAGTTTGCTTTGGAATCAAGAGTTAATTGTCAGGCAATATCACCTATAGCTTCGCATTGTTTGGTAGCTAGTAAAGTCTAATTGTCAGTACCGTACAACTGCAGAATATGTTATTCACTTTCAATTTATAAAGGTGCGGCAGCTGAACCGAGGGTCAGGTTGTGCGACTTAAATAATGGCGCCTTTACGCATACCTTAACCGGTCATTCTGGCTCTGTGTTATCCTGTACATGGTCCACGACGCAAGAATTTATTCTATATTCTGGAGGGTGAGTTGGTCCTACTTTTTGATAACTTAGTATAGCTGATGTATTCATATTGTTATATTTTTTTGGTTTGCAATTATGGCAAATAGAGATGATCGAACAATTCGTGTTTGGGATATCCGAAGAGCAGCATCGTGTTTAATGTCACTCGATCAGGACAATGCAGGTAAGATGGATACATCAACTTGATATTCAACAAATAAAATATAATATTTTCAAGGAGCCCCTACTCAAATTATCTCGCTAAATAATCCATTGCAGTGGATCGAGACCCTTTATCTGATACCAATTTCGCACATGGCAGAGGAGTCAACGGCTTAGTGATGACAAAAGATGGCCAATTTCTGGTGTCACTTGGGTTAGATGAAAAGATCCGATTATGGGACACAGCTACAGGGCATAACACTTTTGTCAATTACGGGACAGCATTCCGCAATCGTTATTACTTTTACTTAACTGCGGCTATATCAGATCAGGACGTATGGCCTCCGCTGTTGTATATACCAAGTGATGATCGACAAGTGCTTCTATACAAACTATTAGATGGCCAGTTGGTAAGAAGGTTGAAGGGTGCTTATGGCAGAGTAACATCGGTAGCTACTAGGCATGCATTTCAAGAAATCTATAGTGGTTCCAACGCCAATGACATTTTAATCTGGGAGCCATCGTTAGAGGGCACGAAAATATTGGACGAATTCGAGGAAGTAAAGTATAGTCATTCTTATAATAAAAAACGTAGCCTTTTTTTAAGGTTTCTAATTGTTATTCATATAACTGTTTTTAGGATGACTTAGATGCATGGAGTGCAAGCGATGAGGAAGCGGAAGCATGAACTGTACATATATTCAGATACCACACATTTATGAAAACTTACGTATACTGCGACCTGACGGCAGTTTTTACCCGACTATTGATAAACATACAACCTCATCTATGTCTTTATTAATCCCATTCTTCAGCAAAGTGTTGGAAAGACTGGATGTAGCATATGGTCTTCGTGCCTACCAAAAGCGTATAAAAAGCGACGCCCTTTCTTTCCGAAGAACTTACTCTTTGTGTAACAGTAATACCAACACAAACAGTTTTACAGTAAAGCAGACAAAGCCCAATTTCAAAGCTCTTTTCAAAAAAAAAAAAAAAAAAAAAAAAAAAAAAGCATAATGGCATGACCTATATATAGCTTGTTACAACATCCTTTCTTACATTTATCTTTCTTTTTTCATCCACCTCACATCTTCTGTTCAGTATTCTGATTTTTAACAGTTATCTATTTGACCAACGAGTAAAAAATGGGTTGTTGCATGTCTCACTCCTTTTTTGAAAAGGTAATAATATACTTCATTTAGCAAACTAGCAAATTTTTTGATAGCTAACAATTGTATATCAACTATAATTTACAGGAAACCGTCTACGAAGTTACTTTAGACTCGAATGGTGTCGCTCAACGTGTTCCTAAAGGACAAGGAACACATTATATTCATATCTCTCCTAACAATGAAACACACCTTGAAGAAAAGGTATAATCCACTGATTATATTTTAACAACACTTAGCCACAAAGTCAAAAATCGTATTAATAGTATCTTCAATACTTGATCTTCCAGCGCCATTCCGATATGATCCAACCGAATATTGACAATGATAATTATAATAGCAAAAGCAGCAGATGGCCAACATTATCAATACCTCAATTCTACAATAAGCACAGTGTCAATCCTCTTCAAGAAGGCGATCAAAAGAACGACACAACACGACAAAAGCCAGAAATGAAAGAACAGCAAGTAAGGTATTAGCTACGGTGCTCTTAATTTGATGTTTGCAAACAACAGTGACCACGGCGAAAAAAGGAAAAAAAAAGAAAAAAATAAAAAACACAACGCCAAACACGCTTCCTCAGCTGCGAAAAAGAAAAAGCTGGCGAGCCTATAGCTTTTTTTTTTTGTTAAAATCATCTCGAAACATAATCATGTAGTAACATTCTTAAATTTTATCTTATCCTATATTATTCTATTCTTCTATCTATTTAATATCATCACTATTCCTATTATACGTCACTTTAGATTTAACACTCTGCTGTTTGTGCTTGCTCGTTCATTTTATTCAATACCATATAACATAAAGTCATTTCCTCCTGTATGCACATGGCTGCACTGAAAGTTGTGTTTCATCAATGTACCTGCTTTCCATGGTAAAGAGAGTTGAACTACTGGTAGACTCTTACACCGCTCTATCAAAGCTTGTAATCTTTTTATCATTCGACCGGCAAAGAGTTGAGTGGTAATTCTGAAAGTGAGTGGCGAAACATTCAGTTTCTTAATTTTAAGGTTGCGAAAACGTCCCATTTGCTAGTAGGCTTTATCTTGGATGACAGAATAGATTTTTTGTGGACCTGATCACAATTCCATCATTGTCATGTTGTTCAAACACCAAGAAAAAACAAACAAGTTTCTTTTTTCTAGTGTCACAAGACC
Organism: Mycotypha africana; assembly: GCF_025528875.1. NCBI lineage: Eukaryota > Fungi > Mucoromycota > Mucoromycetes > Mucorales > Mycotyphaceae > Mycotypha > Mycotypha africana. The sequence continues at coordinate 1,625,360 of NW_026515729.1, forward strand.
TCAACAACTTTGACACTATGTAAACCAAGGAAACATATCCAAGCAGAATTATTGATATATTTGTTTATCTTCAAAGCTCTTATCAGTATACAATGCTAACACAACTGCTGATGAAGATGTATCTACTTATCCACGCCTCTTTGTTATTGACATCGTTATTCATTTGCTGATTCAATAGTATGATATACGATTAAATTCAGTTGTTTCAAGAAAGTTGCACAATATCTCCAGGAATTATTGAAAAACATATCAATAGATTAGGGCTGTTTCGTTTAGCTCATCAGTGTTGAAAATTGCAAAAATTAGGGCTTAGGCACATGATGTAGCTGAATTTTTCTTTTCTATCCTAAGCGGGTCGAAGCAGAATAGTTCGCATAAAGTCATTTGTTGTGTGCAGCGGTATGTCTTGTGATATAAGAGCAAAGATGAATGGGAAATGAGCTTCTTACAGATACGTGGTTAGGAACAACTCGAAAAGGGAAGCGGACGGAGATGTTCGCATGCAAAAACTTCTCATTACAACAGCAGTTTCTCTATTTTATTAATTGCTACCTCAGTTAATATTCTAACAGCATTTATCTTTAATCAATTACCGGAACAGATGTTAAGGAAGTATAAAAACTTAGCATACGGTTGTCGTATTGAAAACCATAGGCCGATGACCGAAGGTGAAAGGGCTTCACAACATATCCGCATAAGAGCCTGGGACGTACCGTGTAACTCCGGACAATACTACCTTGCAAACTGGTTTTCACATTGCCCTTTCATACTTAGTGGATCGGTATTAAATTTGGATGGATCTAATGTGTACGCATGTCAACAACAACTTGAAAGGAGAGCTCCAAAGAAAATCTCTGTAGTTTACTTCCTAGGCCACATTATTCGAAAGATTGGCGGTCGCTACAGAATAACAAAAAATGGAAAGGTAGGAAATGAAGTCCTGACCATCTATTGGATCATGCATTTATTTCCATTGACGTACAAACTATAAGCGCCGTCAGGACAGAGCAAACCGTTGCTAGAAATGTTAAGGCCACAGCTGGCAGTAGCAAAGCTTACTTCTAAGAGGAAGGAGATGCAGTTCAAATAACTGACGCCTTCCTAGTCTATGTGGTCATTCAGTCTCATTGGGAGACAGATTTGTCTTCTGAGAGCTCACCACTGTCATTGAAGGGCCGTTTGTATTGGACAGAGTCGTCTTCACTATAGCTAAATAATCTTGATAAAAGTATTCAAACACTAAGTAATACAAAATTGACGAACCGATGCTTGTGACACTCAGCACCATCATGGGAAAACCTAGGATAAGTAGAAGCAGAGAGGAACTTGAGCCATCATTCAAGTAACTGCAATGGCAGTTTTCCGGGGGGGGGTTTCTTCTAAAAGAATTCTTCAGATTAGTGATGAAGAAGGTGAGGCCACATTGCTTATGCCATGCTTGTTGTATATATAATGTATATTTTCTCGGTATCTCAGTTTCAGGAAACTGCATCAAAATATGACACACACAATATTATAGAACGATACCACGTTGATATATTTGTCGACGCTAGTGAATAAAATTGAAATCAAATTTAAAACCCTTATCATAGGGGGCTCTTCCCTTGCCAAAAGATGTTCATTCCAGTATAAGCAGAGTTATCACTAGTAGCTATGTGTAGCAACTGTGTCATCAATTTGTAAAATAACCCATAAAGCAACATTATCAATTATGTACCATTTGACAAAAGTCACACTCGCTTCCAGAGGTTATACACCAGGGAATATTGTATTACTTGTATCCTTGAAATACTGTTAACTTCGGTCATTATGAAAAGAGCTGTCTGCCCGTTGAAATTGTGATTACCTGAATCCGGAACAGAAGCGTTGGGCCGTTACAGTACTTTCTCGTACCACTAACCAGATACAGCTCGATAACTTGCAAACTATATACTATGTTTACGTGGCTGCTCAAAATATCGATAGATAAATAAGCTGTTACTGAGCGAGATAGACGATATCAATTAACTGTTAATTGAAGCCCAGCGTACAATATTGGGTTGTAGCCTCAACATGAGACCCTGAAAAAAAACTATTCTGTTAGAATAGCAAGTACTGAATTTACACTACAATCAATTTGAAATCGTTGCTTTCTAAGCATTCTGTATTTTGATTGTGGCATGTTTAAAATTCTCGTCTACTTTCTGAGCAATGTAGAGTCTAGATATTGGGTGCAGCATATAATACAGCATTGAATCTAATAGATCCTTTTTTTTTTTTTTAATTACACTCCGCATTTATTCTTACGAAGGATTGCTACTTTTGTATTGACATCTTTCTTTAGTGAAATTTACATAGTGCTACGTTGATTGCTGAAATTACTCGAAAACGATCAAAAGCAGCTGTAAAGGGCCATCAGTCGGTAAAATAGCAATAATTCATGGCGCCTCATTGCAGCTATACAGACCATGCGACAATTTTGGGAAAGCCTTTTATAGTCATTGTAGATATAAATTATTTTTGGATCAGAGAACATATTTTTATTTTCTTTTAACCATAAAATAAAAGTAGTTGATAATAATAGAGAAAGGAGAATAAGAGCTGTACTAAATAAAGTTATGCTAAGTAAAGGAGAGTGGTAGGATATCTACAATTTTTATATGATTTGAAAGTTGCGCTTTCTTTTTATCAATGATAAAGCTGCTGTGGTGGGTGACCTCCCTAGATAGTCAAAAAGGAAGAACAAAGAAATCAGAAAAAGGGGTCCAGGGCAGACAGACAAAACACACACAGACTTATTACTCCACATGCATCCAGACACTCAAAAATTTCACGCATTCACACACACATTATATGCCGAGCCATCATCTCAAATTGGAAATACAAGCACGGAATCATATCTTTTTTTTTCCTGTGCAACTTTTTGTGTGTGTGTGTATGTGTTTGGGTGTATTATAGCGTGTAGGTGTGCACGGTGTAATACTTTAACTTTTTCCTTTTGAATATAGGCATTCAAAAAAGAAAGAAAAGAAAAAAACTTACCATAGAAGGAGATGTAGTCGAACCTACAACTGTTGAAGGAAGGTAACTATTTTCATCATCATTACTGTCATTATTCGTGATTTGCTGCTGTTGTTGATGTTGCTGTTGATCTTCTTCTTCGAAGGAATTTAAACAGGATTGAATCAAATTTTTGCCCTCTGGTTTAGTCACTAATGGTTGTAATTTAGGCGTAGTAAATGTATAGACAAGTCCGGTTTCAGACACCACTAACAATAAGACTTGCGTTCCTGTAAGTGTACTTAGCTCGTAAGCCTAATATCATGCATGAATGTAACGAGTCAATATGTATACAGATGTATGTTATGTGTGCGTGGCATAGAAAAGAATTATACCTTCTTCATGATACCAGCTTTTCTTTTTGAAAAGGTTATATGTCTTCTTGTCTTGTCTTCTATAAATTCAATCTTTATCTTACGACGACCGGATCTTTTAGAGGGACTGTTTGCATTATTGCTATTCAATTCTTCGTCATCTGGATCCTCTTCGTCTTCTATTCCTGCAGTTGCTGTCATATCATGTGTTTGGCCGATATCCTGCTGTTGTTGTTGCTGTTGTAGGCTGTTGCTATTGTTACTATTTGTCGTAGTGGCAGTAGTAGTAGTGTTCAATAATGAAGCAGGCGGTTGATATTGTCTTGGTTGAAGCGGTTGAGTGCTATAAGATTGTAATCGAGTAGATTGCATTAAATACTGTTGCTGTTGCTGCTGGTGTTGCTGCTGGTGTTGTTGTTGGTTATAATAGGATTGCATTGATAAAAAAGGTAAGTATTAGAATATCGTTCCAATGAGATAAACTTTATATGAATACTTGATTTGGGAAAGAAGGGAACAGAAATATATATAGAACAAAGAAAGCAGCGATTAAGCAAAAAGGAAAAAGGGGAAAGGGAATAGAGTCTTTTGTCTTTTTTTTTTTTTTTTTTTTTTTTTTTTTTTTTGACCGCAAAGATAATCCCTCCCCATCCTTTCTCCCTTCGAATCATATAGCAACTTTCATTATGCATTTAACTCATCTAAGAATTGCATGACTCTATAAACTTATATGGTTGTACAATAAAAGAATTATTATCCAATAAAACAGTGAAGATTTCATTATCTCCTTAAAATAGGATGGATAGTATAATAGAATAAACTAGAAACTAGAATGTGCACTATCTAACTTCAACCTTTTCTGCTGGTTAGCTTGATGTGCGAGCCATTGTTGCTGCTGACCTGTTGCGAGAGAGAAAGGCGCGGTAACAGTAGTAGCGTTGGTAATAGCATTGATGGCAGTAGGTATGCTAGATTTGGACAATTCTGATGTCGCAGAGGAAGCGGTCGACGCGTTTGATGCTTGGGGTATTATAGTAGTGGCAGTAACAGCAGCATTTTGTAGTACAGTTAAGTCATCGGCGGTAGCACTGGTAGCAGAATTATCTATAGGTGTAATTATTGGCGTTGTTGTTGCTGAGGTATCTAGAGATACATCACTATTACCCATAATAGGAATAGAATAAAGCACTGTGGATAGTAACGCTTGAGCAGCAGAAGCAGCAGCAATAGTATTAGCATCTCTGCTTGAAGATGTTGCTGTTAAGTTGATAACCTCATCATTATTGCTTACACTTGCTTCTGTCTTGCTGTTATTGTCAACTTCATCAAGAAGTTGTAATTGCTGATGATGATAAGCATTGCCAAGTGAATAATTCTGCTGGAGCAAATGCAATTGCTGTTGATGCTGTCTTCTAACCACTAAATGCGCACAATATCTTTCTAACAAGGTACCCAATGAACCTTGATTGAAAGGTTTTGGCAAAACATCTGTCATACCGCTCATAAAGTATTGTTGAATATCTTGCTCGGTAATGTTGGACGTCATTGAGATGATTGGCGTCCAAGTATCGTACTGACGAATATTGCGCGTTGCTGATATCCCGTCAAGTCTAGGCATCATGATGTCCATGAGTACGAGATCATATTTTCCAACACCTAATTTACGAACAGCCTCCATGCCGTCAACAGCGACATCGATGGTGCAACCAGCAATCTGGAGTAAACGGGTAGAAAGACGACGAAACAGAGAATCATCGTCAACAAGTAAAACACGAGGTGGGACTGACCATCCCACATGCAAACGTTTTCGTTTGCGACTAATGCTACTGGTGTTGTTATTAGAAGGTAACGACGTTGACGCAGTTGAAACAGAAGCAGATTTCATAGCGTTGATAACGGGTATAGCTGCATCATTAGACACAGTCGAAGTCGGAGTGATAGCAGTGCCTTTAATGGCTGCTTTGGTAATGGTTTTATGTACAGAGGCAGTGCCTTTTATATCATTATGACACTTATCAATGGTGACAGGTTTCATTTGTGAATGCTGTTGCTGATACCTGTGATGGTCTGATTTCACTGTCATGGGCGCTGGATGGACAAATTTGGAATTGTTTGCATTAATCAACTCGCTGTTTGGCAAAATAGTTGTTGCGTTTGATGAAACAGTAGGAACATCAGTGGAATTAACAGCAATTGCAGCACTGTTGGTGGGATCAAGTATTGAATTATCAGGGGAGATATAACTATTTTTAGATGCTAATGGTAACTGTTGTTGGTGATGCTTTCTATGGAGAGGATAGTGTTGTTGCTTTTGTCGTTTATTCGGAAATTCAATTGTTGTCCTTGAAGACACTATACTAGCAAAACGCTCTAATTGTTTTTCGCAAGCAGACGATAGATTTTGATAGCTCAGAAGAATTGCTTCCACTTTTTCATATACATTTGAATTTTGAGAATCGTTGTTGTGATTAGCCTCCTTGAAATATTCAAGAATATCTTCCATCAGCCTATCTTGATGTCGCATATCATTTTCCGAAGACTTGATAGTCCCCAAAATAACACTGTACTTTTCATTAAAGACATCCAATTTGGAAGTTATCTTCTTTTGAGATTTGTCAAGTTCGATGATTTCTTTTTGTAGGCTTTTGGTAAGCTTCTTTATTTCTTCTAGCGACGAAGTAAGTGCAGAATAAGACGATGCTGCTGCTGCTTTGGAGGAAGCTGAAGAAAACAAGCTTCCCGGTTTTCCTGTTGGTTTTCTCTAATGGAAGATGAAGATTGAAACAATGGTATTGAGCTTTAACGTCTTTTGTATTCAGTCTCTAATGATAAATACCTTAATTCCTTCCAATAACTCTCTTCGATTATATTTGAAATTGGGGTGTTGGAATTCCCAAGCCTACCATTAAACACCCATGGCTTCAACGTAAGTCTAATTGGATAATACAATAAATGAAAAAGGGCACCTTTGACTCCGTACCTGTTCTCCGTAAATACGCTGGGCTTCATCAGGCAACTTCAACTTATGAAAATCATACTTGTTCAACTGACGTACAAAGCTCTGGAAATTGGAATGCTTAAAATGTTTTGGTAATATGTGACGAGCGAACTCATTGGTATCTTTGACAACAAATGTATCTCCATTAACGCCCCAGGAAAAAACGTCTGGATAAGAGTTCTCTTCAAGCATACTAAGTGAGTCATTTCAACAATGGTGACATAAGAATCTCAACAAAAAAGCTGATCGCTGAAAAACAATAAAATAAAAGAAAAAGCACATAGACCACAATAATACCTACCCAAACAGTTTCTTTACAAATTCAGGTATGTTGTTCGAATTCATTGTCATTTTCGTGAGATTACTGCTATTGTTTGGTCTGTTATCCTCGAAAAAATCAGAAGAAGAAGATGAAGAAGAAGTTGTGCCAAGCATAGTTATCGCTCCAACACACAGCTTATTACTTTTTTTTAATGAAAACTATAAAGGTAAAACCAGAAAAAGGAAATTGAAATTGAGATCCATTTCATTGCATTTGTGTGAAGGAAAAGAATCTAGAACCAAAATTACGTAAGCAATCCCTTCTATCATAGAAAAAAATCTAGTTGTGTCTGAAAAACTTCATGCCCATCCAATTCCACAAAACCCAATAGATCCAAACAATAGCCGTGATGGGAATTAGCAAACAATAATAATCATCATATTTGATCCAATCTAAAATCTTTAGGAAGCTATTAGGTCAGTATTATGAAAAGGCCATCCCTCTCATTCATAGCTCTACCTTTATATGGGTATCTGGCATATATTTACTTGCGACAATAGAATAAAGTGTCGATGTAAACATAATGAATGTAGCGATCAAGAGCATGTAACCATACAAATACGTTGTATCGGGTATTGTTTTTGGTAAATGAACAGTCATTCTTCTTGCAAGAGTCGAGTTTGTGTTGCGTACATGAGGATGATGGTAGTACTGCTGATGTGGCAAATAGTTGCTACTGGAAACTGTGAAAGTACTTCCACCGTTGCTATAACTATTGATGCTATTGCAGACATTTTCATTATTGCCTAATGCACGCGGAATGAGTATCGATTTTGAAGAGCGTCTGCGGTATTGTGCGTGCATTCAGAAATTAACGTAAACCATTGAGTTTTTAAGTCGGGTGGAAGAGATCTAAATTATCTCGAGGAACAGAAACAAGTTATTTTTATTTCTTATTTTGTGGGAGATAATCTCTTGACAAGTCAATATGCGACAAATGGGTGTTTGTAATCTTGATTCTCTTATTTCTTGTTTTCGTTTTCTTCGGTTTCGAGTCTGAGGTAACTTTCTGTTCAAACACTTCCATCGTCTTCAATCCTGCTTGCTCAAGTGCTTTTGGTAGATCGGTTTCATCAGGAATCTTGATTTCCGTCCACATCTTTTTGAATTCCGGATCCATGTGCGTATTATATTGACGATCATTGCAAAACAAGACACGTGGGTTACCATCTTTGTTTCGAACCACCAAAATCTGTCCTTCAGTCGCTAATTCTTCGACTGCACTACTTAGTTTCGAATATGAATCCTTTAAATCTTTATAATCCATGCCTCCTTCATTTCTCTTCTGAAGCAATAATTCCAATAGGTCTTCTTTGCTCTTAATTTGATATGTAGGCTATCGAATACACATCCATGTAGTGAGTTATACGAGCTTGAACGGAAATCATATGGAGAAATTTGATAGGGCACTTTACTTTATACTCAAAGGTTTGATTGATTGGATCATATTCGATCTTTTCAGTGTGCGTTAACTTATGCCATATATCAGGTATTTTACTGATGTCTACTTTCGTGCGCGATGTAATACTAACGACTGACTGTGGCGTATCACTATCCTGCAATCATGTCAGTTTGATATAATTCCAAGTGAAAATCACATTGGCAGTTAAGCAACGCTCATCTGCTTGTCTCCTTACTTTTAAGAACTGTATGACCGTATAAAGTTGGCTCATCGCATGGGTACCAGTGCCAGTATTGGCAGGCTGTGAATAAACTATGTTGATCATGAAAAGCTTTTTGTTAGATCCTGCTCCTGAATCCTTACTGAGCAGACTGTTTGGCGAGAAAGTATGTACCGGTTGGCCTCTTTCTTTTTTTAGATCCTGTAACAGATTCAAAAGCTGCTTTGGTATTCATTGCAATCCCAGCCGATGTTGAGCTAGCTGCATTTTCTTTTGGAGCAGAAGCTTGCCCTGCACGTTTAACATGAATCTCAGTACTAGCTTTAGCTCCTTTCTTGAATTTAGCAAGCTGATCACCGAGGGAAGACATTTTTTTTCTTTCTTATGAGCGATCTATTTTGGACTGTAGTAGTGTCGTGATAGTTTTAAAGAGAAAAGAAAGAAGCGATCAAATGATTCGTCTATTTTTTCTTTTTTTAGAGCAGCAAAGCTCAAATGGATCATTCTTTTTAAAAGTTGGCTCTTTTTTTCTTTTCGCAGACTATTGTTGATCGTTTTATAAAAGAATTCTTCTGTTCGTAGCGTTTTGCGTTTGATATATCCCTATAGAATAGAAATTGTGTAGACTGTCCATTTACTAAGGCTCAAATTTAAATTTATATCATTCTTGGAATTTTTGAAAAGTTGAGACAACTTTTAAACACATTTCCTCTCTTTTCTCTTCTACAAGGAATATATTTTTATGACATCGGTGGGCTTCAATGTTTTATGGCTATTATGTGTCGTCCTATTACTCGTAGCATTCTACCTTGCTATTCGGAGGCGAAGGTTAGCTGCGAGACAAGAAGGTAAGAAATGAAAAACTCTCTTTGGAAACAATTCCATATGTATATTGATCCTTCATAATATAGCTGCAGAGGCAGCAGCAGCAGCAGCAGCAATGCAGCACAGCTTAGCTAGAATCACTTCCAATTCTTTAAATACCCATCGTCATCAAATAGTCATCCATATACCATCTTACAACAATGCTGCCGACAGACCACCAGCTTTCGATGATGACCTACTACCACCACCTCCTCCTTCGTATCAAGATTTCCGTAAGGACATACCTGTTGATGCAGTGGCGTCTTTCCCGCAACTGAATCAGCCTCCGCCACCACCATCGCCAATAGTAGCTTCTTCAGGAATACAAGAGCCTCTGCCACAACCGCTGCAGCAACAACATCAACGAGAACGATAAGAATATATACATAGTAATTATACGGTACTATCATACTTACAAGCACACATAGTGAAACTGCTTAATAGTCATTGTTGTGTGTTTTTGTTATCTTTTATTTATTCTGATGTTTGTTTACAAAAAAATAATGTAAAGTCCTTTTATATAATTATTCAATCAGCTATCACAATTGAGTCATCGTCATCATCATCAGCCTCTTCATCATCATCTACTATTGTTTCAATATCATTCGTGTCGACCGAATCGATGTCATCAACATCACTTTTATCTTCTTCATTAATAATGGCTGGTGTAGTTTGTGTCGATCGATTACCATGCGTCCTTCTAATGTGGTTCTTCTTTGTCATAGCTGCAGGCTCTGTTTGTCCAATTAACGCATCTAAAAGAATTTTTCGTTCTGTCTTCAATCTTTCTAACTTCTTCTGTACTACTTCATATTCATCTTGAAGCATTGAATTTTCTCTCAATAAATAAGCTAATTGCGCTTTAGCCAGTCGATATTGGATATACTCTGAGTCTTTCTTAGAAGTGAGTAGTTTATTGTTGCTACTGCTACTACTCGAAGATTTGTTTTTATTCTTCAAGGATTTGGGTATAGTGTTGAACGATGATGACGCAGTAATAGTATTAGAAGTAGAGGTTGAGAGGGACGTCGATAATGGTGCTTTTTGCTTACTATTGTTTTTACGTAATTGTTGAAAATCTTCATCTTCTGTTTCCTCATCGTCGTGAACAATGCCTTCTTTTCCTCTGACTTTTTCTTCATCTTCTAGCAAAGGAGGCGTTACATCTGAAGCTGGATGAGTCGCAACATACTTGTCATTTTGAGGCATTGTAGTACTAGTACTTAATGCCTTATGAGTAGCATTGGTTTTCGTATTGAGCAATTTCTGTTTCTTCGGCGTACTTTTGTTCGCCAAGTGGTTTTCGGCTGTGACAGAAGGCTGTCTCTTTACAGGGGACTGTTTCACTGCTGCTTTTGATACTGGCGGTGAGACAGCCATATTCATTGGCATAATTTGTGGTGTTGACTTATTATTGAGATCGACTTCAGTAAAAATGGTGCCTGGAGGAGGTACAGTAGGTACAGTAGGTGCTGTACCTGCCGCTTTACTATTCTCTATTACAACTATTTCACCATGATCTGCTTTTTTATGTCTCGTCAGAGCATCTTGCCTACCAAATCTATATTTATAGTCATAAAGATGAATTACTATTTAGAAACAAAGGCGCGCTTTTTCAAACCCCTCTATGTCCTTTTAGAAGTTTTACTACAGCACTTACGATTGGCCACAAGTAGTACACTCAAACGGTTTTTCACCTGTATGAATTCTTAAATGCATCATTAATGAAAACCGATTATGGCATTTCACACCTTGCCTCAAACAATTGTTCCAATCACATTGATAGCCGCCTTTTTTCCATCCTACATGATCTTCTGATAAATGCGTGGCAAGTGAAGAAGGGTCAGGAAAAACTCGCGTACAATCACCCCACCGGCAAGCGAGCGAAGTATCGTTCCCTCGCTCTACTTGATCGTTATAAATTTGAGGATACACTTTTGACTGCGATGGTGGTTGAGAAATAGGTGGAATGAGTGCAGAGTTTGAAAGCTGTTGTACAGGCAGTGTTGAAGAACTGGTTGCTTGTGTCGAGGCTGGTATAAACTGTTGTTGAAGGGGAAGAGGCTGCTCTTTGTGAATCTGCGGTATAGACACTGGCTGTGGTATATTTTGTTGATGGTGTGAGGATAACAGATTACTCTTTGATGGTGTATTTAGCATCGAAACAGATGATGTTGGTGAAAATGGTTGTAGTGTTGAGGTATTATGTTGTTGTTGTTGTGTTTGTACCTGAGAAGTACGCGGTGCACTTTGCAAAATGGTTGATATAGGTTTTAATTCAGTTGAGAAAGGATCAGTCATTTTGTTATTCGTTTTTACAAGATGTATTGAATACTAGTTGAAACTAAAAAGATAACAACTGGGTAAAAAAAGGAAAAACCCTCTCCACTGCTGTCCTACAGAACCGAATTTCTGCTGCTGCCAAAGCCAACAGTCACTTACAGCTAAAGTAGTGTTGCAAATTTGTACAGTATAAGCGCACCCTTTTGCAAATTCTACTTTTTCAGCTGATTTAATCCCCGTACCACAGCCGTCGGACTGTTGAACTTTTTCACGTTGAGACATGTCAAAAAAAAAAAAGTTATAATTTACATCAACGATAAATCGAAAGATTTCTCTTGTTAATTCTTCACAAAAACCGATCTGTGCAGACAATAATGGAGGCAAAATTGGATCGAATTAGGAAACAAGCCAGCTCGAAGTTGGAGAATCAGAAATTAGTATGTTAGCTCTGTTAGATTTGCCTTGTTATTGGAGATCGCAAACAAATGTCTCACCGTGCGCTCTTTCTCCTTGATCTATAGTATGCACAAACTTTGATCGCTGTTGAAGAAGTAAACTAAAACACAGTATATCATTCACAAACAGTACACTAACATGTTTGCTATGAATAGACTATCAAAGAGCAGAATGAGCAGCTCAATGCTACTGCATATTTCGGTGCTATGGTACACATATGATTTGTTTATCTTTCTCATAAGGAGCAATTACAGTTGTAGCTAACCTTTTGCTTTCTTCTATTCACATAGATGACCACCTTACAATCATCTAAAGGCTCTGCTGAATTGGTAGGTGCCTTGCTCTACTTGTTGGATGAAATTTTTCCCTAGTATGTTATGAATGCTTGTGTATTCTTAATTCCAGATAAGCTTTCTAATATTATTGTTTTTCTTATAGTCTTCCTCATAGTGTGCTTCGTTCCAAATTCGCAGAGATTATTGGTGTTATAGAACCTACTTACGAAGAGCATAAGGATGAACAACCTATTGTACGATCTATCATTGGCTGTCTTCAAGAATTATTAGCTGCTCAAGACGGACCAAATTGGTCAATGCCTCTAACAAAGAAGGCTTATCAGCAATTACTCATTTTGAGTGCCAATGCTTCACCAAAGGTTAGTGATATTTGGTGATAAATATGTCTTATAAGTATAGCATTGCATTTAACTCTAATGGAATCTTCAACTCTTCGTTTTATTTAGGCCCGTAAAAGAGCCCAAGATGCTATTCGCAGCATTCTATCACGTCCTCCTCCGCCAGTGGCTGTACACCCTGCTGCCGACATGACTGCCGACTTTATCTTGAGGGTTTTGCATGAAGCTTCAAAGTCGAATCAACACGCTGCTCAACAAATGCTTGCTTTATTGCAGATGATCGTTCCATATTGGCCATCTCACAAATTTTATACTCTATGTCAATCCTTACTTCAATTACCAAAGTTCAATAATATCTTCCTCACCAAAGCTTCCTTTGATGTATTTGAGGCGCTTTTCGACGCACAGGAAACAGATATGGATAATGACAAGTTCGTTGGTTTATTGCTTGTAAATTGATTGTAGACAATATTTGGTTGTAAAGCATGAAGAGGTCTTACTAATTATTACTTTTGTAGGCTATTTGTGAATTGAAACCAGCTGCTGTGGATGAGCGTCTGTTACCGCCATGGTTATTGATCGTTGCAAAGGCTTTTCCAGCTTACGCAAAGTATGTCTTTTTTTTTTTTTTTTTTTTTTTCTTTAACTGATACATAAAAAGTTAAAGTATCAGGGGGCTTATTGACAAATATCATCTTTTATAGGATGAGCCCTGCTCAGTGTGCCAACGATATCTCTACGGTTTTTAAATTGATCTTTAACGACTTTCAGCAAGAAAGTGGATGTTATCGTCAGCTGGCAAGCTGTCTCAGCACATTGACAGAATATTGTATTACTGATGATCTCATCGAACAAGCCAGCACGGGTGAAACAAACAGTCTGACAGAAATGATTGAATTATTAGAAAATGGTCTCGGTGTTCATTATCAGCCTGCTTGGATCCACGTGATGACTGTTCAACAAGCTATGTTCAACAAACTGAATCATTATGCAGCACCTCTCATGAATGGTTGTTTAGCTTTATTGGGCGAACTTCGTCTTTCACCTTCTGAAGCGTACAAAGAACAGCTGGATAAGACTTTGGGTATGGCCATTTCGACCATGGGGCCTGAATATTTCTTGCAAGTCTTGCCTCTCAACTTGGAGAACAATTCGCAAAATCAAGTAGGACGTGCTTTCTTACTTCCCTTATTGAAGACCTACACCACGAATACCACCCTCAGCTATTTTGTCAATGTTTTAATTCCTTTGGGCGACAGACTCGCTCAGAAGGCCGAGGCAGCAGCAGCTCGTGAATTGGAAATGCAAGCGAAAGTCTACGAGACGTTGGTCAATCAAATTTGGAGCCTTGCTCCCGGTTTTTGTGATTTACCGACTGATTTGACACGCGCTTTTAATGATCAAGTAGCAGAACGTTTCAGTTCTTTGCTTTATACTCAACCTGATTTACGACCTACAATTGCTCAAGCTTTACAATTGTTGATTGAAAAGAACCAAGCTCTCATCAAATCATCAGCAGACGATGTCCACTTAATGCGTGCCTATGGCCTGACCCGAGCTCAAGCGCAACAAAATTTGGAGTTTATGAGTAAATTTGCGGTCAATTATCTTGCCGTCTTCTTCAATGTATTCAGCCAAATTGCCCCTATGTTCCGTGGTTTTATGGCCGATGTTATCAAAACTTATCTTACTATTACACCTGCTGCTGATATCAACGCTACGTTCAAGAAAGTCCTTACTATGCTTTCTCAAGCATTGGAAACAAAAGAAACAGCCTCCAATGACCCTACGGAGCCTGCTCCTATGTCCCATACCATGCTGGACTTGGCCATTATTATGATCCCCTTTTTAGATGCTGAATCCGCAGAATTACTCTATAACGGTACGACACAGCAATTATTGAATCAAGAAGAAGATGCCACCTTGCAAAAGAAGGGTTACAAAGTCCTTAATCACCTCTTCGCTTGTCCACACGGACGGCAAGTGGCTATGAATCACATGGATGCTTTGCTCGCTCATTTGCTTGAGGCTACGGCTGCTTGTACGATTTCCGCCAAAAAGGATCGTATCAAAACAATCAACGCAGTGGTCGCTCTTTTACCCAAGAGTGACCTTCATTTCATCCCTGCGGTTCTTTCTGAAGTGGTGATCGCGTCCAAGGACAACAATGAAAAGACGCGTATGGTTGCTTTTGATACACTCGTAGCTATGGGTGAGAAGATGAAAGAAGGAGGTATTGTGAAGACAAGCAAATTAGACGGATTTGATCCCTCTACTCCTGATGCCGAAGCGTCCATCAACGAATACTTTACCATGGTCACGGCAGGTTTGGCTGGTACCACCGCCCACATGATCAGCGCTACGGTGGGTGTCCTTTCTCGTATCTTTTTTGAATTCAGAGACGACATTCCTGATGAATTGGCATCTGAACTCCTCCAAACCATCAATATGTTGGCTGCGTCCAACAACCGTGAAATTGTCAAGGCAGCTATTGGATACGTCAAAGTCTGCATTGTCACTTTGGATATCAGCCTGTTGCAGCCTCAAGTGGGCGAGATTGTCCGATCTCTGATTGAATGCCAGCACCAACACAGAAGCCATTTTAAGGTGAAGGTACGACATTTATTTGAACGCTTGATTCGTCGTTTTGGTTATGATGCAGTGGCAGAATTCGTGCCAGAGGAAGATAAAAAGTTGGTCGTTAATATCCAGAAACGTCGTCTGAGAGCAAAGAGAAAGAAGAATGCTGCTGCGGCTGGTCAAGAAGAGAGTGATGTGGAAGAGGAAGATGAATTATCCGCTCGTGCTGCCGCTAAGAAGGGTGCTTTCCAGGATGCCTATGAAGAAGTACTGTATGGTTCAGATAGTGATATTGATGAGGACGATTCAGACGAAGAGGGTGCTGCCGAAGGAGATAAAACGTCCAACTTAGTGAAAGCTGCCGCTAAGGCACTTAACGAGCGAAAGACTGCAAAGACAAAGAAATTGAAGGCTGCAACAAATGCTTTCATTCGTGAAGATGACGAAGAAGGGCCACTTGATTTCTTGGATCGTTCTGCTTTAGGCCGTATCTCTTCATCAAAACCTGCTCAACGTAAAGCCAAAAAGAACAATAAAGAAGCCTTTGCTAAGGGCGATGATGGTCGTCTCATCATTAACGAACCAACAACACAAAAAGGTGGTGACGAAGAGGTCGCTGAAGCCGAAGAAGATTATTACATGCAACATGTTACCAATCCTGATGGTTTTGTGCGTGATAAGAGAAACAGAATCAAGTTTAAGAAGGGTAAAGATGCTACTGAAAACGCTATGGAATTGGATGATGACGAAGATCAATCCTCGAAGAAGCAAAAAAGGCCAAAGAAACAGTTTGAGAAGATTGGTAAAGAATTCCGATCGAAGGTAAATCAATTTTTGCATGTTGTCTTAATGATCTAAAAGAAAAAGTGCCTTACACTTATTTTTTGTTTTTTCTGTTTAAAAAAACTTGTAGAAAGCAGGCGGTGATGTTAAGCGTAAGGGCCAAGCTGATCCTTACAGCTATATACCTTTGAATAAGGTTATTAAGAAGAAGGGTAGACGTGATCAAAGACTCACTTTCACAGGACGTGTCAAGAAATAAGAATGGAACCTTTTCCAATAAAAAAAACCCCCCGTAAAATAAACATTACAATTGCTGTTTTCATAAATCTCATCGTTTTCTAAACTATAATGACAATCTACCTTTTTGCTATGGCCTTATTATTCGTTTACTTGCTAATAGACAATGCTCCTATCCGCAATTCGTCAACTCATAAAATAGTTTGAAATACGCAACGGTTTGTGATGCATTTCTTGTGGTATTATTTGAGGACTATGGTCCAGAATTTAGGGACGTGCTACTTATGCAGCACATGTGACCCAATCATTCAATCGCCACAACCATCACTGCCATCCCCTTCTCTAATTCACACTCTTACTGGCCGTTCGTATGCCAGCGTTGCCAGTATGCGTATTTCTTCGGCGTCAATGATGGGGTTACTTATAAGGGAGACATTTAGAAGCGAAGAGGGACAAAATACATATTATAAAAAATGCTCGGTTCGCAAAATTGAGAGATACGAAGGAGCAATTGTAATGACTTCGCAGAAGGTTAGCTGCTGAAGGACAGCCTTATGAGGTGTTATCTTGGCTATGTAGCCACTTCCTTTCATGACATCCACACACGATGTTTGTGAATAGTGTTGAGAAGTTGAATACGTCAAATGGTTTATTCTTACAGAAAATAAACGACGTGCCATTATCTGACTTCGGGTCAGCATGATATACGATGGTAAGCAACTGCAATAACTATAATAAGACCATTAGTGCGGTTATACGATCATTAGTTTACCAGAGTACATAGTAAATGTGTATTTTTCAGCAAGTTTGGTTTGAATTTGAACTTATTGCATCCGTCAATTAGAAGAAATATACAGTGTAAATATATCTAAAAAGACTTGAATTCCTTTTATCTCATCTTTCTTGAAGAAATATTTCTTTTAAATATTTAAGATTGGAAACGTAATTGATTTTGTTGGAATCCGTTATTCTGATTTACATTCAAATACCATTAATTTTTTTTTTGGATTCTCTGTTTTGATTTATCTAAAGTGCCTTACGATATTCTGGTATCTCGCTCATTCTCACAGTTACTTCCTACGAGGAACAACAAGAGAAGAGGAACACAAGAATAAAGGAGAATCAGATGGCCTACATCACCAATACATTACGAGGGGGGAAAAAATTATCGACTCAGCCATAACTTTTTTTTTCCTGATTTTTGGGTTGCTGTTATAGCCCCTCTTTTCACTTGCATCTTTCGAAAAAAAAGCAAAGCATATAATGAGGCCACCTTACAGCCACCAACCTAGAGGCAGATATCTTCCTCCGCCTCCTCCTTCTGGCATTTATAGCTTTGATAGATCACCCTATGAAGCTGGCAGCCGTTACAGACGAGATGGGCGCTCTAGACCGTATAGTCCACCACCACCTCATTACTCAAATTTTTCTTATAGACCGTACCAATCTCCACCTCTCCCACATTGTTCTACAAAAGAGCCATCTCGTCGCAGGATACCTCCCAAAGCACCTTATAGATATATCGAAAGCGACCGACGTCATTCTAGCCGTCCCAAAATAGACGAAAGTGTGCGAGTTGTTGAGAATGGCAAAAGTAAGAAAGAAACAATGTCGAATAGCAGTAGCAGTAAACCTCTTCAAAAACAAACCACATCGACAGAATTGCAGGAGAGCGTTGTGGAGATAAAGGAACAACAACAAGCTGATGAAATTCAATCTTCTTCGTCCAATAACCAACAAAAAACGAAGGAAGAAAGGGAATTAGCCAAGAAAGAACAAGTTGTTTTTTTAGATATTGAAGAAGAAGAGGAGCATCTGATGCAATTCGACAGTCAGCAGAAAACCAGTGCCAGATCAACACCGAACTCAGATGAAGGGCAGAAATTGGAAACCACCAGATTAAAGACACATGATGAAGGACGATATGCTGATAGAGAAACATCAAAAGTAACAGATATGGAGTTGGATGGAAACGGAGAAGAGAAGTCTGAAGAAAAGATCCCAAAACCTTGGACCAAATACATTTCTGACAAAGGCGAACCATACTACCACAACAGAATTACAAATCAAACAGTATGGACTTTGAGAGAAATACTTTTAGAGACGCCAAAAAATGAGCGTGCGGAAAGTAGAAGAGTACGACACAATGCGGAAGAAGACCCAGAAAGAAATTCTAGGAAAATTGCATCTTCACCGAACAAACCTTCTGTTAACAATAATAGAAAGCGAAGCCTCAGTAATAATAGAGATCGCTATGAAAGCAGAGATACTAACTCAAAAAACCCTACTTATGATAAAAGGCATTTGGAGAAGGATGTGGAAAGTAAGGCAGAAGGAATTTCAAAACAAAATGTTGATGGAAATGGTAGACAAATGCGAAGCTTATCTTCAACTACTAAAACATCACGCTTAGAAAGCAAGGGGGATAATATGAGAAAAACTAGCGGAACAGCAGAAGAGAAAAGTATGAAAAAAAGACTTGTCCCAGAAGGAAGACCTGCCGCCTCAAGTTCTACTTCAGAGGGGAAACCTTACCTCAGTAGACCCAAGACGATTGAAAGAGATGCTTATGGTAAAATCAAAGTTACAACACGTAGTCAATTATCACCATCTCGTAGCAGAATTCCATCCTCTCCTCCTTCAAATGGTAGACAGAGGCCTGCAGCGTACCCTATCAATAGAACAGAGTTGCGTAACCGGTCTCGTTTGTCTCCATCACCTTCGATGCCTCCAATTCCACCACCTAGAGGATTTCACCCCTATGAGCGCGAATATAGTAGGCATTCTAGCAGTAGAAGATATAGCGGGCTACCTTTATCACCACCACCGCCTCCTTCAATTCCTCCAACGACTTATCCAGCATTTCATACCACGCGACACAGCCGACCTATTGACAGATACTCACGCTATCCATCAGCACTTGAAGAACGACACCCTCCAATGCCTCCCGCTTATGATTACAACAGATCTTCGTTACGCTCTCCGCCTCCTAGATGGCATCCACGAGAGTCTGACGTTGACAGAAGATCACATGAGCTATATATCAGTCGCCGTCGTCCAACTCCCCCTCCTCTACCACCTCACCATCATCACCAGCATTCTGGTAGAGGCTATCGCTAAGGGAAGAATAACAAATGTATCAATCAATAATTTGCAAAAATAATCTATAAAATCATTAAAAAAGCTACTTTCTTATCATATAATCAACGTTTCGGTGTCTGATATGTACACACATTCTTCCGTACCATCCTACATTTGGGTTGCTGAAGTTATAGCCTATAGAATTTATGGCGAAAATTTGACAAAAATGCAGATGGAAATATTTGAAGCCTACAAAGCCTCTATACTTAGCAGCGAAAAGATTACGCAACAATTGGCAACTCCAGCTCTTTATATTCGCACTTCTAATCAGAAATGCTGGATGATTATGTTGATAAGTGGATTTACTCATCAACTGAGCGGTTCAGGAGTAGTACCTACAGTATTTATTGAGATTACGCATTTATAAGTTCTCTTAACAATATTGTGTAAAACGGGGAGCAACTAAAAGATGAAAGCAGCATTCGTCAATCAATGCAATATAAGCGTAGTATAACAACACACTCATCAAGACAGTCACAGTTGTCACCTTGCTAATGAATGATTTAGTATTACGGTCTAATAACTCTAAAAGCCTGTTGCATCAGCAGTATTCGCTAATAACAGTGACTAGCTGTCAGATCAACTCTTAATATTCTCTTTTGAAGTTATTCAAAAGACTCTTGTCTATGTCACTGAAACTGAGATTAAGTGAATTATGCAACTATAGATAGAAGATACATAAAAGCTAATGATTGCTCAGGCTCAAATAGTCATAAAACACATGGAACCTTTGACATCCATATGGTCAATGTTTGCAAAGGAAGTGCTGGTAAGTCTCTTCCCGGGGATCCGCGGTAGTAAAAACTGCGTGCAGTAGCAAACAAACCAAAAGAGAGAAATTATTCTCGGGCAGCTTTTTTCAAGGTAAGTAGATCTTCCACACTGCCCTAACTATCTTGTGCCTGCTACCCCCAAGGTTTAATATGAATGTGTAAACATTTGATGTAACTTGGTTTACGGTTAAATATGCTTTTTTGTGGACCCTCTATTTTATGCTCCGTTTGTTAAGTTTTAGATTTGGCGTAAGATCCAACTGACAAGCAGCAAAGAGGTTACTCAAGCGGAGTACGCAAAAATAGCGCAATCCCATAATTTAACACAATTTTCCTAATAAAGTAAAGCTTTTTTTATCTAACTATGCGGAATAGAATATTTAAAGAATATAAACTACTTAATGATGAAGCAAAAAAAAAAAAAAAAAATAAATAATATAACATTGGTTCTTCTTTCTCCTTCACTTTTAGCACTGTAGCTATTTAGAAGTTGTTTTAACTGTCTGTTGCTCAGCCTAGGACAAGAGAACATTTCTGCCTCAAATTACCTATCAACACTTCATTGATTTATGTAAGACACACGATAAATCTTCTTACTTTGAACGGCAGATTTGAGCCTAACAATAAACTACGATATATTGTCATAATCTGTAGCTTTGATTTTGTGGAAGAGAGCATTTAACGCGATCTACAATCTATTTCTTTTTCCATATATTGCCATCCTATGAAAGCTACGATTTTGTATATTATACTCATCGGCATTAATTCCAGTTAACAAACGCTCTGACGTATTATATCACGACTTTAAAGAAAAGAAGAACAATACAATTTTAAACAATTTTCATGGTGGATACAGTCTCGGTCGTGTGCAGTATCCTTGGAGGATTTATTCTCCTGTTTGGTTTATGTTCATTGGTCATTAAAGAACGACTATATTTATCAGAAGCCTGTAGGTCGAAAATACAGCTTTTACTTTTGTTTAGTAATGAATTTGATCTAACGTTATCATTCAATAGCTATTGCTATTTTATGTGGCATTATCTTTGGTCCTGTTTGCGCCAAATTTGTAGATATCAGTACTTGGGGTAATGAAGACACAATCAGTCATGAGTTCAGTCGTGTTGTCATTGCCATCCAAGTCATGGCTGCCGGTGTAGCTTTACCGAAAGCTTATTTGAGGAAAGAACTACGCTCAATTTTAATATTGCTAGGGCCTGTTATGACATACATGTGGCTCGTTAGTGGCTTATTGGTATGGGCTATGATACCCGGCCTCAACTTCGTAAGTACACAATCAAACATATTGTACAAATCAGTCACAGTAGAAACTTATCATCTTTGCTCATTTGTTCCTGTTAACTCGTAATATAGCTTGAATCTTTAATGATCTCTGCTTGTTTCACACCTACTGATCCTGTAAGAATTTTGCAGTTTTTATTTAATTGCAAAACTCATTTTTATGAATATACCTGTATTAACTGTAACTGTCATTTATTCATGATTTGATCTTAAACGAATAGGTTTTGGCCAACTCAATTGTGCAAGGCAAATTTGCCGAAAAGCATGTCCCAACTCATGTGCGCCACATTATATCCTGTGAGAGTGGTGCGAATGATGGCTTAGGCTATCCGTTCTTATTTTTGGCTATTTACTTGTTAGAAATGGATGTCGGCCCTGCTATAGGCAAATGGGCTTATTGGATTATGGCGTATAATGTGTTATTAGCGATAGTTATCGGCTTTATCGCAGGTTTTATTGCACGGAAATTATTGAAATATGCTGTTGAAAGGTAAATGATGGAATGCAATGACATTATGTATAGCATTAACTCAGACATATCTCTTTCGAAACTTACTATAGGAAATTCATTGATAAAGAATCCTTCCTTGTTTTTGCTGTTGCATTAGCGGTAAGTCTGTTAGTTGTTTCTATTAGGGGCACTTAAATCCATTTATACTGACACGTAAATTAGTTATTTTTGATGGGCGTTATCGGTCTCATGGGTAGTGATGACTTGTTTGCTTGTTTTATTGCAGGTAACTCTTTCACCTGGAACGATTGGTTCCGTGTTGAAACAGAGAAAGCCCACTTGTCTGAGGTAAAATCAATGGTACCTACAATAAGTCAAATGACATGGATTACTTAAGTTGTCTATTTTGATAGGTTATTGACCTTTTGCTTAATCTCAGTATCTTCGTTTATATTGGAGCTACTATGGTACGTATAAATCATGTGCTACAGATGCTATTTATCGTTGCTAATTAATTTGTTCAGCCCTGGGCACTCTTTTCGCAGCCAGCGGTTTGGAGATTGATTGTCTTAGCCATTTTGGTACTTTTCCTTAGAAGATTGCCTATCGTTGTAGCACTGTACAAATTTATTCCAGCAATCCATAACTGGAGAGAAGCTGTTTTTACAGGTTGGTTTGGCCCCATCGGTGTTGGTGCTATTTTCTATCTCACTGTGGCCCTGGAATCTATCCCAGATAGCAGCCCCCACGTATATGCTCGTGATCTTTTAAAGCCAATTATCTATTTTATGGTGCTTGCTTCTGTAGTCGTACATGGAATCACAATTCCCTTATTTTATGTTGGTACTTTCGCTACGAGGACTCTCACAAGAACCAGTGATATGGGAAGCCATGTCATACGTATTCCTAAGTCAGAAATGGCCAATATTCAAGACAGCCACCGCCCTGCTTTCAACCTTGTTGACGAAGCAGATCTATCAGATTTTGACATTGCAGTTTGTAACAAAAAAGATGAAGGATGCGAAGATGGAGCGACTACCGAACATAACCAGCCAAAGAGACATACAGCTATTACAATATTGACTCCAGATGATCCTGTACTCGATAGCAGCCATAAGCATCTACATTCATTGGATACCACTCATCAGGCTGCTTCTCAGCTATGCCATAGGCGAATGTCAAGCTCAAAATCGACCACATTAAGCGAAAGCAATACGACGGATAATGATACAGAGTCTACCTACCTACCTAATGATGAAGAAACGCGTTGATTTTGTCAGCAAATTATTTATTTACTTGTCTTTAGGAAACACTCACTATTTAATTATCATTGTAAATATTCCTACATACATAATAAAGCAGACGGATGAGGCACAGAATACTTGACTACCGTCCTAATGTATTTTTACTGTATAAATTCTGAAACGTATTGGCCGGGCAACTGTCGTATTCCCTATCGAATTGCTTGATAACAGGAAAGTTCGTTTTTATTCATACTGTTCAGTGATAAAGGTTAACTTCTTCTTATAACGCGTTGTTAAAGCGTCAAATTGATCTATATATTATTTGTGCTAACTGGATTTTCCAGAAAGTCTTTTGAATTGCGAGTCACAAAAAATAAAATGAATTAGAAACCTTGTGAAAGTGAGCGAAGGATTCGTTCAAATGTCTGATCTGATCTTTCTTTTGATCCACATTTAATTTTGATACTGTCAGAATCTGTAGCGAAAAGCCTGTAATACAACATCACTTTCGAACACAGCTAAACACGTAACTAGCTTTTAAGCCCGTCACCGATTAACCTTTTGAGATGCAGATAGTTGATCTCATTTTTTATTTAAAAAACCCTCTTTCTTCCTCACTAATTCTTCCAATTTCATTCAACTTTTAAGCAACTCTCAAACGATATGAAAAGCGGTATCAAAAGAAGACATGATACTATTACGGAGTCAGCAGACGAAAAAGGAGGTACCTCAATGAATTTCATGCAACTGGAAAGCTGAGAATATTCCTTATGCTTATTGTTCAAAGATTCAATGCAGGGAAAACGAAAGTTTGAGGGGAGTCCCGAACAAGAAACGATACTCATTATCACTAAAGCAAAAGACAATAAGTTAGTTCCCTTCACAAGACAGCTTGTTGAGTGGCTTATTTCCACTCCACGTTTTGGAAAGGAGCATCCATTCACTGTGTAAAGTTTAAAATTCACAATACAGTCGCGAATACTTCTTCACTCATGTTATTTCGGATGTAGTTATGTGGATGCTCATTTAAAAGTATCAAAACGATTTGCTTACGAGAAACTCGTTCGTAAGAGCCCTATTTATGAAACAAAATTAAAATTCTGGACACCAAAGCTCTGTTATAGTCAACCAGAGCTTTTTGATTTGATTATCAGTGTAAGAACGATTACAATGCCCACAATATATACGACGAAAACAATATAAAGGTTATATCTCTAATACATGCATGGTATAATAGCTTGGTGGAGACGGTACAATTCTTTTTACATCCACAATATTTCAAACAACAGTACCGCCTATTATGCCTTTCCACTTGGGTTCACTGGGATTCTTAGCACCCTTCTCATCAACATCTTACCATCAGGAGCTTGATAAATTGTTCAGGGGCGAACTAAATCATACTAATCGCATAAGACTAAGCTGTACAGTATATCGATACAGACAAGACCCTTATTGCTTACTGAAATCACGAAAGAAATCTGATGAAAATACAGTGTGGACGGATAAACCAGTTGTCGACTGGAATACAAAACCCTCATCTGATTCTTCAACAAATAGTGGCAATAGAGAAACAAATGAATGGATGGTCATGGAAACCGCATGGATGAAAAAGGCGTTTGAACAAGCTTCCAAAGGAGACCCTGAAGTTGCGGACGTTTTGGATGATAAAGTTCTATGTTACTCGACTGTGCCAGATCAAACATATCACGTGTTAAATGAGATTGTAGTGGATCGTGGACCTAGCTCCAACATTTCATTATTGGAGCTATTTGCAGATGAACGACATTTAACAACTGTACAAGCAGATGGGTTATGTATTGCTACTGCTACTGGCTCTACAGCATATTCGGTAAATCTTTTAAGTTTCTCACTTACGCTAATCATTAAAAACTAAGCTATAAACGCTTATTCAATATTTATTCCCCCCGAAGCTCTCCGCTGGAGGATCGTTAACTCATCCTGATATGCAATGTACCTTAGTGACCCCAATATGCCCACATACGCTAAGTTTCCGACCTATGCTGTTGCCTAGCAGACTGACAATTCGTATAGTTGTACCTTTTGGATCACGTCATACAGCTTTTTGTAGTTTTGATGGAAGGAATAGAACAGAGCTTAAACGTAAGTAGGCATATAAAGACGTTTCTCAAAGCAAGCGTTGCACTAGTGTGTTGAGTACTTTATTCAATTCTATAGAAGGCGATCATGTCAAGATTACATTGTCACCCTATACTGTTAAAACATATTGTGCTAGCGACTGCAGTAACGATTGGTTTTCATCTGTACAGAGCTGTTTACAATGGAATATGCGACAACGACAGAAGTCATTTGTTGTCGTTGAAGGCGATAAAGATAAACCGGTCGAAGCAAAAATGAAATCCGATAGTTTATTTGCTTGTCTAAGACCGAAAGAAAATTCAAGTAAAGGAGAAAATAAGCAGGAGATAAGTATGCAACAGACTAAAGAGGAGAATAGCATTGAGGAAGAAGACGGAGAATTTGAAGAGGATGAGATGATTGACTTGATACCATGGACAACAGAAGAACTAGATCGAGAAAATGTTCTCATTTGATACCATAAACGTAGAAGGATTATACCACGACATCTTAGTGCTTCTTCGTCGCAATTAAATAAAAGTGCTTTGAACGTCCTTTTTGGCTTTTGCACACAAATTGACGGTTATAATGAAATTACTTAAGCGTCTAGGGTTTCTTAGTCAGCATGTCGGACGAAGTATGGATGAATCAGCTGATGCGATATCTGCTTAATACACTTAGAGTTAGAGAGTTATAAAGTATATCTCACAAAGCAAAGATAGCTTCGTTACAGATAGTTTGAATCAATGTGCGTACTTAACATCATCAATTGAGAAGAATTGCGGAAATCAAGGAGACCGCTTCGCCGATGCCTTGCCTTTCATGGACAAAAAACATTGGAGAAGAATCACTTAAAAGTTTTTCCGTGGAAATTTGGTTTAGCACCCAATAGTGGCAGACTTTTTTCTTGTTGCAATTTCTTTTTGTCTCCCATCTCAACCTATTAGCAAAAGGCATTAGAGGGTAATTTTTGTCTAACTCGTAACATCTGCTTCCTTTTCCTTCACATTTACACTTCCTACAGCAGGATCTGTCTAAGTGATTATTCACTGTAATTAATTATAACCTTTCTTGTGTTTGTGTTACAAATACAACTTACATTTTCAAGGCACATATATTACGCAATAATATGGTCTACCACCATTCAGCACTGGGTCTGCTGCAATATGTGATGACAGTTCTGGCGCCGAGTATTCTGTTTACGGTTGTATCCCTACCTGTTCAGAAAAGAAATCTTATACAAGATGGTATACTTGCTCTATTATGGTTTGCCGGACTATTTTTTCCGATCTATTACGCTGGACAATACTCTTACGTTTGCTCTATCAGTGTGTCTGTTTGGGCTTGGGCAACGGCGATGAAGATGGGTGTATGGGTTTTTTGTATGACAATGGAAGAGCGACAGAAGCGGCCCTTTATATACACTCTATCAGAATGGAGGCAACGTTTACCAGAAGATTCCAGTAAAGACCAACAAAAAGCTTTCAAGTCGAGCTTCGATTATAGGGAGATTCACTTTGCACGTCACCTTTGGATCTTCATTAAGCATCAAGTTATTTTCGATCTAATTGATTTCATCTATAATTACGATGATGCTCAACGACCTATTCGTGTGTTTTCGGCATTCATGTCAAAAATTTACGAATATGCAGGACAGATGGACAAAGCGGCGTCACTGGCTTCTTCACAAGCTATCACCTATACAGAGATTCTGATCAGTACCTGCCAATCCTTGTTGTTCTGTGTCTATATCCAAATCCAACTGCAAGTGACGTATGACGCTTTGATGTTAATGTACGCTACAATCTACAAGTGTTTGCCATATTTGGAAAGATGGCAATTAGGAGCTACAGATTTAAGAGATCTGAATAGCAGCAGCAGAAATGTTCTCGAAACAAAAGCAATTTTAAGACGAGTTAAAAGAATTCGAGCAGTTAAAGATTGGATTGAGGATACATTGACAATGCAGCCTTTATTCAATTCCCCTTGGACTGCACATTCTCTACGTGATTTTTGGGGCAGACGTTGGCATACGTTTTACAACGAATCATTTTATAGGCTTGGGTATAGACCAATCCGCTGGACGATGTTAACTTTATTTAAGTGTAAACCCCCTCGATGGTTACCAGCTTTGTCAGTCTTCGTTATGTCAGGCCTCATGCATGAGTTCTTTTTGTTCTCTGCATCGGGGCCACGACTCTACACGGGTTCTTCTTCTGCAACATTACCGGCAGGCGGTCTTCAGTTTTTATTCTTTATCGTTCAAGTCTTTGGTATCAGTATTGGAGACAGGTTCTTTAGAGGTGGACCCTTGGGCCGTGCTTTTACTTTATTTTTCGCGGCTTTAACATGCCACTTATTTGTTGTGCCTTATCTTTTGACAGGCTATCTTTATATGGAACGCTTCTCCTTTCTTCGAATCGTTATGAATTTATGCAGAGGAAATCGAAATATTCTCGCTAGCACTTTTTGAAGCGCATCTTCTCTTGTACATAAATAAACATATTTCCTTGTCATTCAAGCAGCATTTGAACAATCCCCACTATTTACGATACGTTGTTTTTGTTTTTGAAACACAATTTAGGAACAAATTCTTTTACTTCAACGTTGGGTATTGGACCATTCGTATGTGTACGATCTTAACACTAATTTTTTCCATGAAGTAACGTTCTTCATGTAGTTTAGAACAAAGTTTGCAATTCAATAGTCAATACTCAGCTTTTATTGAAAAACAACATTGCTTTACATCCTCCTTTGTCAATCCGATTAGAAGAAAAGCACATTTTAAACATTTATTACGATAATATCGTCCTCTGTCAGAATCATTAGCGTTCTATCCAGTATGAGTTGAGCACCAATAACCTCTGTGTCATGGCCTTGGGTTAGATCCACTAAGGTTTGAACTTCAGAGACTCGCTTATCATCATGGTGATAATATATATAACAATTACGGCTGCTTTCGATAACGCAACTAAAAGAAAAATTAGAATCGTGCTTTATAAATCGAGCATCTCTTTTGGAAGCACGCACAAAAGCGAAAGCATCAAATGTAGCCACATGTTGTAGTTCAATTTTATGGTTTTCCACATTTTCATATATGTTGAATACTAATCCATCTACATCCATTTGCAAACAAACAGAAGGGAGTGCATATCTTTGGTTACTTTGAAAAGAATCACAAATCCAACGGTAGACTCCTGTATGTAAGCTATCTACTACAATGCGAGATTGATTGTCGTAGATGCTAAAAGTGATAGATTCACCTGCGGAATCAATATCCTCATCTATATCCATGCTTGCAGGATGCTGTGCTGGCTGAATGAAAGAGGAAGGATTTATGGATTGTTTCGTCGTTGTGGTTGCCATATCTTCATCTTCTGTCGTTGTAGACGTAAACTTAGCCAATTTTTCTTTGATATCCGATAAATGATGTGGTGTTAAGGTTTCGAGCACATCATCATCTTGATCGAAGAATTGCGGCCAGCGGGTAACCTCATCGTATTTCGTAATGTTAAGAGTGAGTATACTGGAAGTTGGGTCAAGTGTCCAAACACTGGCATCGGGCCGAATCGTACTCCACAACTTACGATAAGGATACGATATTCTAGTATCCTTGATCAATAAGCTTAGATGATCTGGAAGAAATTTACATACAATAGCATTTTTTGGTGTGTTGGAAGGTAGCTGAAAGTGGATTGTAATGTCGGGACCCTCTTGAAACCACTGATATGGTTGTTCGACATCTACTTCCTTTGTAATGGCAGCTCTGGACTGTTGATTTTGCTCAACAACTTCCGTAGATGCCGTTGTTCCTACTACATCTTCGTTGTTCATTTCAGCAGCATCTTCATCGTTAATTTTCACACTTTCATAACATACTTCGCTTCCGAAAATGCAATGTTGACCTGAAGCTGTAATAGCACAATAAACTGGAACCTCAGTACCCCTCTGTATGTTCAAGACTTTTGTTGCAATTTGGAATGTGCCATCGTCTAACTGAGGTGTTGCTTTCGTTGGTATTGTAATTTCCATTGTAACAATATTAAATAGCGTTTTTCTTTCGGCATTAGTGTTAACTGGAGTAGTATCAGCTGCACGGCTGTAAAGCACAAAGATGATCTTATTCGTAATTTGACGACCATCTAATAAAACACATGGAACGGGCGTGACACCTTCTGTACCAGCGCCTGGATAAACTGTCCGACCCAAAATGACGCCCACCATAGTACCATTGTTCTCAGTGATGCCTATCAACTCGATATGCCCTGATCCATTCGTTGCTAATAAAAGTTCGTGGTTAATGGAAATAGCCGAAGGTATTTGTGGTTCGATAAATGTCGTGTCAGTAGGCTCTGTGAAATTAGGTAAAGTTGTGCTTATTGGTTTTATTAACTGCAGAAGAGGGTTGAAGGTTGTTTGCTTGTTTGACTGAGGTATAAAATAGATTAAGCGCTACAATCATTAGGTGAGACTCAGTTACGGAGCGTTAGCGTTACCTTATCGTAAATGATCATGTGTACGTTATATTCCTCATCTATGCAAAAAGCAGTTCCTCTGTTTTCATCCAGAGGTTGACCGTATATCAATTGACTTTGTCTAATTCGCGCTTGAAGCTCTCGGAAACTTAGTCTTTGTTGGTCAGTCGTGCTTTTCCAAATTTGAATATTATCTGATGCTAAAGATGTTCGTACTATATCCGATTTATTAGGAAAGGGCTTTAGTTTATAACCCTCAAACTTAGTGTTTATTTTATTGGAATTTGTTTTGATCCGGTTGTTCATTTGTAATTATGCGATTGAATGGCAAAGAAAATCTTTCGAAGCATTAAAAAATTATGCGGTATATGCAAATAGTTCGTAACTCCGCGTGATGGTAAAAAAGAACCTCTCATCATGAATGGTTGCTTATTCAGTTTTTATCTCTTCCTGCATCAATATGACGGCCTTTATGAGTGAAGTACACCAGTTTCTTCTGGAGAATATACAGACTGAGCAAGATTTAAACTTGGAAAATGTTACTCACTTACTAAATGCTCAACACACAAAACAGACACAGTTAGATTTGCAGGTAGCAATTTATATTTGCAATCGCTTTCGTGTCTCAAGATGTTATACTCAGTCATCATCCGCATAACTTCTCTAGCTTAAGCAACTTGAAGTTGAAACAAAAGCTATAATATTGCAGTCTTTAAATAATGCTAAATGCAACAAAGATATGCTTAATGATTTGGGTACCTCGTTAGAGGCAACCGATAACGATATTGATCAGTTTGTTGAAGAAACAGCAATTGATAAGTCAGCTATTGATCTGTTTGAACACCTCAATACACTTGAAAACAAATTGAAAAAAGTGGATATTGCCAAAAGCTATTTGAAAGCCTTACTACTGGCTTCGGAACTGAGGTTTGAAAATGTTTTTATTTTTGACTCCATTACAATTCAATAACATAAGTCTTACTCAAATCTTTGTAAATAGCACTCAGGCTATGGAGTACGTTCAAAATGAGCCAGAAAAATCTATAGAGGCGTATGTACAGCTTGTAAGATTTGAGCGTTACATTCAAGATCATGGAACGAAACAATATGGAGAGTTAACCGAGCATTTACATAAAGTACAAACTCGTCTCCAAGAGGATCTGACGGATATATTAACGAAAGAATTTAAAGATCAGTTGGACGGGTTATCATGGCCAATACCAATCAGACCACCATATGGCCCACAGCTGAAATCTAAGATCAAGAGCTTTGAAAGGGCCTTTCAAAATCTCCTACTTCTTCAAGACGCGTAAGTGCAAGGTAGACATGTGTATTGCTTTGTTAATTAAACTTCTGACATATTATTGACTCTTTGTAGAAGCTGCGAAGGCATCCAAGAGTCAGATAATTCTGCAAAGGACGAAAATGAAGTATCTTTACCCATTTCGATCATGTTAGAAGGACTATCGCTTCGATTCAGATATCATTTCGCAACATCCAAACCAACCAACCGCATTGATAAGCCTGAATGGTA
Organism: Mycotypha africana; assembly: GCF_025528875.1. Classification (NCBI taxonomy): domain Eukaryota; kingdom Fungi; phylum Mucoromycota; class Mucoromycetes; order Mucorales; family Mycotyphaceae; genus Mycotypha; species Mycotypha africana. The sequence continues at coordinate 1,656,506 of NW_026515729.1, forward strand.
TCTAACCCATGTGAAAAACACAATTGCAGCACACATACCCTTCATCATGACAACAATTCAGCCAATTTTTACATACTTGGAAGGATCTCAAAAGGGAACAGAAAGAAGGGAAAGAATTAAGAGGAAAGCTGCTAAGGATCAATTTATACACGGGTTTTTACAGGATGTGTATATGAAGTTACAGAAAACGATGCCTAAGCTGCTAAGCCAACCGAATTTATTGAGTCATACCATTCACCAAGTGTTACATTTCGATAAATCACTACAGGAAGAATTTGCATTTGATGGATACACACTTATTTCCGACGTCATTTTGAAAAACGCGAACTGGTTCAATTCATGGTTCGATGCTGAAAAAGCATGTAAGTTGCTGAAGAAATCAAGTAATAGAAAATATTAACGACCTCACAGTTCACTTATTGTGACCTTTTTACAACTCTAAGTTGCCCAAACCAGATACAATGAAATCATGCTAGATGGACAAGCATTTGACATTTATGCCGAAGATAGTTTTGAAAAGCCCGCCGGCCCACAAGAAGACATCTCAGCAGCAAAGCTCATTAAGCGTACTAGATCCACTGTGAGGTTAATTAACTTGCTAGAAAATGTCACCAATGCATATCAACTTGTCTCCGATTTAGAGCAGAAATTGAATTTCTTTGTTGACATACAACTTGATCTGCTCGGGCAATATCAAAAAAGAATATCAGCAGCTATTGATTCTTTTGAAGCGCTCAGTCTGATCCGTTCAGTTCCCGTTCCAGGAGCGCTTCCTGAAGCAGTAACAGGGGTAATGACAGCAAACGAGGCAGGTGGGATTGTTACAGCTTTGGATCGATTATATAAGTGGTGGACTAGTTGCCGATCTATAATCCAAGTCTTGAAAGATTGGACAAATGAAGAGGTACAGAAAAAATGAAAATTTAGCTTAGTTTTGTAATATTAAAGCTTATAAAAACGCTTAGTTCTTCATCACAATGCAATATGATATCATGCATGGATCCGATTCGATACAAAGTCTTGTCACAGATCTAGAATTAAGCCACCAAGCTAATAATTGTATGATACATCTTTCTCAGTTGATGCATTCCCAGCAAGAAGAAGGATTATTCTCGGCAGCTATTACAGCCTTTGAACAACTTAATCTGCGGATAGAGAAGATTATCGTCAAAATGGCAATGAAAGAGTGGACAATCGAGGCCAAAAAATACGCCAAAAAGTAAATAAATGTGGAAACGGTAGAGACATGCTTCATCAAGAAATATTAACTTATTTATTTCCAACATCAGGGATGACTGGTGGCAGCCTTCTTCTTCTGGTAATGATGGTAGCATGGTTGAAATTTCTGCTGAATTATATCGACCTCTGCAAGATTTAAGGTTGACGTGGAACTATCTTTACAGTGTACTTCCTCAATCATATTTTTTGAATATTTATCGTAGAATTTTAAAGGAAATTGAAGATTGGTATTGGAAAAACATTATTACAACGACGCAGTTTTCAGCTGCAGGTGCATTGCAGTTAGAAGCAGATCTAAAACAAGGCTTGTGGAAAATAGGTCAACGTTATGTCTCCAAACCTGAAAATTTTACAAAAAGGTACAATGAGTTGTCAATATTGGGAAGCCAATTTCTAATATCTTTATTCCCCTTTATTTTCTCAATAGATTGAAGGAAGCCGTATTGTTATTGACGCTACCTTTCCCCTCTCCGAGAGCGAGTACGACCCATGACAATATTATGACAGATTTGCCATCTTGGGATGTATTAATGAAAGCTTTAGCAGACCCGACTCAGTTAGACTCTATTCAAGCAACGTTGAAGAAAATGGACGTTGAATTTATGAGTAATGGGCAGATACGCGAAGTTTTACGACGAAGAAATGACATGTTAGAAAGTTGGAATTAAGGCATTTTCCCAAATATTACTATTTAAAAAGATCAGCATACCTTGATTTATCAAAACATTACTTAAATTACGGTTATAATGATCAGCAGATACTGCTATGTAGTAAACGCATTTGAAATACTTCTTGTCTAAGAGACCAACTTGACCACAGTATTCCCACGAAGTATTTTATAATTGAAAAGAGCCGATACGCTACTATTATCTTCTGTATTGATATTCTTGATTGCAAGCCGTTTAGTAAAAGGGTTGTTGGTAGTTCTTTTTTTTACCACTACATTTTCTCCTTAAAAATATCTTTGCAGATGGTCGATTTCCTTTGCGAGGATTGAGAATTTGGTACAAAAGTTAATTTGACCGTAAGAAGGCCAACCAAATGACTCGCTTCTTATGTTGAGAATCATTTGCTTTACAATATATGTGCAATAAAGCTTTGACAAAGCAATTTGATGGCTTCATTATGACCAGAATCTTAGTGAATGATTTTACATGTGAGTAATATCTTTATACATACGATATGCGCTATACGCCACCTGAACCCTAGGCTACGGCCTCCGGCCTCCGCCAGAAAGGGTAATTTGACATACAAAAACTAGGAATAGCATAACGAACTTTAAGAGAAATTTGATCGGTTAAGGAATGAGCTGACACATATTTGGAGTTTGTGCAAAAAAAATTGCTTTCATTATAAGGCTAACTGCGACCTAGAGGGGAAGGGGGAAGGTTACTGGTCGATAAAAACAAATAGCAAAGTAACATTTCCTTACCAAATGGCGTTGATAAACTTGACGGGAATGTGAAGACCCTACAATTATAGCCTAAGCAGGCCTACAGTTTGACAGAAACTTAAAGATGATAAAACACCTGTTGCAGCAGAGCTTGCATGTATATGAGTTTTCAGTCCATTTCAATGGATGTCCTATTGTGCTACAACTTATCTTCTCGCTTATTGCTGTTTTGTTTGAAATTCAGAGGGTTTTGTTTTGCTTGACTGTTTGATGAACTAAGAAGTATTATTGCGTATTCCGCCACTTAGGCCTCGTAGAAAATAAGACACCCATAATGCGAATAGCTGTTAAGAAATAACCCTTGATTTGATTCTGATATTAAGCATGCCACCATACATGATGTCGTGAGATAGTTGTTTTCCCTGGTTCCCACAGACGTCGTGCTCTTGATGGATTCTTCAAAGAGTACATCTTGAAGTTCTTACAGTTTGCTTGCTGATGGTAAATATTCTGCAACAGGTCGTCAATTCATTACTGAAGATCACATCCAGTCCATGCTGATGACCATAGAAAGCATCACCAAAAGGCCGTTTTCATTGAATGCTCATCAATAAGCAAATTCTACTGAATAAATGCCAAGTCATTTCGACACCAACCGACAACTTGATTAAAGATGCAATACCAAAGTACAAAGCCAAAGTGCCTTCCTTACCAATTCGAAATTTAGGATACCCAATGATCCGAAAGGTGTTTCTAATGAACATAGATTGCTAATAGTACCAGCCAACGTAAGAGCGACGATATCTCCGTGGTTGATGAAGCACCTTAAACTGATTACGAGTTGAAGAATCATTTGCAAGGCTCGAAGTATAGGAGGAGACAATGAGAACCACCTGTTGCCAAGTTCTTCGTTCAAGCTACGCCAAACTTTGTCATCTGCCATAAAAAAGTAGAACCGTAGTGACAGAACTGAGAAGACGCCGTGGAAATTCTCGCCTACCAAATATAATAGCAGTGTGTCGATACAGTTGCAGAAATTAAGAAGACATCATAGCCCTTTCATTTGGCATGACGATAGATCGACCATTTTTTATATAGCTGTTGATGCTAAAGTTGTTATTCGCGTATTTATTTTAGAAGCACTCACAGGAATTAATGAGAAGTAACATCATATCAAATAGTTTTTTTCCGGCATTCAGATGTCATAGAGCAAGACACTGTCTGTAAAGCAATTAAGAACTTGGCGGGTGACAGACATCCAAAAAACCAGAAAGTAAAACGAACACCCTAAACTTCAAAAGATGTAAAAGCTAATCACCAAGATATTCATTGATTGGAAAATCAGACGCTAGTTTCTGTAAGATTAACAACCACATGTACGAAAAAAATGAAAAATTTTAATAAACTGTTTTTTTCCCTCAGATGGTAAGTGTTGAAGAACTCACTATAAAAAAGCAAACAATAAGTCGTGAAATTATAGCAAAAAATGCATATGCCCCATGCTGCGAAAAGTACATGCCTTCCCAAAACCCGTAATAGCAAAATTACACTACTTTACTGCATAGTTCTCTTTTTTTTTCTGGTGGCGGGTGATAATCGTGGTGGTGTTGTTGTGGCAATAATCTGTTGAATAGTAAATCTTTACAACAAGCTTTCTTAGCTTTGACCCAGGAGCCAGCAGAACCAGCGGAAATCCGCGTTACATCAAGTGCAACGGGGTGATGGCTTGACAGGGAGCACAAGCAGAAGCATCAACAGACATGGAACTACTTTCGATGTCCGCAGCAGCAGCCATTACAGTGTCGTCCACTATGGTGACAAAATAAGAGGGCTAACGTAGTCCATCAAGGATTGAATCTTGAGCTTGAGACACCATATTCCTGCTAAAGTGAAACTCAAGGGAGGAGACAACTCGCCTAAGCAAACAAGTCAGCGGGTGAATCAGAAGATCCTTCCACTACAATTTCCTCCTCTATAAAGGTGGGCTGTGAATCACCACTAGCTGTAACCATCAAAATATCCTCATCCATTGTAGTGCTCGTTGAACCACCGAGTGATTTTTCCGAAAAGCTACCGATAATGGAACCTGACACTGAAGTAGATATATCAATAAGTAGCTTGAACGATATTCTTCTTTCAACAATCATGGAAACAGTTGAAAGTGCAGGTGACGAAACACAAGTGCACTCCCAATCCATAGCTTCCTGAGCAGATCGCTAAAATCGCTGCTGACAACGTTGAATACGGCGCGCCTTACCTAAATGTTAAGCAATACAAGTACATCAATCAAGTCTGTAGACTTTGCTAAAATAACCAGCGCGACGATGACTGATACGCAAGCGCGAACGGGTACTAAACCGGGCGTTATACCACTTTGAAAATAGGGGACTGTTGAGCTAGATGAAATGCAGAGCGAAATAAAAGTTTGGACCATACCATCAACAAAAGTTGAAGGCAAATTAAATACTTTAGGTTTAACCATAATAGATATTTCAGAAACTGCAGAAACCAGAGCGGATACAACAGCCGCAGCAAGTTTACTACCACTACGACTAGCAACCGGAACCGAACACTAACTAAATCGTTGACGAACAGCAGCCGAAGTAGTGGAACAGGTAAGCATAGCATAACGACTGTTGCTTCCAGCATAATAAAATGCTTTGGCACTGGCAAAAGCAAAAGCACGGGCACGAGAACGAATTTCTTCTTCAGCACACTTCAGATTATAAGACAGTCTTTCCAAGTTTCTTTCACGTTCACCATTGAACAGCCGGCTACAAGGGTATGGAGTGCAGACGAACCTTCCTTCCATAAGAGGATGCAAAAGCCATACAACAAGAGAGCCCAATGTGCTAATATCAGCAGAAACGTTTTCAAAAGGCAGAGAATCGCGAAACCAAAGTACCAGAATAGGTTGAGCGTCACGCTGAATGTCAACGTCGTGAAAGAAACGGCAAAGAAACAGCGAACGAGCGTAAAGGGCAGATACAGGAGAACCAAAAGAAATTGTTTAATTCAGCAAAGATTTGAGCTAAAAGGCTGAGTATCAGCAGCGGTAACATTCTTTCTGGAAGTTTTTTAGAAGGAAAGAAAAAGAAATGGCTTCATTTTCTCATTAATTAAACAAAAAATACGCGTATGTTTCCTCCAGTGGTTTCTGTAGGCCCACTAAAAACCCATTCACTTCAGACGACGTAAACTTTTTGTCCTGTATACGTTGCCAAGCCCTCACTTACTATGTGCTATCTATCGCCATCGATTTAAATTGAGGGGTGAACTTTAACGCTCTCAGTGAAGGGTTTTGTGCCAACTTGCATAACTGTTCATGATGAGGGATTTAATAAAGTTTGCTATAAAATCTCATTATGCATCTTACGCCCACTATGTGCACCTTCTTAAGAACTGAAATTGTATAGCACAACATATACAACTTTTAATAGTTATTATTACTTTACGGTTCAACTGTATCAAACCAACTTAAATCAATTAACTTTACACCAACATATCATCTCGCTTAATTATTCTCTGATGTTCTTCCTCGTCTTCGTGTTCTTTTGTTAAAGGAAGTTATTGCTCAATCATAGCACTAACAATCAGAAAGCTTTGTCGTTTCTATTTTCATAGCTTTTCTACGGTTTGATAATCTTGCAAAAAAAAAGCTGAATATTTGAAGAGGTGGTTTTCACGACAAGGTTGACGACGGCTTCATTAGTTATTTCACCACAGCAGCAATAAACAATGCAAAAAAGGCAAGAAAACTGATGGAGAGGACAAGAGGATAATCAGGCCTCTGGATTCATCTAACAATATCATTCCCGGCGTTTTATCTTTTTGTTTTATCCTTGGTGCTCTTCGACTGGCAACAGAAAGAAGTCTTGGCGTATTGTTGCTGTCACAATCTCTCCGCTTCTGCTTCTCTTGGTTTTTCATTGCTCTTCAAGTGTCTACGTAAACGCACGTGCAATAGTTTATGTACAAGCCAATGTTTATAATTCTACTGATTTAAAATTGCTGCCATAGTTTGGAAGAATGTCTATTTAATAGATGCGGCTTACCGCTCCTTTTGACCTTTCTTTGATGAGTCAATCTTAATTTTTTCCAATAAATATGCTCTGCGTCTAATAGGACGCTTGAAGCTTCTGTATTTTAGTTAGACGAACGGCACATTCTTTCTCATTCACTTCGCTATCTCAAACATCTACTGAGAGCAAACATCGTGATATCTTTCCACGATAATATTGAATAGGATGGAATGATGAGGTAGGAAAAAGGATATGGGCTCCCAATACATATTCATCGAAAATCAAATCGCAATGTATCATGACTGACCTGTCATACATATTTTTATTTATTAAGTTGGAGGGGGTTTTTTATTATCTTTTTGGATATCGATGTTTTTAATGAGCTGATTATCAAAGATTCACAACTGCTTGGAACTGTTTGAATGGACAAAGAAGGAGTACTGAAAGGGTCTAAAGTACAACGCTTAATACAATTAAGAGTTATGTAGATTCAGTTCAAAATAGCTATTGTTGTATTCAGGAATTGTGAAAGCTTTCGTAAATAATATAGGTGGGTCTTAGGAGGATGAAAGCAAAAGAAAGCTCAGCGAAGATAAGCTCGATATTAAGGTTGTCACTGTACGATGATTGTTTTCAAAGGTCCGCTTGCCAGCTCTGTAAGTATTCGAAAGTATATATGTCTACTAATTTGAAGCAATTTGATTGCGCAAAATGGCATAGATGGTTAAACGAACATGCCACCTTTTATTGTCGATTTGTAGTATTTACTCTCATAACTGCCCAGCACTTATTATGTTATATTTTCTTCTGGATTGTAAACTCTGCTAAAATAGTCTACATTCAAAATGACAGGCAATGATCTCATATAACAACTTTTATTAGTCAAGACGAGTGTAAGAATAAATGAAAAGGTATTGAAGGGATTCGGAGGGGTAACATCAAACAAAGGATATGGAATATGCGAGCGTAATAATATGTATACAGTCTAAAATGCGTTAGTGAAGAGTAATCAGTCTAAAAATTGGGTCTAATTCATGATTGCCGTGGTATAATAATGTTGGTGATGATAGAGAGGTGCATCTGGTAGATCAGCAACAATAGCATTTCGACGACGAAGAGCGTAAACTGGCACCTGAATTGTATAAAAATCTTCTTCTTGCACTGAATTGCTTGTTTGAGTAGAAGAGGAGGGCTGTAAAACAAGAGTTGCCTTTGCTCGGGGACTCTTTTGTAGCCATTCGTTGATAGTGGAAGTTGTTAGTAAACTGGATGTAAGTTCTTCTAATACAACATCGTCTTCTTCAGTAATTAAATAAGAATATGAGTTCGAGGACATTGGATGTGCAAAGACCTCAGTTTGTATATGGGACATTTATGACAATTTGTTATAAGGTGAGGGATGAAGTATGAGTGACAAGATTGAAGAAAAGGTACGACAGACGATAAAAACAAGAGTTCTTTTTATAATTTAAAAATTGAAAATTCTCAAAAGTGACATACAAATCTGGCTTAAAACGCACACACCCTGTCTTCTTTATCTCCTTAAAAGACACACGCACACGCACACGGATAGACTTTTTAGTTTAGAGTTACAATGATTTCATTCGTTAAGCTATCTATGCCCTAAAAAAAACCAACAACTTTTACTTCAATGGTTACTCGGGGCCACGCGACACCAACTTGACCACGTGGCTTCTCCTGCACATATTCAAAATAACCTGCTTTCAAAGGCCATAAAGCAAGTTTTATTGAGTTAGTAGATAATAAATGCCTTTATTCTTCATATCAACAGTGACCATTATAAAGCCATGCAACGCTTAAAGAGGTTATATGTTATGCTACCTTCTTAAAATGATGGTCAACACAATTTCATTATCTTTTTACATCATTCGTACCACCATTTGATACGTAGCTCTCTAATTCATAAAATTAATGTATGAAACGTTCTATCTGCTGAATACAAAAGAAAAATGGCATGTTATGCTTTCTTTCCCATTCTAGAGTTGATGCTTAGTGCAGCAGAAATATATTTGCACATACATTAATTCAGCATATGATGAGTTACTATATCTTCTACTACTCTAACACTTGGCCATTACCCATTATAATGTCTTTCTATAACTACAAATACCCGTTGAACTCATCTCTCCTATGTTGAATTGTTAGGCAGGGGAAATATTTTCAGCTATATAAATAGTAATTTTCAAAATCCTAATACTTGCAAAGGAAAGCTTTTACATTCAATTTAATTTTTCTCTTCAGGGCAAATGCTAGAATGCACTAAGAAAAAAAGATAGAGTATATGAGAAGCTCAATTACTTAATTCTTCAACAGCATATTCGCTTTTGGCTATATTAGCGCAGAAATTCAATAAAATTTGCAAAGCGTTACCGCTTTGATTCTTTCCGGTCTTTGCTCTTCTGTATCATTGATAGCCTTTTGATCATTTGTCACTAGTTTGCATGATATCTAGTATAACTGCTGTTGTTGGCAGCATGGCTATTGCTTTTACAAGATAGATGAAGATTGCCATCATTAACGAGTAAACTCTACCACTATTGTGGGCCTTGATAATCAATGGTGCTGCTTTTCTGTTCTTTCTTCCCAAGAAAATCGTATCTGTTGTTGATGAGGAACTGGTGACAATTTTATTCCGTTCTATGTTACACCAAGGAGCAACCAGCAATCAGGGCATCTTTCAACCATATACGCTTCACATATTCAGCTATAGATTGCTTCAAATTGAGTTCCGTTGCTCCAAAATGTCTTCCCTCATTATCATGAAACCCCAACTCTATTCAATGGTGTCATGAGTGGAATTCATTCAGAGCCTCTTATCGTTTTAAATGAGGTAAGCAGCAAGTTCATGCGCGATTGTCAGCTTTCTCCATCATTTTCATGCATCCATGATACACTTTGTTCCATATTGTTCGGCATTTACAGCCGATGGTATGCAGAAATGTTCGTTCATTTGCCATTGATCTTCCTTTTCATTTTATAAGTTGTTGCCGGTCACCATAATTCAGCGGTTACTTTCATTTTAAAAATTGGTATCCTCCTTCTTAACAACATTCGTGTATCCATTATCGTCTCTATTACTGTGATCATAATGATCATCAAGGCTATACATGTGCGTAATTTACATACAGCAGATAAGGCATGTTTTTTATGTCTTGTCATAGTTATCTCCCTCCTTGCTTCAAGGGATTAAAGTATGCTTCTCACGTTCAAACTCACTTCCGAAACTAACATGTTATTCTCCTTGGTACAAGAAGAGTGGGTCATAATGATAGATTATTGATTACAGCATTCACTAACAGATTTACGACGTTGCACTATACTCGACGTGTAATGAACTGCGAGACTCAGTTAAAAAACGACCTGTGAGGGAGAGGGAAGGTTTTGTCAAATAAGAATAGCTATGGTAATAATGATAGAAGAGTAGACCGATTACTATGAAGTTCGATAGATAGGAAATAGTAGCTTAGAAATAGAAAGAAACATTAAGTGAACTTAAAACTACAGAGCTCCCAAAGTCAGATGGATTTGTAGTAAGCACTTACAATATTTGCTGGAAAAGCAAAGAAATAACTTTCTATTCGCTCTCGGAACGAAGAAGAATCATCTACATCCATCAAACACGACCCAGACGGGTTTCCTTCTAAAGCTTAGGACAACTGCTATACACCCTTGGAAAGTTTTGCAAGGACGCAAATAAGGATTGCCTATAAACGATTGAGTCACTTTTTCTGAAAAACTAGAAATGATGAATACTAGACTGGAACAGTAGGCTTGAATTCATAGATTTTGCATTCAAGCATAGATTCAAACAATATTAAAATGTAAGGCCTTTCCTTTGTCTCTCTATTTATATTGTTCTTTATTATTGTCTTTTCATGTCTAAACGTTGTATAGACAGGTTTTGGTGTGTTTTTTTCTGCAAGCTGTCATTAAGGTAAGTTTTTCAGCACTTTCGATTGAGATCAGTAACTTTTTCACAAACATGAGTTTATTGTTTGTATAAGAATCTCCAAACAGAAAGATCCTGTATGAAGAAATGTATTTTACTTACTGATTCATTTCTTACAGTATTTGAAAAGTAATCTCATACACTTTAGTAGTCATTGTCTTATTTCTTATTCTGGATCCGCTTTGGAGTACTCCAAAAGGCAACTCTAACAACAATTTTTTTTTCCTGATATGTTAGACGTTTGTAATTCCTACACAAAACCTTAGTGATGATGACACACGCGGTTATATTGACATATAGTCACGCTTACAATGATGCTTACAATGATGCTTACAGTTCTCTGTTTGTTTAACAATTAAGCCCACAATTTAAGCAAGCACATGTTTACTAAATTATCAGCCATTACACATTTCAATTTCTTCATACTTTCCATTCTTCTTTAAAGACCGGAAAATAGATACGTTGTTATGGTGTGCTACGCATTTTATCATTACGAAACAATATAGCAAAAGAAGGATTTCCTCGTCTGATATGTAAGTAATGCCGTAACCCTTGATCTCAAAGTACTTTTCACAGTCGGAACGGTCACCAAGGGTCAGCTGCAGCAAGGCAATAACAGATAAATTATAGCTTTCAGTTTTCATTAACATGTGCTTGTGCGAACAAAGCAAACATGGATTACCTACCGCAACGTAATAATATGGCAGAAAATCTTGATTCACAGGGCAAAACCGCGCAGAAGATCGACAAGTCTGCTCTAATCAAACGAGAGTAGCCTTGAACTTAGTAGAGAACTGCGAAAATATATACAGAGCATCAAATGCCTTTATTTTCAGAAACAAATTCAGCTTACAATCTATAAATAAAGTGTGTGTGTGTGTGGGAGAGGGGGGGAATATTGCTATCTAGAGCTATTAAGTATGAGTAAAATTGATTGAGAAGCGTAATTATTAAATAACTTCTTCGGCCTGTTTAATTGCAAACCATGCTGAACCCTTCGGCTTATCTACAAATTCCATAAAAGAGCGAGTAATACAATATACGTAGCTAAAGTCACCAGTGTTGTTAGAATAACCCAATCACCACTCGTTTTGAAAGGTATAGTAGGATCAAATACATCAAACGAAGTTCGTCGCCGCCAAAGAGCAATGGCTAGCATGGCGATGCCGAAAACAAAAAACGTAATACCAATCTTATAAAACTCTCGAGTGAATACTTTTAGAATGAGTAGACCGGAAGAGAAGGCAGCCAGTGCTGTTCTCCAATAAGCACCTTCGAATGTACGCTGATGTGCTTTTTCAGTTATAGTAAAATGAGGGTGCCGATTAATACCAGACTGTTTTCACAACGAAGTTTGTTTTATTTGCACTTAAAATAGATTGTCTAATCAACTCACCCCTCAAATCCTGTAATTCTGGCAAAGTGAACAAGACAGATTCTCGACGATGTCCTCTAATCAACTTTTGCTGTTTGTCGTGCATTATTCAATTAGCGGAAGCTGTATTCATGAATTAATAAAAATGCCAAAAACAAAGGAACACAAGAAGAGGTCATAATTGAATGACACAATTTTATAGGTTAGACAAAGACATCTCTTGCATCATAATGTCAAATAAACACTCAAAATTAATGCTTTTTTACTAACGGGCATTTAGAATGCACACACTGAAGCTCAAAGGATATTTTTTGTATCAACGTGGAAAACCTGTGTTGCAAAAAAGAAAGTGGGGGCTTTTCATGCATCAAAGAGCAAGCTTCGGAACATATTTCATCCAATCAGCAGTCGTCTGTTCCTGATGCGTCGATTTTCCTTTTATCTACCCTTTTTTTTTCTTTTCCATATCTATTCATTTCTTTCTTATTTCCCAACAAAGTGTAAAATAGTTTGAAATGTCCTTTAACGATCTTGAACAAGGTTTAGGTGCTTCCAATTCTTTTAGAAATACCCGAGATTCACAAAGTAAGCTTTCTGTAGACTAAGCTCACGTTAAAAGCACATTTTTGTTAATAATGTTGTTGATTTCGTTTCATAGATGGAATCGATAGTGACTACAAAAGCTTGACGCAAAGAGTATCACAGCAAGTATTTCATATCAGTGGAAACATTACGAGTATTGAACGGCTTGTTGGGTTTCTGGGGACACCAAAAGATTCATCCGACATTCGGAACAAACTGTAAAGCGATCGTCATGCATAAGACAGCACTAATTGACAAACAGGAAAAAGAAAAGGAAGGACACTCAACAATTTTGCATTGATAGGCATGATGTCACTGAGAGTACGAGAGAGTTAATAAAGGATACAACGTCAGATATCAAATTATTCTCTCAGTATTATACTACAGATTCCAAAAAGAATGTAAAGCTCAATCATGCTCCCGGAGAATAGTACGAAATCTTTGCAATTATTTTAATCATTACTTATGTATTTTAGAGACAAAGAAAACTCGAACAGCAAAAATTATCAAAAGATTTCCAAAAGGTTTTGGCAGATTTCCAGAGAGTTCAAAGAGAATCTGTGTCGAAACAAAGAGAATACGTTGATAAAAAGAAGGCCACAACCGCAGCGCTTCAATCGCAAATAGAGTAAACTATAAGGACATGTATTTTCGGGTCGTAATAAAATGCACTACTGACATTTTATTTACGATTAGTGATGAAGAGGGTAGCGACGGCATTATGAGTCAAGAGCAACAGCAGTTATTACAACAGAATGATGCACAAAGAAGAATTCAAATTGAAGCCTTAGACAATGAAATTGAATATAACGAAACGTTGATTTCTGAACGAGAAGGTGAAATACAAAATATTGAACAAGGTATTACAGAATTGAACGAGATATTTCGTGACCTTGGTATGCTTGTGAATGAACAAGAAAGCGGTATACGTAAGTACACGCATTTATGATGAATCATAAGAGCGATGGGATAGTTACGCTAAATCTCTATGAATTCTATATATATTTATTTAGAGAGTATTTATGGAAACGTCCTGAATATTGCACAAAACACAAAGCAAGCATCTGAAGAATTGACAGTGGCAAATCGACATCAAAAAAAAGCAAGGAAGAATATGTGTTGTTTTATGTTGATCATCACCATCGTTGCTTGTGTCCTAGCTTTAATCATTGTTGTAGCAAAATAAGTAATTCATTATCGGAGAAATCATACCCTACTTTTACAACTTCATGCTATACACATTTTATTATAAACCTTCAAGTTTGCAATGTTCAGAAATGCTTTCGTATCCAATTTGCTTCATGATCTCGACTACCTCTTTTATCTACTTTGAAGTCATGTTCTTCACCTTCCCCAGCAACATACTTTGTGATTTGTATAACAATTTGAAGTTGATTTAATTCCTCGGAACGACTGACTAAAAATACAGTATTAGCTAACAACTTTCATATTTCGATATCTTGATGTCAGATCAGATTACACCTATCTAATTTGCACTCCTTTCATGTCTCAATAAGTTGCATCGCCTTGGAAAGGAAAACTTTTTCTGGCTCATCGGATAAGTATAAAGAAACATTCAAAATTTGAAGTATCAAAGGCAAAGCAATACCTTTTAGGAGGTTAATACTACTGTTAAACTGTCATCCGAGACCCAGAGTCGACGTATTATCAAGAATCGAGTTTTACTGATTCAAAAGAGGTAATCAACGTGATGCAGATAATTGCTTTGATTGTTGTATTCTTACTAGGTGCTTGTGATTATTGACACACGAAGGGCTTTACAGAGGCCTATTTGACAACAAGACACTTCCACATTCTCCAACATGGGCATCTTCACTCAGAAACGCCAATAAAGTTTGTGCATTATATGAGCATTGTAAGCATCGTGAGTGTGTACTCAACGCAACTAAAATTACAAGCCAAAGCTGTACAGACGTGGAGGTCAAGCCATATGTAGATATGCCGTCTATATTGCGCGTCAATCAATTTTAACAAAGAAAAGACTTTTGAACATTTGATTAAGTTAATTTTTATTTCTATACTTTTAATCGTCTCCTGCGCAATTTTTTGTATTAAACGTACTGCTTCAGTGAGCTCTTATCGTCTTTGAAGCGTAAAGAGTAAGTTTGCGCCAGTGCAATGTTAATACTCTCATTACCCATTTATTGGATCAATTAATCTCGGACACACATGCCTCTTTTGCATAACATCAAATTCAAAACTGCGGCTTTGCCTTTTGAAGAAATGACTGTACACCCTGTTGCTGAAAGGATAAACTCAAAAGTCTAAGCTCAAACGATTATAAATGTAAGCTGTTTCGTTTCAAATTGATATAAATGAAGTTATTCATTTTATCGAGTTATTGTTGTTGTTGATGACACCATTCTTTCGTTCCATATTAACTTTCTGTAATAGCTTTCCTATCATTATCACACACAATAAAAATTCATAACAAGTCTACATCCGGTCATTTTTTTTTATATTTTATATATAAATAAAGAGCTCGAATAGTCGATATATTATCGCCCGAGTGATCCGACAACTAAAGAAAAAGAATAATAAGGAGCAAGCCAGCAAGTCCAAGCCTTTTTCTTCCTTTTCTTCTTTTCTATTCTATATTTCTGTACCTTCTTATTTTACATGCTTTCATTATCGAAACGCATTATAATATGTTGAATAAAACTGGTGTGATTTGGCTGGTTATCATCATACTGTGCTCATTGCGAGCATGTAAATTATATTTATCTTCGACAAAAGAATTACGGCCTGAAGAATACAGTAACTGGATCTCAGCAAAGAAACGACTTCTACAGCAGCAGCAGCAGCAGCAACCAATAGCAGACATTTATGCTAATAGTGATAGAAACGACTCGATAACACTTGGAACAGAGCCTAATAATTTATTCTATTTCATACATGTAAGAAGAGGGACGAACTGAAAGTTTCTTCTTGATGAAAACTAACACCGGATTGATACACTGGCCAATATGTATGTAGGTTACAGATTTACATCTATCTCGGTTCAGACCTAAAGGACACACCTATCATTTTTTGCATTTTATACAATCTATTTTACCCGTAGTCAGGTAACTAATTCCCCGATTGTGATTTTGATATATACACCCACGTTTCATTGACATTTGTCCTTGGATACATGTTTGGTAGACCAAAATTCGTGGTTGTCACGGGTGATCTCACAGATGCCAAAGACAGCAAACGCATCACTTCTCAACAATATTTGGATGAATGGAAAGTCTATCAAAAAGCCATTCAAGAAAAAGTACCTGAAGACATGGGATGGTACGATATCCGCGGCAATCATGATTGTTTCGATTTACCGTCGTGGAAGTCCCGTATTAACTACTATAGAACACATGGTAAAAGTGCTGGCTTAGTGGAGCAAGGCAAAGGAATATACTCTTGGCAAGTCAATCAACCTATGGGGAATTACCAATTTGTAGCAATCGATGCCTGGTAAGCCATTGCTGATACTATTCTACTAACGTCAACAATCAGCTATTTATCTCAATATCTTTGGTTATGGTTTAGTCCCAAAAAAGGACCTTCGAGGCCATTGAACTTTTTTGGTTATCTAACATCAAAAACAATGGATCAGCTTGAAAGGGCATTGATATCAAAAAAACATTTTAATCATACATTTTTGGTAAATGATAGTCCAAGTCCTCACAGTATATGAATGCTTTGTTGATTGTCATTTGGCGTTCTAATATTTATTCATCTTCATTCTCACCTGTACAGTTTTCACACTACCCTACAACAACAATGGTCTTTGGTACTTCCAAAACAGGCAAAACGTTTAAGGATCTAGCTTATCATTATAGTGTTTACTTTTGTGGTCACTTACATAAGTTAATAGCAGGTAACAACTTTTTCTCATAAAAAAAACTTATTCTTGGTCGTGCACTCCCTCTTCGTTCCATACTAACAAACTGGGACTTTTCCTTTTTAACATAATAACGAACTAATTGTTATGATATAGGTATTGGTGATGTTCTCAAGTCCTATGATCCTATTTCAAAATCACTTGAGCTAGAGCTGGGTGATCTAAAAGAACATGCACTATACAGAATTGTCGCCATTGATCATGACCTGATCTCTTTCGTTGACTTACAATTACCCCTAGATAAGATACCAAAAAAGGGCCCTGTCAACGCAATAGGCCTTGTTCAACCTTTCGATGATACTTCCAACAATATCATCTGGCCTCAACTTGTACAACCTCACCAACCTTCAATTTTAGTCACTAATCCTAAAGATGCTCGCTTCGCCATTCCTTCTAAAGAACCGTTAGAGCGAATCCGTGCCAGCACAAATATTCGATTCTTAGTATTCAGTATACAGCCTCCAGAAGAATTGAAGGTGCAGGTCTTTATTAATGATGAACCGCATGACAAAGAGGCAGTATATGCAGGTGACAATCTCTGGACCGTACCATGGAACCCAGCCAATCTATCAGACAAAAAGACACATCAATTGAGAATTCAGGTGACAGCGTTACCAAGAGAGGGACAGCAGTTGCCACCATCCATTTCTGAAACAATATTTAGGTTAGACGGTCATCGGGTAAAGATTAAAGGTGGTTCTGGTGAATTCATCATTAAGTCAAAAATGATTACTGTGGTAAAAAATTCAATAATAATGCTCACGGATCTGTTATGGTACGTTTATATGGATGTTGTACTTGTGTACTGAACAAAAAAATGCTGCTTTACCATTATTATAGCTGCAATGTATTACTTTCTTCGCAATCTTCAAAATGTTCCTCTTATTATTGATACCCAAGCTATTTACGATACCCTCAGCACCCACGAAGCAGCAGCACCAGTTGCTATTACGCATTCATGCAATTGAACTACTTCCTATTCCATCCTTTTACTCAAATCTCAAAAAAACCATCCTCATATGGTCTTTACGTTTTGTTAATTTTGCTTGTGAGCAGCCTATCGTTTGGCATGCCACTCTTATTTATCTTCTTGCTCTCTTAACTTTGCCTTGGTTCCGTGCTAAATTCATTCCTTCCGGAGATAGTGAAGAAGAGCGTTATGGTACATTTTATTTATGGGGCATGATGTTTGGTCAAGAATGGATTCCCATAGGTGATACCTGGATGTTAGCTGCCGAACAAGTGGTGTTTGATGTCTTGGTGTTTTTTCTTATCCTAGCATGGCGCGAAACAGGGGTCGTCGATTATCAATGCCCTGGTGCTACTTTGCTTCGACAACAAGAACCAGTTTTTGATGCGAATGCTACGAATACTGTTACTGCCGCTGGGGACAGCCTCCAACAGGAATATTTAGTAGATGAAACAACTACAACATCCTTAACCAGCACTAACAGAAGATTGGCAAATCGTACCCCGCGCCGTTGTCGACGTCCCTGGAATGAAATGCCTTTATCGAAAGGATTACCACTTCTCTATTGGTTATGGAGAGCTAGTGAATTGATGGCGCTCGCTTCATTTTATGGCGGTATCTGGCCCACACTTATTTTAAATATGAATGTTTATTGGATGTTCTTCATTGGTTATCAACTGGGCTGTGGAAAACATGGGATTCTTGTCTCAACAGCGTCCTCGTTATCAAGGAGACATGTACAGAAACGCAGACGCGGAGAGAACAGCAATAGTGATTTCGTTAGCAGTATCATTGTAGAAGGGTGTCCAGGGTGTCAGAAGAGTTATTATTATACAATGTTGTCAGAAAAACTGAATCATCATCAACCGGATGATGGTAAATTCAATCCTAACGCTATTTATGGTAACAGTCAGAGCGATTCTGACTCTCAAATAGCTCCCCTTCATAGTGGCTGCGCTTCATCAGTCGATGATCTGACTTTAACCCAAGAAGAAGAACAACTTACTCATGGACAAAAAGTGGGAGACGTTTCTATGGTTCAGTCTAATCTAAGTACTCATACGAGTCGACATTATAGTGGCAGCAGTAGTAGTGGAAGTAGTACTCCATTTGACGGACTCCCTTCTATCAAAAGCCGAAAGCGAATATCCAAATTTTGATAATATAGTTATACGACGAACGAGGTAGATGAGACGACATATCGCTTGTTGCATGTATTTTCTTTTCCTTTTTTGATCTCGATAGAACATTGGCATTGATTTTAAAAAAGCTTTGTCATTTGCTATATGAGCTGCTTATTTGCTGTTACATACGACGAATGTCTTATGCATGTATGAAATTGGTCTGTTTTATTTTTTTAATGGAAAGTGATATGTGATATGATGAGATATGTAGTATGATTTATTGAGAGGTGATGAGGAGAAATAATTTAAATGATATGAGGCTATAAGTAGTAGGCACAAGTAATAAATAATAGATTGGCAGTGAGCTATGTGAAAAGACTTCTAATTCTTATAGTATTTCCTTAACCATTCCTTTACAAATAGTGAAGCTTTCGAGACGTTTTCTTGTTTCCATTTATTGAAGAAAGCAGGATGTTTATCGGAACGCGCCAAATAATCCAACATTATTTCAACAATTTCTTTCAATTCGGATGTCGCGTACCCACTGTGAGCGCGATAGGTGCCCTTCCATTTCTCATACGCTAACATCTTGTTTGCCAGCCACACAGATGCTGCCGCAATTTTCGAGGGTCGAACGGCAATCAACTTTTCATCCAAGCAACTGATTTCTGCAAAATACTTGGCCAATGTGCGAACATTGATATCGTTGAAATCATCTCTGGAACAGATACGACGAATAAAATTGAGAGGGTGAGGGTATAAAAGTCTAAAATCTAAAGCATCCAGAATGAACCGTTCAGCTTCCTTCATTTGTGATTCGTTATAGTTATTATCTGTCATATGCAGGTAGTCATTTATCAACGGAGAAGCCAATTCTTCGAATTTAGAAGCGATAAAGAGAGCAGTAAGGCCAACTAATTGCATTTTACCAAGGGCAATTTGTCGTACGGAGAGGAAGCGATCGATGATATTCACGGCCAGAAACAACGTTTCAGGCATTAAACCGAATAAAAAGTGAATTTCAATAACCCAATCAATAAGAATAGAGCGCATACCCCAAGAGAATTCAGGAGACTGCACATTGAGATAATTGGCATCGGGGAGCATCTTCACTTCAGTATCGTAGAGATGCTCATATATTTCGTCAGCATATTCAGCGACCATCATAGGGTCTTTCTGTTGTTCATCGGTAAAGGAGGCAGAGGTGGAGCGCATTGATTTCCTAACCCAGTCCATTTTACGTTGAGCTTGCTCTGTTTGCTTACGGTCGGCATCTATTGTTTGTTGATTGGCCTTGAACCGAAGAGGAGCAACATGAGGATCAAATATTTCATCATTGTTTGAATTACGCAATCTTGAGTTATTGTGACTCGAGGTATATTCAGATTGTTCAGGATGCTTCTTAAAGTAAGATGGACCATGTCTCATGAGAAAACTGCTAAACGCACTTTGTTGATCTGCTGTAGCTGTGGAAAGATTATCTTTATAAGCAGCAGCAGTAGGGTGAAAAGCTGAGGCGGGTGTCAAATCCTTCATGCTGACATAGCGTGTTGGATCGGTTGTATCGCAAGGAAGGTCTTTCACAGTCATTACCTTTTGTGTTTTCTTGTCTAAAACGAAACGAATTTTCATGCGTTCAGGAACAAGGATAGGTAAGACAGGGACAGGATCCATGGTATCTTCTAAAAGAGCTGGGTAACGTTCTGCGTTATCTTTGAAAAATTCAGTAATGCCTCGCTTTTCCTCTTCTGTTGCGTCCTCAGCGAACTTCACAGGGTTGTTTTGCAGATATTGTTTATGTTGATGTGATTGCTGTTCTTTGAGTTCAATGCCCACATCCGTATGATTGTTGGTATGAATGCCGGCATTATTAGTATATTGTAGTGGCTGCTTCTCTTCTGCTGCTAAAATTGATGATGATGATCTGGATGATAACTTTGTTAATCGGCCTTGATTATTATAGTTGACACTGGACGTTTTTGATGTAGAAGCAGAGGATAAATCTACCAGCTACGTCAGAAATATGTTAGCATAAGATGATGCTTATAGATCGAAACAAAAACAAGTATTACCTCTGCGTTAGATTGTTCATATACATTGTCTGCTGTTCCCAAAGACAAGGAAGAGGCTGCTTGAATAATGTTTTCCTTATCTGCAGCCGTCTGAACACTTGAGAAGGTTTCAGTGGCGGCTGGAGGGGCGATAGCATCATCACTGATATGCATGGATCGATACATTTGCGAAACATTCGACGGAGGGATGTTTTCTTTACCGATATAATTGTGGCTCAGGACACCATTTCTTTTCTTGTTCGATTCATTTAACTAAAATAGTTGGTAAGAAGAGGGATAATGGTCAACAAACAAGTACTTCAAGTAAGCGAACTGTGTTGAGAGTTAGAGAGGAGGATTACCATTTGCTGATCAGGTGGACAATTCATGTCCTTCAATGTTGCTCTATTGCTGTGCCTGTCACTATGAGATGTAGCAACGGCTGACCTGTAACGGGTGTCAGATTCAGCATTGTCAGGTTGCCCATCTTCAGCATTCCTCTATTGCGACTTGAATGTTAGTATTACTCCACCTTTTTTTTGTTCTGTTGTGAATATCATTTACTTTATAATATCTCATCTATATATTATTTATTTCTCGTCCAGAATTGTATGTTGACCCTTTCACAATTTCCAGAAGCAACAAATAATGATATACAAAAATGCGGGAAAGCGGTAAAAGAGCAAAATAGAAAGAGAGCAAGGCTAATTTGTTGTTAACAAGTTGTCGAATATAACCTTTTATCTCAATCAATTTGCATTAACAAAAAAGAAGAGGAAAAGGTACGTTTGTGTTCAGAAGTACAAAAAATTTGATTGTCGGGGAAAAGTGCAGGGAAACTGGCGATATCTTAGAAAAGACGTGATTATCTTTCTGACGCGTCAATTTACGTGATTCAAGGTATATGATGAATCATGGCTATTCATTTATGCTAGAGGTAGCCAGGTAGATTAGCCAGCCTTTTTATTCCATTTAAAATAGTGTCTATTCCACGATTCACGTATTTTTCCGTTTCCAGAAAGGGGCCTTTTTATAGATAGCTCCAACGTTGCGACCTTGGCCTTTATTGTTGAACAAAGGCTGCGTCTGATAATCAGCATCATTCGTAGAACGTGATATAGCTTCAGAATCGTTTGTATAGTCATGTGTATTGGTATAGTTGGATGCATTGGAGTAATCATCGCGTATCCGCATCTGTTGTTGCTGCTGTTGCAAATTTACAGGCCTATCTCGATCCGTGGTTGTGTACAGCATTTCATCATTGTAAGGCAAATTGTAATCATATTCTTTGCTATTGTAATATGGCGGGTACTCATACTCAAACGCTTCTTCTTCTTCTCCATCATGTTGATTATCATAATAATACATATCGTGATTGTCATTTTCACTATCGTTGTTATCATCAACGGCTTCTCCGTAATTGTCGTCTTCACTTTCTTCCTGTTCGTATACATAAGTCGTTGGATGCTCCACAAAGCGAACTCTTTTCTTTGCCGTTCTCGTGATATGCTGTTGTTGAAGCTGTCGTTGAAGGTGTTCAAGATCAAAAGAGGAAGGAGGACCGTTGTGCGGTGGCTTGTTTGTAGACTGCTGCAATATCCTTCTATCCAGCGAGGTATCATGTTGGTAAGGATAGGGCCCAGGAAATTGATTCTTCTGATCAGAGTGCAGACCATCATTGTATTGTCCGTTTTTCTTACGATTTAGCCGTTGATCAATTTGTGTACTTAGAATTTGAGGCGGGTGTGGTTGCTGTTGCTGTAACTGAACAGGCTTTCTTTTAATTTGTTTATGAGTGACCTGAGGTGAATGGTACGGTGATATCTGATGTGTTTGCGTTGTTGGTTGTAACATCGGTGATAATAAAAGTTGCTGATGTGTGTTTGGCGTCGGTTGAGGTGAGAGTATGCGCTGGTGTTGAGCTTGTTGCTGAGTTACAGTAGTTGGTATCAGCATGGAATTATAGTAAGCTGCAGCGTTGTTCAATATGGACTGGGCAGCTGCCATGACATTCAGATAGTTGGAAGGATTATTGAAGAGTAATGGATTTATGTTATTCGCACTACTGTTATTGTTGAAAATACCCGGCTGATAATGATAAGGATGAGTGGGATAGGGACCTACTAATGCTTGTGGTGTTATTAGCGGGGACGATGTGAGCGTTTGTAAAGGCAATAGTGATGCTGACTGTATTGGTTGTACATGCTGAGCTTGTGCCATAGTGGGTGGCTGGTTAGGTAATATATTGGTGTATATGTCAACTGAATTGGAAGGTACTGCTAAGATAGGATTGTCAGTTTTTTGATTTGGTTTAAATGCAATTCGTACTTTTTGCACGTTGTTCCATATTTCTTCTGGCATTTTTTTAAACTTTGAGTTTTGAATAACGGGTATATTTGCGTCGGATCCGCCGCGAAGATCCAATACAATAATATGGACAGTTGTATTGGGCCTCTCATCAAATATTTTCAGTGGTCTTCCAGCCTTTTTGATTCCTGTAACTGGATTGAAAAAAAATAAAATTATTCGGTAAGCTGAACCAATTTTTTTTTTTTTTTTTCAGGTTTATAGTCGAGAAAATACCTAAAATGACAGGCGGTATACCGCTTGGAGTCGTTGCTCTTCGAATTTTTATTTGAGGGTCTGGTTTCGACAATGTACAATGAACGTAAAGTATAACAGGATCATCAGGACTACAAAGAGTTGCTGAATCAAGATGAGTCAAGTTTGACGATTCCAGTTTGCTGATTTCAACTAAAGAGGAGGTTAAGAAAGTTGGGTGTGTGGGTTTATCTGATTGAACTGGCTTATCCAAGCGCTACAGTTTTAAAGCAATTCGTTGGAAAGAAAATAAAAGAAGCAAAAGAAAGATATGATAAAAAAATAAGACGAGCTTTGTGTAATTAGGAATTCTTGTCATTTTACTCTATTTGGTGATGATTGTTTCTTTAAAAGTTTATTTTAGGGAATACAAGTTACTCGTATTTGAATACTTCAGCGTATTTGTTGATGATGATACATCCTATTCAATTGAACAGCCGCATTGCTGCCTCTGTTTCCATGACTAAAGGATATATAGCCTTGCGTATTTGCGCTACTGTTGTCTATAAAATCATCACCTGTGTTGGCAGCCTCTGCAGCAATATTCATTCTAGCCTTTAAGGCCGCACTTCTTTTATGATGTCCAGTACCACTTTCATTTGCATTCAGGAGATATTGCTCGTCTGTTAAACCTTGTTCTAACGATGTCGCAAAACCAGTTCGATGTGTCTTTTGAGGTTCTCTGTCAGGTAACAAGACACCTCTTCTAGCTCTAGGAATACCTCTTCTCTTTCGTCTATAACATTATGAGCATTGTGTCAAAAATTTTTCTATCTCTATGCAGTCGTACAGTACAATGAAAGTAGCCCCGCTTACCTTGCTTCTCTCATTCTATCTTTTTCCATTCTGTCAATAGCAGCATCGGTTAACTCAATCATCGAAGGTGTGAACCTTTCAATCAAATTATTTCTACGAATAATATGTCGTAGGTAAGGTAAGAAGGTATGTCGCAATTCGTCATCGATAGGACATGAGCTGTTGAATTCGAATCCAACGAGTAACAATGATTTTATATAAACATGAATCTGTTCTCTTATAGAATGAGCGATGGCCGTCCTGAACAATGAAAAGATACACCGCGTCTTTGATAAGCAAGAAAGACCCCCTTTATCGACAGAAATGGAATGTTTCTTACCTAAATTCCCCACCTAAGCCTAGTTCTTCTACAAGCTTATTAGCGAACTCTTCAGGCGAGTTACGAGGGCAAACAATATCCCATTCAAACTGGTCAATAAGCTCCCAGTTGCCTACTGTGATATCTAATTTTATAACGGTTCTCAATTCCAATTCTTGTTGCTGAGGCTGCTGTGGCTGTTTAGTATTGTCCTCAGTAGCTATTTCTGACGGCGCGTTGCTCCCTTCACCCTTCTCTAGCCCCATACTGCTACTTTGTCTCGAGTGATCCCATTCATCAGTCGTAGTATCATCTTTAATCATACTGGAGGCATTTAAATTAAAATCGTCTAATTGCTCTTTGATGGATTTAGCAATTTGGTCCGCGAATATGTTGGCCGGTAATTTTAGGTCCTCACAGATGATTTCTGCGAATTGTTCAGGTGTAATAGAGGATTCTATTAACACATATACATATATAAAGAGTAAGTATGTATGTCGATTAACCCAAAGAACTTGTACGATGATTTCTATTTAGGTCCTTTTACCATTCAGATTCCACGTAAAAGTATCACGTAACTTGTAATGTTCATGCTCTAACTCAATACGAATGGGCACTAAGACTTCCTCCTTCTCTGCTTGTTCCTTCAATGTATCCAACGAGCTATATTAAAATCAGAGAATACCAGTTTGTTAACTTAATGATGTTCTCGATTTCTTACATTTGTTTGGACAAATAAGCATCGACTTACAATCTGAAAGGTTCTCTTTTACCAACGCGTCGCCTTTTATCTCTGGGGTATCTGATTTTGGTTATATTACCAGTTGTACCATTTCCATAGCCTCGATAGCCTGGTCCGTAAACAACCGTAGGTCCCTGTTGTGCGCGTGCTCTTCGTTCCAAACTAGCCACTTCAATTTCTTTCTTTTTCTCTTGCGACAATTCCACATGTCTTTTATGTTGTAAGTTTAACATTCCTTGATAAAGGTTGTCTCTATGTATATATTGATGAATGTTTTTCTTTTGTACAGTATTTGTTGCTAAAATGGCATGGGTATCAGTTGCGAATGGGAGCATGTGTTGCTGCTGTGTCGGTTGTTGTTGTGGTGGTGGTTGTGGTTGCTGTTGCTGTTGTAGCTGACTTACTTGTGCCACTGGTTGTTGTTGTTGTTGTGGAGTCAATGGCATGGGCACTTGTGGTTGAAGTGTTAAAGGCAATGCTCCTCCGCTTCCCGCTGTCATTGCTATTGCTCCAGGTGCAGCTGCTGATGGCATTTGCGATGGTGGAGGTACCAACGACATTGGTTGTGGTATATTTTGTCGTAGCAATTGCTGCTGCTGCTGCTGCTGCTGCTGTTGTAACTGCATCAGCTGTTGCTGACGACTATACTCCAATGGATCGATCAGACCTGGTTGTGGAGGCGGACGTCGTTGAAGATGTTGTTGTTGTTGCATTTGGATGGGTATCATTTGTGAAGTTGGCAAAGAGGTTTGTCCTCCTACACCTGCTTGTTTTTGTTGCATCATTTGTGCTAACCGCTGTTGTTGTTGCATGAGCTGCATTTGTTGGTACTGTGGATTAGTCAGGTTTGAATGCATTTCTGGCCGTTTTCTTGCATAAAAATAAATAGAGACGAGAAAAGGAGAAAAAGATGATGCGAGATTTACAGCCACTGTTATGAGGAAAAAAAAAAAATAATTTAAACCGTTCCAATTTTGACATCCCCACTATCAGGTCAGTCTACTAGCCAATAAAATTTCTGTATGAGACAAAATAGCTCAACTGAGAAGGCTACATGCTAGTTTATAGCTGCGTAGTATGAGTCAAGTGTGCATGAGCACCATCATTGCGAGTCGGTAAGGGGGACTTCAGCATTTGTGCTGAAGCTAGTTCACCGTACTCTGGCGAGAGGTACAAATGCCGTTATCCATTGGTTGCATTTTTGGTTTCTAGTTTACGTCTACTACCATCATTATATGTAACTTACTGATGATTAAGAGAAGGGGATATAGTTACGTAGCAAGACTTCTAACGCTTTACATGCTTTCTTAACTGCTTTTTTTGCCCTCCCAGGAAGGATTTGTGAAGCTTAGATCGACAGCAAGCGCGAACTTCTTCGAAATTTTTTTCTAATTCAGCGCCGACCTTAAATTTTTCTTCTCCTTGTTTCTTTTCATAAAAAAAAAGAGTTCTTTCTTATTCAATAGCACTTTCACTTTAGTCCACGAAATGGTAAAATCAAGCATCAATAGCCTTTACCCACTGTTTCTTTAAGTTATTTCGATACTTATGTTAATTATAAAACGCGAAAATAGTCTTTAGCTCCTGTCAATATTTTCCAAGATCAAGCAACCGAAGAAAGGGCCGAAAACGCTCGTTTGGTAAAATAGGCATTTGAATGTTAGCGATAGCTAGAAGTGATACTGATTTATATACTGCATTAGTCGTCATTTATTGGTGCCATTGCAGTAGGTGATCTCGTCAAGAGTACACTAGGACCTAAGGGCATGGTAAATTTTACACCAAGATCAGATAGAAAACACGCTTTCTAAAGATCAACTCCTGAAAAACACTTGCTTCATCAATCATAGGACAAAATTCTTCAATCAGCCAGCACTGGCGAGATCTTGGTCACCAACGACGGTGCTACCATCTTGAAATCCATTGCTTTAGACAACGCCGCTGCTAAAGTCCTCGTTAACATCTCTAAAGTGCAAGACGATGAAGTTGGTGACGGTACTACATCTGTTTGCGTTTTGGCTGCCGAACTTTTACGTGAAGCTGAGTATTTAGTCAATCAACATATTCACCCTCAAACCATCATTGAAGGCTATCGCCTTGCTTCAGCAGCTGCGTACAAAACTTTAGAAAATAGTGCAGTAGATCACAGTGCCGATAAAGAACTTTTCCGTCAGGACTTGATCAATATCGCTAAAACCACCCTCAGTTCCAAAGTATTATCGCAAGAGAAAAACTATTTTGCTGAACTAGCCGTAGATGCTGTTCTTCGTTTAAAGGGATCAACAAATCTTGAAAATATACAAATTATCAAAAAGCCAGGAGGAAAGTTAATGGATTCTTATTTAGATGAAGGTATGCTTAAAAAAAGAAAAAGAAAAAAGCACACACACGCAAGAAAACATCCAGCAATTGCAATAGTATGTCTAAAGGAACAATTTCTATATTAGGTTTTATTTTGGATAAAAAGATCGGTGTTAACTGCCCAAAACGTATTGAAAATGCCAACATATTGATTGCTAATACATGTAAGTTGATAATCAGAGGAAGCTGTGATATGATATTCCGAATTGTTAACACCTATTCTTCTGTTACAATAGCTATGGATACAGATAAGATTAAGATTTTTGGTGCTCGTGTTCGCGTTGATGCAACTGGTAAGCTTGCTGAACTCGAACGTGCCGAGCGTAACAAAATGAAGGAAAAGGTGGATAAGATTAAAGCCCATGGTATCAATTGTTTCGTCAATCGACAACTTATTTATAATTGGCCTGAACAATTACTTGCTGATGCTGGTATCGCCTCCATTGAACATGCCGACTTTGAAGGTGTTGAACGATTAGCTTTGGTCACAGGTGGTGAGATTGCCTCTACATTCGATCACCCTGAACTTGTTAAATTGGGTCACTGTGATTTAATCGAAGAAATCATGATTGGCGAAGATAAGCTTATCAAATTCTCTGGTGTGGCTGCTGGTGAAGCATGCACGATCGTGCTCCGTGGTGCTACACAACAATTATTAGATGAAGCTGAAAGATCTCTTCATGATGCTCTTTCTGTACTTTCACAAACCGTACGCGAACCCCGTACAGTACTTGGTGGTGGCTGCTCTGAGATGTTGATGTCTAAGGCTGTAGATGAAGTTGCTGCTAAGACAGCGGGTAAACGTGCTATTGCTGCAGAGGCTTTCTCTAAAGCACTTCGTCAAATGCCTACTATTTTGGCAGATAATGCTGGCTTTGATTCTTCCGAGTTGGTATCACAATTAAGAGCTGCTCATTACGAAAACAAGACAACAGCTGGTTTAGATATGGTAAATGGACAAGTAGCTGATGTGAAGGAACTAGGTATTACTGAATCATTTAAATTGAAAAAGCAAGTCCTTTTGTCTGCTTCTGAAGCTGCGGAAATGATTCTTAGAGTGGACAACATTATCAGATGCGCCCCTCGGTAAGTGAAAGCTTGGAATTCTTGCATCATCGAAATTTCAAACTGATGACCTCTTACATCTGCTGTATAGTCAAAGACAAGGATAAGGCAATTTAAGAGATAACCTGTTTATGGTTGTGTATAGCAAAAAAGGGAGAAAAAAACTGTCAGAAGTTTGTATTTATACTTCAATCAATATCTTTCAATAAAACTTTTTATTCGAAATAGATCTTTCTAATGCGTTAACAATGAGCGCCGTCAATACGGCCAGTAAAAACCGTTTGATAAGCAGACTATGAACTGTCTATAAGATTGCTAGCTTCAGAATTTACTAATTACACTGACGGCGTGAATCTCAAACGCAAAATAGTTGAAATACACTCTTTTTTAAAACAAGGTACAGAGGTGAAAGCTCCTTTTATTGCATTTCTTGAGAAGCTTTGAAACATAATTGATCTGTTGAAATGGAAACAGCTTCACAGTGACAATACATGATATAATCGGCAGATAACAATGTATGTTTTCAGACTGAGAGACCCCTTTTTCAAAAATAAAAATTGTCAAGCTGAAACGCGACAAACCTTAGGTAATCCATAATTTTAGTTTGATCGCCGCCTTACTTTGTTTGCGCCCTAAAGTCCAGTCTCCCAACTATTAAGTAATGGCCCTAATAGATATTAATGCAGCTTACCGTATAACTACAGTATTTTAACTAATATTTTAGATAAATTACAATTGGACGATTAATATTCTTACTTTAGACGAGTTGCAATTGTGTTGTAGACGAAAGTATAAACCGTTCAAACAATGATTCAAATTCAAAAACTTGTCAGTAGTGCGAAACGAAAAAAAAAAAGCCGTAATGATCTGAATCCTCAAAATGTAAGGAAAACCGTTTTTATTACGGCGATAATTTCTTCTTCTTCGCTGGCATGAAAACGTCGGGTCTTCCGGCTCCATACCAAACTGCTCGAGAGATGGTCATCGTATTGATAGCGGCGTTAACGTCTCTCTGCCATAGCTTTAGACATTGCTTGCAATGAAGAACGCCGGTACCCTTGAGTCTGGATTATCAACAATTTGCATATCATCATAGAAACAGAGGCTGCAGGTTTTAGAGGATGTCACAACAACCCATTGACCTTCAGCTTCACGTTTCTTCAGAGTTGCCAAAAGTTTACCGACAACACCATATCTTTGCCCTTTCAACTTGACCACATCTTTTCCAAACATTCCAGCACCAAACACAATCAGTGGTACCCTTCTAGGGAATTCGAGTACTTATCAGCCTTCCACTTCTGAACGCATCGATTTATGTCCTGTTTGTTTGCATTTGGTACAACATGCATTGTCTTTATCTGGGTCTTCGTTCTTCTTTTTCTTTGCTTTTTTCTTTTCTTTCTTGATTTCAAATTTCTGTTTGCGTTTTCTGCCTTTCGAACCAACTATAAAGACGACAAGAAAGAAGCCAAGGGAACAAGAAAGCAAAGAAGACAGTAACAAAGGCAGTAAAGAAGCCAACAAAGACAGGTTCATTCCTGATGTATTCTGCCAGCAATTCTGGTATTCAGTAGGCCAACTAGTAACGGGCAAGCAAGTTACTTACAAAAACAGCATTGTCCGAGGACATAAAGCAGTATTATACAGACTTCAAGGCCAAGTTCCCTACTATCGAAGTAAAACACAAGCTGACCGTGGGTTATAGTCAATGCCTTACAGAGGCAGCAAAGGAATTGAGTACCTCTTACAGTAACTCCATTGTAGAGAGCTTCGAGCAACGTTTAACAAAGTTCATTACTTACAAATTGAGAACCATGCTTCCGGTAAGGCTATAGCAAATAGATGATCCCCTTTCGTATCTTCTAAATCAGCTACCTAACCATCCGCCTAGACAACCTACGATAAAACGTCGATGGGAACACCAATGGCTGATCCTCTGCTACATACTATATGAGCTAGACTATCTATTCCACGTCAAAGAACCCCCACCCTTGGATGTTGCTCTAGGATCCTTACTGCTCCAATGGATGTCTCCTTCTAATCACTCAACCTTGTGACAAACAATGATCTAAAAGAAGTATGATCTACAAAGTTTCTGCTAGATGTAAGCGAGACGATAGTGATAAAGGCAAAAACCTTCTTTTCTCTCTACAAACGGGTTTTTTCTGGGGGCTTTTTTTTTTCAATGTTCTCTATTGCTGTCTTTACTGAAAAATCGGAGAGACCATCCCACTTTAAATAAATTGAGCATATTTATGAGAAACTCATTTTAGATAATTGTACTATCAGACGTGCTTACCAGAAATTATCCAGATTGTTATCGAATTGTGAGTTGAGTAAATCAGGACCAACCCTTTTCATTTTCATTGTGAACAGGTACTTTTGCACCTTCTCTACACTGGTGTAGACAAAGAAGCATTAGAAGAATCATTGTGTGCCATTACTATAGTCTGTGTATAACTGGAACAACGTTGATGATTTCTTGAAAGGGCTATAAATAAAACAAACTTACCTTTATGTAGTTTTGGGGCCTTTATATGGCCCTTCTGAGTTGGGAGGTGTTGCTTATTGAAAAAATCATCTCAAACTAAAACGAACATAATCTAAAAAGTATCTAGGAGAATCATAAGCACTTTCAGTATAACAACCTACTATATCCCAATCGGGATTCGGTGCATTTTCGGACAATGAATTCTTTATGCAGGAATGCATTCTTGACCTCGTACCGACAAACAAGCCATTGAGAGTCAAGTGCTGGTACTTATACCAACAGTACTCTATGTATCGTTATCGTAAATGCTTGTAACGCGTCTATTTTTTGCCAACAAATATACAGGTGATGTATATCCCGGCTGGTGTGGTGGAGAGCAAATAGAAATAAACAACCAAAAATAATTCGAACAAAGTTAAAAATATGTTTCTATTTTTTGCTTGATCTTGGATTATTTTTTTTCATTTTTTTTCATTTTTTTCTGAAGTCCAGTCTATAATACGCTGCTCTTTCTTTTTTCGACATAAATACAATTTCAATCCTTTTCCTCTTGCTTTCTCTTTTTGATAGTTCATTTCCTTCATATTACATACACCTACATACCTCATTTAGAATTCTCATTGATATGGCATCATCCATAACATCAACTAACTGTAAAAATATAGATAATACGGCCTCAACAAGTATAACTGCAAACAACAACAATGAGCTATCCATGGATACCAAAAACACAAATAATAGCACTACTGCCGCAGATAGCAGCGATCATAGGAATAAAAAAATAGTGACTCGAGTGGGGCATGCCAGTATAGGCTCTGACGTAGACTTGAAGTATCTAAGAGACTTGTATCTTCCCAAATGCAAAAATGATCGAGAAATCAATCAAGAAGAAGGCCTCGTTGTCTACAAAACCATCACTTCCTTTCCCCCTGTCAAACAGCTTGCTCCTTCAGAACGTAAACGTATTCTGGTCACCGGAGGTGCTGGTTTTGTAGGTTCACATCTGGTCGATCGTCTTATGTATATGGGTCATGAAGTCATTGTGCTGGACAATTTTTTTACAGGCTCAAAACGAAACGTACAGCACTGGATCGGGCATCCTCATTTCGAATTAGTGCGCCATGATGTGGTTGATCCCTTCATGGTCGAAGTGTCACAGATTTACCATTTGGCTTGTCCAGCTTCCCCACCTCATTATCAATATAATCCTACAAAAACGGTTAAAACAAGTGTGATGGGAACAATCAATATGTTAGGTTTAGCTAAACGCACAAAAGCAAGGTTTTTATTGACTTCTACATCAGGTAATATAAAGCTATGTATGCCGGAAAGGAAGAAAAAAAAATGATGTGTTAAAATATTTCAGCAAAATAGAGGTGTATGGTGACCCTGAAGAACATCCACAAAAGGAAACCTATTGGGGTCATGTGAATCCCATCGGCCCAAGAGCTTGTTATGACGAAGGCAAACGTATTGCAGAAACACTTACTTATGCTTATATGAGACAGAACGATGTAGATGTGCGCGTTGCACGAATTTTCAAGTAAGCAAATATAGGGCTTTGAAAAGGGAATGCCTTCTGTAAAATTCATGCTGACCGTTTATCCATATACTTCCTCTTTTGCCGTTACTGTTATAGCACTTTTGGTAAGTTTCAATTGGAATTGAATGACGTTCATATGCTATGCACATGTCTGTAGGGCAGCTTTTTTAAATGTATTCATACTGTTATCGATACAATAGGCCCTAGAATGTCACCTGCTGACGGCAGAGTAGTGAGTAACTTTATAATGCAAGCTATTCGAGGAGAACCACTGACTTTATACGGTGATGGATCACAAACGAGATCATTCCAATATGTGCATGATTTAGTGGATGGGCTTATCTTATTGATGAACAAAAATTACTCTGAACCTGTCAACTTGGGCAATCCAGAGGAATATACAATTCGCGATTTTGCTGATATGATTCGAGAAATGGTTTTGACACCTCCTCTTTCACCCGAGAATGTAGATATCAAAATATTACCAGCAGCTATGGATGACCCTAAAAAGAGAAAGCCTGATATTTCCCGAGCAAAGAAGTTTTTGGGCTGGGAACCAGAATTCTCGGTCAAACAAGGCGTGCAAGAAACAGTAGATTGGTTTAAATTGCAAGTCAAAGAAGGTGCTATTTAACGTCAATTATTATACAACCCTACATGCTACATTATCCTATTTGTAATTATACTAATAAATCATGATACATAATAATGTATTGAATAAATCCGTGCGGAAAGTAAAAAACGGGAATGCGGAAAATGTTATGAATTTAATGCTGAAGAGAAATATGTCCTATGTACAACAGAGAGAAGCGGCCTACGAACTTTTGTTTTCAACGAGCTTACCAACAAGCAGATATTTGCCTGCAAAGAGTTTTTCCTATTCATTAAAAAGAGCATGCAGACGCACAGGCAAATGTGTTATCAAATCACGGCCATCGTCATGAATGCTTCCGTAATTTTTTGTCTTATTTTGCCCCTTACCCATTCCCTTAAGCTCTCCCACTCATCCGCTGTCAAGTCTTCAAGTTTGTCAATAGGTCCGTGAGGGTCAGCCATCATTTCTTCATCGAATGAGTTTTTAGCTAAACCGCGTGATGCGTCGTGTCCAGCAAAATTTTCATAAGGTCCTCCTACAAGTCGTCGAGATAAATAGTGTGTTCATAAACCTACACTAGGACTCCCTCTCTCTCAACGTGAGACTTTTATCCTAACCTGGTCCATAAAAGTTGCGTCCTTGAGTAACATCATATACAGATCCATTAACTCCCATTAAAATACGTGCACCGTTTTCTCCATTAAAAGGCACCAATTCGAGTGGTGTATAATTTTTGAAAATGAGAACTTCAGGATGTTTGGCAGGCACATAGGGTAATTTATTTGGCGCAAACAAATATCTTGATAGGTACAACAAAATCTATTATATGATAGATTGCTTTGTTTTAGATCAAGCGTCTTAATTCAAATACTTTTGCAGTTCTGAAGATGTTCAATATTCGTGCACTTACACCAAGCAATAACCAATTTATGGGATTTTCTAAAGAGGAGCATCTTTAGCATAGATGAAAAAGTAACAATATCAGTTCAGAACCATACCCTTAAGCTGATTGTACAGGATATTGGGAGTGATATCAAGCATTAGTTGATTTGGATAAAAGGTACAATTAGTAATAATTCCGTAGGACGAACAGAAGAAAGTGAAGAAGGTTCAGTTACAAGCAGCCGTTATTATAAAAAAAAAAAAAAACCAAAAATTTGAAATCGGACAATGAAAACGGTTCGGTCCTGACTGTGAAGATCTCGTTATCTGTCGATAAGAAGTAAGTAGCATGTCCCTTTTCAAACAATGGTATGTGAAAACGTCCGAGAAGAATCCTAGAAAAAATGCTCAGGTTGAGCTTTTCTGGTATCAAGCGCTCAGTTGCCGTTGACGTCGTGGAATCTGCTATTACAACGAGGTGACACGCATGGTGGCAATTGCTCAAGAAGTAAAAGCTCCGAAAAGAACTTTTGTAGTTTATTATGGCGGCCTTCATTTAGTTCAACGCCTTTGTCAAAATAAATGTCGACCAGTTGCCTGCATAGCAATCTATTGCTTTTTCAGAATTGATATTGAACAATCTACATTCTTTGAAATATTTGTCAACGTCTCCAATGACGTTACGACCCAACTGGCCATACTTATTGCTACCGCAAGTCCAAACTCGACCCTTTTCGTCTATAGCTACTGTATGGTTGGTTCCGCACGCTGTTTGCTTTATAGATAGGGAATCATTGGCTTTGTCGTTATCATTATCTAGTATGACGGGTTGATCGTTACAATCCAGGAAACTCGATAAGGATACAATATCGCCATCGTTATTCTCATTGTTGCTTCCCCATCCCAGTCTACCATCTTTGCTCCATCCAAATGTGTATAACTCATTGCCCCGTACAACAGCTGAATGAAACGGCCCACACGCAATATTATTTGTTGGAAGGTTTAGTCCACAAAAATACTCTATCAAAGTAGGTGTATCAGAGGCTTGCAGTTCATGGTAATCTATGCCCAACTGTGATAATCGGTTCGACCCCATTCCATAAATTGGAAGATCGTTGGACGAGGTTGCGAATAATACGTGAGATTTCGACGCACATAGATCCTTAACCTTGCTGAGAAAAGAAATAGGCTCGATTGTGTTTTTAATATTATTGTATCTGCACTGCTGTACTTGTCCATACGTATCGAGCAGTATAAGGGTATCAAGATGTTGACAGAACACTGCTTTCACAATATTTGATAGAATATCTATCTCGCTGTTTTCTGGTGCTTCTGTGATGATGGATAGGTTGTTGTATTCGTCTACAAAGCCCAGAAATTTGTTTGGGTCGCCAAAGACACTTTTTAGCTTTCTGTTCGCACAAGCAGACTCAAAACGAGAAAACCAAGCTGGTTTGAAGCCGAGTATCAGTACATTGTGTTTAGCTATTGAAAGACAAGTCAACATCTGAGCACGTGAAATGGAGCCGACATGTGCAGAACTTACCATCCATCAGAATGGTTGTTTCCCATCCTACATAAAGCACTTTGCTTATACCCACGTAACATTTGGGCGAGGAAATGATAGTGGCGGTGCTGTCGCCATCTATCTGCTTAAAGCCATTAAAACCAAAAGCATAAAGTCTCAATTCTTCTTGTTGCATGAAAGGGTGCAAACTCTTAAAAAGGAAACTTTAGTGTATTGACACTATCAGAATTTTTTAGTAAAAATAGTTGTTTTAACGCAAGTCATATCTTTCTGGTTTTTTGTAGATTTTTATTTTTTTGGCGGACAGGAGGAACGTGAAAGAAAGAGATTGTAAATGCTATCCATTATAAACATTGGAGTATGCAATAATATTTAATCCTCGTTTTTCAGTTGCTTCCAGACAGCATTTTCATCATCTTCCTCATCATCCAATGCACCGCCACGCTCCTCTTTATCAAACTGTGACGCATCCACGGACACATCGCCTTCTTCCATATACTTCGCATCTGATAAGGCGAGTGTTTTATCTTGTTCGAACAATTGGCGTCCTGTCAGTTTTCCCTTCAATTCCTTTACTCTTTGTGCTTTTAGAATTGCATCCTTTTCCAACATTTCAGCATCAAATTTCTTCTTCCACTCCATAAAGCTCTCTACTGTCACTTTAGTACCAGTGAATTTGGCTTGCTCAGCCTCCTCTTCTTTGCGTTTTCTTTCGTTCAATTCTTCTTCCTCCGCTCTTTGCGCATCCAATTTGATATTATCTAATTCTTCCTTCATAGCCATTACCATCGTGAAAATCATGGCCATACCCACTGATTCTTCGGCCTAAATTGCAACAGAAGAATATAAATTGTATGGTTTATCAGAGAAACGACCGCCCAATTCCTGAACTTATAAGTTGATTGAAATGGAAGTAGTCTTACAGCGTTTTTGACAGAATGTTTGATTTTTGTATAGTAGGTCTGTGGAATAGTGCCTTCTATTGTTTCAATCTCATATTCTGGCAGCTCATCGGGATAGTTTGGTGTATATGTCACATGAAGAGATAATCCACCTGTAGATCAAGCATATAAACGTGAGTCAATGTCCGTTACCCAAGTAACTTGACAGATTATGGTGATGGATCGATTGTATCCAGTGAGAACTTACGTGGGTGGTCTTCGTCTTGTTCATCAGGATACACTGCAATTGTGAATTCTTTCTCACTAATAGCTAATACCACACAAATAGTCGAGGGGAAAAAAAAAAGGATCAATCTTAAAAAATCAGTGAATGTGGTTGTTTTCAAGGAAAAAATTACCTTCAAATTCATCAGGATAAATAGATTGAAGAGCTTCTAGTTCATTGGCTTGCTCTTCAGCGTAATCTATATTCCAACAATGTATAACTCGGTTAAATACTGCACAAAACAGTTTTGTACGTTATCGCTGTACCTGTCATTCTTCAGTTTTTTTTTGGATGTCTGTGTCAACCTTTGCTTGGAACACAATTGCAGTTTTTATATGACAAGTTATAAACTTTTCAGTTTAAACTCAGACACGTGTCCTGTATTTTGTTTTTTAAAAGTAATTCAAATAAGTGAACTCAAGGGAATAGTAAGTGATGTTCTAAAGCACCTTGTCTAGCACCATAAATATCTTTTCAGGTCGCCACCCCTTCCTGGAGGGAAATGGACGACATGGCTCACGCTTCGGCGATTTTCGTTGTACGTTTCTGGTAATGCTTGGCTAGCCTTGATTGATGTTGCCTTTGTCAACGTCTTTCAGCTTAACATCCCGTTGCGAAAGTACAAAGAAAGATCTACTGTCTATGGTACTATACAGCGAACTTTCTAGAATAGTCGTTGCAAGCATTAACGTTGAAATACAGGAAGAAATACTGCTGAAACGCACCCTTTTCGCCCACGATTATGATCGGATATGCATATGCCTTTGCAGAGGAGAAGATATACGGAAATAAAAAAAATACAATGTTCTAACCTTCATCTATTGCCTTTAGGTTTCTCGTTCATTTATTTTCTGAGTAACATTGTTTAAAAAGTGAAAATTGAAAGATGAACAATTATGGCGAGAAACTAAGAGAAAGTAATCTAAAGGATATTCATGCTTAACGAAAAGTGAGAATGAGTACAGCTCAGTTATGCACTTGCCACAACAATATGAGCTAAAGCTGCGGGAGGTCTAGAGTCGCTTATTTACTGCTGCATATAGTAAAGGCAGAATACATCATCAAACAAGGCGCTATGCCAATAAGACTAAGTTGCCTTTTAATGGTTCGAAACGTTTACCAGAAAAAGAAAGAGTTTACAGAAGAATGGGGATATGTAGTTATGACAGGGATAATAATGTCTTTCAGCATCTAAAACCAGTGAATATGATTTAATTTGAGATAAGTGGCGTACGTCTTCAGTGCTATATGCTTTTGCTTTCGGTGATGTTTACACAACTAAAAAATGGCAGACATAATCTTAAATGTTGAAGAATGACTGACAGAAGGTTCCCTTTCAAAATGATCTGGCAAGTTGAATGTTATCGTTTAGACTCATGGTACAAAGGGTTACAATCTTAGCATATCTGCGTATCCTGCAGATAAAAGAGAAGAAGGTAAAAGACTGGTAGGGTCTTAAAGGCCTACATCAGCGACTATGCACGCTCTCAACTGGACCCGTCGGCCCTTTACAGAGTTGGTCAATTTGTAACCTTTTTCTTCTCCTGATAAGAGGCTCCCCAGCTGGGTGAACGCTGTCATGTCATCTGGACTTGTCAAAGTCGTCTGAGATCGTTTCAACAGCAGCGGCATAACAGTGTCATTAAAAACCTCAGTAGAATCTCTGAAGAAGCCATTGACCTTCGGACCATGATAACCAAAATCCTTTGTCGTATACACCGCCTAATTAAATTACGCTATCACAAGGTAAGATCCGTCCAATACTATCGAAAGGAATTTTCCAAAAGCGAAACTGTCACTTGAAATTTTCCTCACAAAAGGAAGCCTAAGCAAGGATTGGATATGTGCATATACATAAAGGTACTCATGCACTTCATTTTCTGCAGCATCCTTCCACTGCAGACAGCTTTCAACGTGCATTCATACGTAGAAAAAGTTGGTCTATAAACGATGTTTGAGGAGAGAAAAAAATCATGACAAAAATATTACTTTTAAAGAACAAGGGTTTTACTTTCATGCAAGCTTTTTATCAGTTCCCAAAAAAAAAAAGTAGCAATTCGCGTCACGAGATTCTTTTCTTTCTTTTTTGTATACAAAAGGTGAATAGACTAAAATGCAGCTGAACGCAGCAACAACATGTGAATTACAATGGCTATCTCAAATGAATGTCAATATCAACACGACTGCCTCAAGAAAGACGACTATTATAGGAACAATTGGTAAGATCATTCAACATTATGCATAGAGATAACTGTAGTGGTACAAATTAAACTTTCTATTCCAAACAAACAAACAAAAAAAAAGGCCCCAAAACAAACAGTGTAGAGACGATTACACAATTAAGAAATGCTGGATTGAACGTAGTTCGTATGAACTTTTCACATGGCTCTTATGAGGTACATAAACCTGTTAGAGCGTCAAAACGAACAAAAAGGCACACTGTGTGTATCTCAGAGCTAATAAATGATTGAATCAATCAATTATATAGTACCACCGATCCGTCATTGACAATACACGGAAGAGTACACAAAGTAAGTGCTCGTACATTCATGAGGTACTTTGTGTATTTGAAATAGCAGGCTTAACTTTTTCCTTTACAGTGTATCCTGGACGACCTACTGCTATCGCTTTGGATACAAAGGGTCCAGAAATAAGGACAGGCATAATGAAAGATGATATTGAGGTAAAACGATCGATTTATTCAGCAGTTAAAAAAACATCAACTAAAAACAAGTTATGACAATGCTACTATGTCACTATTAGATACCTATCAAAGCTGGACATGAATTCCTGCTTAGCGTCGATGACAATTTTAAAGAGAAATGTGACGACAAAGTCATGTATATCGATTACAAGAATTTACCAAAAGTGATTCAAACCAACAAATTGATATACGTTGATGACGGTGCCTTATCACTCAAAGTGATAGAAGTTTTAAAAGACAGTGTTCGCGTCAGAGCCCTGAATGATGGTAAACTGTGCTCCCGTAAGGGTGTCAATCTTCCTGGCACACCAGTCGATTTACCAGCTCTCTCTGAGAAAGATAAGGCCGACCTTCAATTTGGAGTGACGAACAAAGTCGATATGATTTTTGCTTCTTTCATTCGACGCGGTCAGGATGTAAAGGATATTCGAAACGTATTGGGTGAGAAAGGAAAGCATATCAAGATCATATCAAAGATTGAAAACCATCAAGGCGTCGAAAATTTTGACGAGATTCTAGCAGAGACGGATGGAGTTATGGTGGCTCGTGGTGTAAGCAAAATCACTAAAGTTGCATATTAGAATGGCTTGAGTACTTTTCGTTTTCTGATTTCTTCCCTGATGCGTTGTTTAGGATATGGGTATTGAAATACCATTAGAGCGTGTTTTTATTGCCCAGAAAATGATGATAGCCAAATGTAACCTTGCTGGCAAACCCGTTATTTGGTAAAATAACAATTATAGATATGCTCCATACTATGTACGTGTCATATTGATGTTACTTTCCTACTAGTGCGACGCAGATGCTCGAATCAATGACAGTAAGTTTCATATACTGAACGTTTGGTTTTTTGTACAATATGCTCTGTGCGCCATCTTGCTAATTTTTGAATCTATTACATCGTTTTAGTATAATCCGCGACCCACTCGTGCAGAAGTTTCTGATATTGCTAATGCCGTTTTGGATGGCGCCGATTGCGTTATGCTTTCAGGCGAAACGGCTAAGGGTAATTATCCTATTGAGGCCGTTCGTACAATGCATCAAACGTGTTTGCTAGCTGAATCTGTCATTTGTTATCCGAAACTCTTTAACGAGATTCAGACACTCCAGCCTCTTCCTACTACCACCACCGAAACAATTGCATGCGCTGCTGTCAACGCAGCTCTAGAACAAGAAGCTAAGGCTATCTTGGTCCTGACGACATCAGGTGCCTCAGCTGCTATGATTTCAAAGTATCGGCCCTCTATGCCAATTATTGTCATTACGCGAAACCCGGCGACAGCACGTCAAATCCATCTCCACAGAGGTTGCTTCCCTTTTTATTACCCTACCGCTTCCTCGAAAGAAGCCAGCAGATTGAGTGCCTCTAACAGCACTGATTATTTGAGTCCATTGGATTTGGCTCCTTGGCAAGACGATGTAGATATGAGAATGAAGTGGGGTAAATACCATTTGTTAACGCACTTTTGTATCTGTCTTGATGAGACCTCACTAAGACTTTTCTAAATCGTAGGCATGGAGCAAGCAATGAAATATGGGTAAGCTCACCAACTGCAATTAAGAAATGGCTCCGAACTGACTTTTTTTTTTTTTTTTTTTTTTCTGTTTCTTTTTTCTAATCAGGTTAATCGGACACAACGAGCCTATTATTGCTATTCAAGGATGGAGAGGCGGATTGGGTAATACCAATACCCTCCGTATTCTCATCACTCCTTAGTTGGTCAAGGAACAAAAGCGCATTCAGTTCCCTAATTGCAATATCTGCAAATCATATCTTTCCATTTGTATGTTTTTCAATCATTTCGTACATTAAATGCTGCAATCTGACCATAATATCAGTTGTAACTTCAAACAAATAAAACTGCATAAACAAAAAATTAAAAAAAAAAAAAACGCGCCAACATTATTTTTAAGGGATTTTTATTATGTTTTTTTTAAAAAAAAAAAATTCATTAGACCAAAAGTACCCGTAAACAAAAGGACTTTTCTTTTTACATTATAAACATCAGATGTGTTGTATAGATAATATATATATGCTAATATAGTTCAAGATCAAGGTGGGGAAATTTATTTCTTACCAGCCTTGGTAGCGGCCTTGGTGACCTTACCGGCCTTATCGACCTTTTCAACAGCCTTGATGACACCGACAGCGACGGTTTGACGCATATCACGGACAGCGAAACGACCAAGAGGAGGATAGTCAGTGTAAGCTTCAACACACATGGGCTTGGAGGGAATCATCTTGACGATAGCGGAGTCACCGGACTTGACGAACTTGGGAGCATCTTCAAGCTTCTTACCGGAACGACGATCGATCTTTTCGACGAGTTCAGCGAACTTAC
Source organism: Mycotypha africana (assembly GCF_025528875.1). Taxonomy (NCBI): domain Eukaryota; kingdom Fungi; phylum Mucoromycota; class Mucoromycetes; order Mucorales; family Mycotyphaceae; genus Mycotypha; species Mycotypha africana. The sequence continues at coordinate 1,698,271 of NW_026515729.1, forward strand.
AAGCAATGTGAGCAGTGTGACAATCGAGGACAGGAGCGTAACCAGCAGAGATTTGACCAGGGTGGTTCAAGATAATGACTTGAGCGGTGAAGGAACCAGATTCCTTAGCAGGGTCATTCTTGGAGTCAGAACAGACGTTACCACGACGGATATCCTTGACGGAAACGTTCTTGACGTTGAAACCGACGTTGTCACCGGGAAGACCTTCAGTGAGGGTTTCGTGATGCATTTCGACGGACTTAACTTCAGTGGTGACGTTAGCGGGAGCGAAAGTGACAACCATACCGGCCTTGATGACACCAGTTTCGACACGACCGACGGGGACAGTACCAATACCACCGATCTTGTAGACATCTTGAAGAGGAAGACGGAGAGGCTTATCAACGGGACGAGTAGGAGGATCAATAGCATCAATGGCTTCAAGGAGAGTCTTACCGGTCTTGGAACCGGCCTTGGTTTCCTTGGTCCATCCCTTGAACCAGGGCATGTTGTTGGATTCATCCAACATGTTATCACCGTGCCAGCCAGAGATGGGGACGAAGGGAACAGACTTGGGGTTGAAACCGATCTTCTTGATGAAGGAAGAGACTTCCTTGACGATTTCGTTATAACGAGCTTCGGACCACTTGGTAGTATCCATCTTGTTGATAGCAACAATCAATTGACGGACACCAAGGGTGAAGGCAAGAAGAGCGTGTTCACGGGTTTGACCATCCTTGGAGATACCAGCTTCGAATTCACCAGTACCGGCAGCGATAATAAGAATACCACAATCGGCTTGAGAAGTACCAGTAATCATGTTCTTGATGAAATCACGATGACCAGGAGCGTCAATGACGGTAACGTGGTACTTGGGGGTTTCGAACTTCCAGAGAGCAATATCAATGGTGATACCACGTTCACGTTCGGCCTTAAGCTTATCAAGGACCCAAGCGTACTTGAAGGAACCCTTACCGAGTTCGGCGGCTTCCTTTTCAAACTTTTCAATGGTACGCTTATCAATACCACCACACTTGTAAATCAAGTGACCGGTAGTAGTGGATTTACCCTGTTGAACGTACAGAAATGAATTGGTAAGTTATCTTTTTCCATCGCAGCAATTAACTTGATATAAAATTTTTTTTTCGTCCATTGTCTTGTTATCCAAGCATTGTGAAATGTGAACGAAAGCGTGAAAGGGTGCTTCTACTTACAGAATCGACGTGACCAATGACGACAACGTTAACGTGAGTCTTCTCCTTACCCATTGCTGTTATGATAAAGAGTATTATATTAGTTTTATGTTGTAATATAAACAAACGTTAACTATTATGTACGCACTTGATAAAAGTTATTTAGTGATAAAAGGGAAAAAAAAAAAGAAAAACAATAAAAACGTCAGAAAGTTCGGTCTGATTTATAGAACAAAATTTTTTTGTTGCGCAGCGAAAAGCCACCCGTAGAACTCGTCACACTGCATTGGTTCTCATTGGTAATTTAACTAAAATGGTAACTGGCAAAAACAGTTACTTAGGGGCCTTTGTCTTATATTTTCCTTCTAGATCAGTACGATGAATTCTAACAGTTGCATCTACTACTTCTAAATCATCATCAATTATATAGTTTCCAGTCATTGCAGCTCTTACAATTGCGGTAGATGTTTCTGTACGTATATTCAAGGAAAGTTCATAGAACATTTCAATATTTTCCAGGAATTTTTTTTTCTTTTTTTTGTTTTCTGTACTCCAGCTGAAGTTCCGATAGTCGGAGGATCGGTGTCCCTTGGCTTGCCTTTTTCTGATCTTTTGAAACCGTTTAATTGGATCTGTGTTACCGATCATATCAAATGAACAATAGGGCTGATATTTCCTAAAAAGAGGTACGGGGCCTGATTTCCATGCTAAACTTGTTCAGGACGCTATCAATATTTAAAAGCATAGAAGTTACGCCTGGCATATTATGTTTTCAAAGAAAAGTAGACAGTTGTTCAAGATTGCGGGCTTGCCAAGAACTCTGCATACAGCAAGATGCAGAAACCAGGTTACAACTATTTTCTGATCTGCCTCGTGCTTGTATTTGATCCACCAATCTGTTTTTATCTTTTAAATCCGCCGTTTTGGTCTTAGCAGAATCAAAGTAAGCTTGATGATAAGCGGATGTTTTATAAAGAACGTGAATTTTTATGAAAGATGCTGCATTGAGAATAGAAGAAATAGAAACTGTACAATGAATTTGTTGGCAAATAGAGCAAAATTGTAAAGGATAAAAAGATTGATAATGTGCCTTTTGACATAGAGAATAAATAAATTTTTTTTTTTTACGCCTCTTCTTCTTTAGGCTCGCGTTTCAAACTTTTTACGTAGAAGACTTGGTCGTCTTGTTCTACCGACGAAAGAGTCTTTTGGAGATATCGTTGGATTTCTTCCACTTCAAATAATTTGTAAGGTATTTGAAATTGGTCAATTTCACTTAGAATCCTTGTAATTTTCACATATTTATCGAAATTCACCAGCTGTTTACCGCCTGGTGAGGTACGATAATCTGAATTCCCATCGTCTATAAATGTCATATCTGTCAAGTACACTCCAAGAAAAGGTAGGCAAGGAGCTACTGTACTTTTAAGGCGTTGTCGGTATTCAGCAAAATTACGCTGAGAATCAGTGGCTCTATGTATAGGCTCCCACATCGCTTTATATTTGATTGACAGATAATCCCAAGTCTTTTTCAATCTAGCAATGCTTGTGGAATCCAATGCTGACCGGATAGCCATCAGGGTATTATAATTGTTCAACTGTAGACAAACCTGTCGTCGCATTAAAACAATTCAACGTTAGATTTGGCTTTTTAATGCCCAATAAAATGAATGGAACGACTTACATCGCCAACTTTGATCCAGTACTTCAAAACCTGGGCACGCTTTTTGGTATCAGCTTCATTAAGTATGGTATCCGAAACCCAACTAGTGATTTGTGTACTTTTTTGGATCATTGCTTTTACGTGAACAGCTTGGCTAGTGCCAACTTTTTTTTTGAATTCCTGGCCGATCATTTCGTTCGGCCGAATACGGCAAAAAAGATCACTTTCTAATAATGTTAACTGCCTTGCTAGTTCTAATGGTTCGATGTCGTTAACGTGTAACAAAGACAGTATGTTTTGGGTTAAAGCTTTTCTTAAAGTATTCCTCAGTGATTTGCTCATAATAGTTGATGGGTATTTATCTGTTGAATCTGTTTGATGGTGATCATCGAAAAGGGTTAGACTACCAAAAAGAGAAGTATTGCTTCCATTCGAAGTTGAAGAGGATGATTGTAAGTTGAATGAATTCGATTTCTGCATGGCAACACGACTCTCGTTGTAAGAATGTTTATGACCGGAACAGCTTTGGCCCTTTGATGAAAACTTTCGAAACGTCATTATGTTAGATATCAGAATTTACTCTTCTCTAGCTTACAAGTAGATTCAACTTACAGTTTTTTTGATGAGGTCGATCATTCGTTTAGCAGGACCCGGCATAGCTTTGGTCATTTCGTTCGAAGCGAAATCAGTTAATGCATGCTCAACGCAAGCATCCTGCTCGTAGTCAAAATAATTTTCCATCCACGTCTTGATGACATTGTATACACGGAGTCGAACTGGGATCAGAATACGGTTCGTCCATATAGCTATTTGTTCATCAGTCAATAGTTGAGAATCACTGGGTGGTCGTAAAACAAACCTCTCCTGAAGCAGCTTGACGAAATCGGGAGGATTTGTGAATAGTCTAAAGTTGTAGAAGAAAGCCCTTGTGAAGATGAGGTCTATCAAAAAATTGACTAAAATGTTAATGACTTTCATCAAACGAGAACGGAGGCTGACGCTGAGTTACCTGGGGACTTTTCATGAAGCGTCAACTTTCTGACGAGAGCCTCAACGGTAGCACCTATAACTTCTCCATCTGCATTGAGTATCATTTCTTCTTCACTAAATGGACGTTGTTTTAGAAAACTGTACTCGTTTTCGCTCTACACAGTTTTTTATAACAAAAATAGAATAAAATATTAAGAGGGAGGAAAATAATAACAAATAACTTGTTTTGTATTAAAATCTATTACCTTTGTAAAGGAAATTTGTTGCGCAGGCGTAGAAACCGTGGAGGTTTCTTTTTCAGACGAGAACGTGTTTTTGTGCGACTCCTCCAGAGGGTTGTTCAGTGATATCCATGATGATATTTTGTTGAGGGACTCAGGTAGGCTTTCTGATGAGGCTGAAGTTGAGATACGCTCTATTTTAGGCTTACTCATCGAAGGCCGTAAGGAAGAAACACTGACACCTCTCGGTCTGCGTAATTTTGGCATCGCTTCTTTCGGAGACATTCTTCCAAGATCTTGTATAGATGGTAAACTGACAGTAGGAGGCAAAGGAAAAGCTGCAGTTACCGATGACTTTATGTTTGAATTGTTTTTAGATGTTAAAAAAGGAAGTTCGACTGAATTATTCACGGAGGCAGCCCGAGGTCGCATTTTACTTTTCCGTGGAGGACAAGCCTCAGGTACGATAGTTTCTAATGATGATGCTGTTTGAGTAGTGATGTTCCCAGGCAATATCACGGAGTCCATTGTTGAGGTAGATATGGAAGGCGATGGTAAAGAAGATGAAGAAGGGAGTGATCGATAATTGAGATTTGAAGAATTATAAGTTGTGGTTTCTAAAGAACTGCGCACACCTTCTTCTAACGATGATAGTCTACTCATCGTAGGTATTTCTGTATTTGTACTGATTTTTGGCACAGTTTCTATTGCAAGAGCTTCAATGTCTTGTTCTGCATGACCTTTTTCGCCCCTTTCTTCGTGCGGGTTTTTATTCTCTGGATGCTCTTCCCGATACTGTTGGATAGCCTGTAAGCTAATTGCTTTTCGTCCGAGATTTGCAATTGTATCAACTCGATTTGCATTCAACTCCTGTCGTTGGTATTCAGATGTTGGTCTATCTTGCATATTGCGTGTAATTAAATGTGGTGCTCGACCGTTCTCGTTCCCTGTCTGTAAGCAAACCCTTATACATGCTGCACATTCATTTGTTGTTTTGATCACATTCTCACAGCACGAACATAGATTGTCATAGTCCTTTCTCAACCTGGCTCTATCAAATTCGTTGGTCTGTTGCGGGGCAGATAATGCTCTCACGGCAGTTACCAAGTTTGTAATTGCACTATACACTGTTTCTTTTGAGATGATGACAGTTACTAAACGCTGATCGTCTCGAATGGCTGATAACTGCTTGCTATATTCTGGTTCATTCAGGCTGGAGCATATATTTTCAACAACTGATAAGAAACTTCTGACAGCTTCAACGGCTTTTCGGGTAGTCTCTAGCATCTCTGTTGCTCTGTGACTATTAATAAGATAGTGCTCTATTGCCATTACAAGGCAGCCTATTAGTTCATCTATACATGTCTGATGGTCTAATACAGTTTGCAGAATGCTATCTTTATCAGAAAATACTGTAGTCCTGGTTTTGATGGATACACTGCTATGGGTAGAATAGCGTGCTTCGGGGACGACTGGCCGCATGTTTCCCGAATGTGCCGACATTAGTGAGTTATGGCCAAATGAGGATATGGATGAACGTGGTGTATCAAAGGTAAACATCGAGGATGGACGCGTAGTATCCGCGGTGCTTTCTGTAAGAGTGAATGATTGGCGAGATAACGCTAACAATAAGTTTTCGAGTATATTCATCTCATTCAAAAGCTGGTCTGCCAAATACGATACTTGATCTTCATCTGTTTGACTCTGTGACATATAATTAATTTGCTGAAACTCTTTGCCTTTAAGAACAAGCCTGCTCAGCGCGCTTAGAACGATTTTTCGTTGTCTGGATAAATCAGGATATACGTTTAAAAGAGGGCTTTCTTTGTTAACAATATTAGCCTCTGTTAGTACAGATCTAACTGATGCAACAACTTGAAAGACAAAGAGCTGAATATCTGATTCGGAAGGGTTGTTACATGCATCTACTAAATCAGCTACTCTGTTTGATACGTCTCCAATTAGAGAGTGCATGGAATTCGTTGAAAATAGCGGTAATACGTTGGAATTCGATGTATCTCTGTCCGGTCTACGTAAGCTGCTATTAGAGCTTCTGTAGCCTTGGGTTGGCACAAACTGTTATATATTGCGGGTTTACAACGTGATTAAAAGCCATTCAATTTAACGTGATGATAACAATGATGGTCTTTTAATGTTACCTTTGTTGTACCATAGTCTGTGTGTGACACAAAAGTCGTATTGTTTGTTGTAGGTTGATTCATTTTATGATGCCATAACTCTAAGTCTTCATTATAATAATTATCTTCAAAGTCAGCATTCTGTCGTTTCAATTCACCAATTCTGCCTACATAGTTGCTTGGAAACCAGCCTCTCACATCCCCACACTGACCATCCCACCAACCAGAATCGTCTTTATTGAAAACCTCAATAATTGCGCCCTTTTTGAAGAATAAACAGGAGGCTGACTCCTCAGTCGTTACTGACGATGGTAAATAGTCATGTAGCGCCTGTACGAAGTGCGATGTCATCGATGTGGGTACTGATCGTGGCGGCGATCCCGGTGGAGACAGTGAGTTAGTGTGATTGCTTGACATATATAGTGGTTGTGGTGAGGATATTGTCATTATTTCACTGTGTGGAAGTGAATGCTCATCAAAATACTCGTATTTCGATCAATACTGCTATGTACTCGTCCAATCACGTTCGATAAATTCTTGTATTGTAATTGTATTCCCCTGTATATACAACTGAACAGTACGTTAACAGTTATTTACAAAGTAATTGTTCAAATATTAAAGCAAGAAGAAGGAGATGAGAGGAGCAAACAGAATTAAACAGAGTTGGTAAAAGGAGGAAAAAAAAAAAAAAATAAGAATAAAAAAATAGATGAACAGGACAGAATGCAAGAAACTTTATTTCGATTTTCCACACCAGCAATTAAACGTTCGCTCCCTTTTCTGAGCAAAAAAGGAGTTAGTGCAAAGTGTTGAACGCTTTTAAGCTAAAGTACTTAAATGCTGAATCTACCATGATTGACGCTGCGAGACAATTACATTAAGCAATATCTTCCTAATGGCAGTTTCCCAATAAGTCTAACTTTTTTTTATACTTGCTGGACATATACACAAAATTTTAAAAGTTGCTGTCAATAAAAACTGGAGTGTAATGCAACACGAAAATGAGCATACCGCATGATTTGCGTGTTACTTAGTCTTTTGAGAAATCCCAAACAATAGAAAGAAACTTAGAGGCTTCCACAGTTTTCCATACGAAAGACTTACAGTGAATAGTGGCGAAATTCTTCAAATTAAGAACTTACACGTATCTTGGCCTGGTAACAGCTCAATTAAAGAAGTTATAGGTTTGCAAGTGAATAAACTCATTGGTTTAACTGACTTGCTGTAGTTATAGCAGGCAGATGAAATCAAACTGTGATCCTTACGGCCACTTAATCCACGTTAAACAGTAGTGAACAATTATGCAGTTTCTTATTCAACAATTTTACATAAGGATCTATTTCGAAAGCTTGTTAGTGTAACATTTATTAGAACAGGCAAACTGTCAATCAACCCCTATTTCAACTTTTGGAATGGCTGAAAGGAGTAAATACACAATCTCGTTTCCGAAAACAAGCGCTCTCCAGTACCCACGCAATTCAATCGCTATTCGAACGATACGCGGTTATATTTTTGCGTTTTTGGTCTCCTCATTGTATGTGGTTAACTAAAGTGCCAATGTTAAAATTACTAAGATGTCACTCACGGCGTCAAAATGCATTAAATGATGGTTTATATTATGATTAAATGTTTCCTCAGCGTACATATATACATTGCAGATTGTTATAAATAATGTATGCTTAAGAAAAGTCTAGCTAAGTATATATACAAAAGAGTACGAAGTTTCTAACAATCCGTTTGACAGACGCGAATTACCCCGTAAAGATCTTGATGACAAGATAGAGCGTTGAGCCTACAAATCTAATCGCTGATAAGCCAGCTACAGACCAAAGAACGAAGCCCAAATAAGCTGCTGAACGGTCGCCGGTGGTGATTATGGAAGTGTTTGTAATGGCAACGATCAAAACCAAATTAGAGACAATCCATGATACCACCAATCTGGTACGGAACGCACGGTAATAATCTTCTTGCTTCGTCTTAGGATCACGGTGTTGCTTCTCGGGTATGGCCTCTTTGCTAATCTCTAAGCATGCCTCTTCATATATTTCATTCAAGTCTTTTTGTTCTGTGGGCAATTCCACTTCAACCGTTTCGGAATCCTTCTTGGGTTTCACGACACCAAGATCCGTAGCCACTGTGTTGTCGCCTTTAGTTCCCCAAGAAACATCGTGCGTATTACAGAAAGCGTATATATTGAGGACATTTGTGTAGCTAGGCGATAAGAGTATATACTGCAAGGAACTAGTGAACATATGCCAAGGATCAAGGAACAAGAAACTGGAGACGAAATACATAACGTAAGTCGCACAAAGTGATATGATAATATTCCTAAAAGCACTTTGCCCCAGCATAGCCATGAAGTCTCCGTTTGATTCTTCCACAATGGTAGTAACACCAACCACCGTTATCCAAATCGCAGCGAACATCATATAGATCATAAGTAGAGCAAAGAAAACCATACACAAAGTGTAAGCAATCCTTGAACCTTGTGGTCTATTGCCCATTGCCATAATGAACTGGATAACAATTAAAAGGATATAGATATAGTTTAAGACAGTATGCAAAATATTAGCGGCGTTATAGGAAAATGGCGCATTATTAATACTGGTCGGATCATCGCTGGGAATCAAAGCTTTGGTCAATATGAAAAAGGTGAGATAGAAGTTGCCGAGAGCGAACCATGAAAAAACAAGATTATAAGTGTTGTATAAATCTTCAAACATAAATAATATTTTTCGAATAATAGAGTGGTCAGAAGACCAAACTTTGCGCCAATGCCAAAGAGCGTAAACGCCAGCGAAAAAGGAACCGTTGAGCCATCGTCTTCTTTGTGAAATAAACTCATCCACTTTTTCTGGCACATCAGTTTCTCCATAAGCTCGATTGACGTAATGAAGTTTCCAAGCAGCATTCTTTTTTGACACTAACTCGTAACAAAGAATACGATCTTCGGCTAGATACATATTTGCTGTAAAAATATCTGCATCGCCACCGTGCTGTGTTTCACCCAAAAAATACTTCTCTAACGGTCCATGTCCATTCACATCATTCAAAAGAGCTTCGTATCGATATGCTGAAAAGGCACCAGGCAAGACAGAGATATAGCCAAAGACAGACTCGAGCGGTTTGTCCAGAATATTAGACATCTTATATTCGAAGTTTTGTGCTGCCACAAGTGGATTAATGAGTGCGGAGCCGAACTTGCCAGGCATAGTTCTAATCTCACCACAAGCCCCAGCAATGTTTGAGTGTAAATCGAATGCCTTCCATAAATGGTAAATGGACGTATTACCAGGTCGTGTACCAACATCAATAAGGACACAGACATTCGGTTTAATGAGAGGGCCGAACGCTTGGAAAAACCATCTATGTGAATTGATTTTCTTCTGATTTTTTTCTTTCAAACAAAACAGTATTTGGCACGGCACAATGCCCTTGTCTGCGCTCTTGAACTTCATCTTTGGATCCACTGATAACTGAGTTGTGTACTATTTATAGATAGCATGCATTAGTCTTTGCCATTTGCATTTCCAGCCTGGAAATATCATCTGAAATACCTCATATATATGTGCTGTCACAGGCTTATCTCCTACTACATTCTTAGCGATACCATCTTGATATACACCCAATGTTGCTAATAATGACAGTGTTCTCTCATTAATTTTATTACGACCATCAGATACAATACAGACCGTCACTTTCTTCCATCCCTCCGGTCCCCAAGTACGTGATCTATCACGCGTACATAAATGGGCTATGTTCTTCATAACACCATGCATTGTTCTAGCGAATAATACTTCATCTTCCTAATGGAGAAAAAGCAATTTTTTTTTAGAACCTACTCCTCTGCTTAAAAAATTGGTATTCAATGAAAACTATTTACGTTGTACATGGTTAAGACGATGAATAGCTCTGTTTCTCTTCCCAATAATTGCTGACGGAGTGTATAGCCTTCTCTGACAAAATCTTTCGGATCACAAGTAGCAGCTGTATAGCGCATATGAGTGAATTCTTTGGTATCTTTGATCGGTACAGCTTGAAGATAACGAGATGGCACAGGACAGTCGAGGACGAGGTTACCTTTTGTCAACTTAACCCTTTTGGCTGATGTTTTTTATTATTTTTTGGTATAATTAAAGAAATTGTTAGATAAAGCGAATATTAAGAGTTTCAGTGCATAGATAATGTTTTGTTGATACTTTACTTGTCTTATAGCGCCGAGGCTGTCGTCTTGGCGCACCAGTATAGAAACCAGGAGAGGCCCGGCCACCCATTGGACTTTCATAACCTCCAGGTATAGGCAAAGTCGTCGATTCAGAATACGGACTGCCATTTCCATAAGGTTGCGGCATAGGTGGAGTCATAATTGTAGGATTTTGCAAAAGAGGTTGTGAGCTATCGTAGGTAGGCATTGGTGGTTGATGTTCTTCTACAGCTGGATAGGGATCAACAAAGGGAGATTGTATGACAGGTCGTTGTTCCACAAAATTTGTCTCACTTAAAGGATACTGATCATACTCTTCATCCCTCAAATGAGGGAGCGGCTGGGGAGGTCCGTTATTGTACATGTAGTTTACCTCAGAAAGACTCTTCTTTTAAGAGTAATGAAGGTAAAAAGGAAAAAGAAGTGAACTATTAGCAGCAATTCACTGAAAAGAAATTAAAAGAAGGATGGTTAATAAATTTTTTCTATTTTTTCGCTCGCCTCTCGTACATGTATAGTAATTGGGGACTCTCCGCTTTTGTTGCTTTTAGCAATGTTAAAAAACGTCAATAAATCCAAAACTTGAGCAATAAAATGCGATAAAATGAAGAAACGCTGATTCAACAATTGCCCAAGAATAGTAATACTTAGCTTTTAGGTTTCAATATCGGTTTTCATGGAAAAATTAAACGAGAGTCTATCGACTTGGCAATTTATTGAAGACGTAGAACAGGTATATATAAACGTAAGAGCATATAATAAGTAATAATTGAAGTAATATGATTACTAAAGCTCTTCATATCAAGCTGACTTAAATTTAATTAGGGTCAATTTCCTGCTTATGGTCTGTGCGTTTTATTTCTTTGACATCGTGCGCCTAAAAAAGTAATGAAATCGTTTCTAAATTTAGACTCAGTAAAAAAGTGTATGTGTTCTCTTTTGTTGTGTACCTTGAACATAGCAACAATAAACTCTGCTAACGGCTTGATCACCCACCTTGTAGGGTACCTGAAGCCTTCAAACCAACCAATGTGTCCACCTCGATCTGTTGTAGCTAACACTACGTAAGGGTTTACCTTAATTTCATCGTAAGGAATACTTTGAACTGGAGCGATGGGATCATCCAGAGCATTCATACATAATAAAGGGATTTTGACATGCTCAATAAATCGACAAGAGCTGGCATCGCGATAATAGTTATTCACCGTAGTATAACCAAACATTTTCCGTGTGCAAGCATTATCAAATTCTCGAATATTTCTTGCTGCCATCACTTCAGTCGGATTGATTGTACCGTTCTTCGACAATATATCCAAGTGTCTAATATGAACATTGTTATAATTAGCTTGCAGAGTTTTACTATCTTGTTGTACTCTTGTGCAAAGATATTACCTGGCCGCTGTTGCTTTCAAATTCTTTGTCATTACTGACGAGTAAACATATCTACCTATGTAAGTTTCACATAGGCGATCCATTGATCTGAAGACACAAAGACAAAATCGGCATCAGTTGTTATGTCTGCGCCCTTTTTGTTACTACACTTACAGTCTGAAATCAAAAGGGTTCGCCACCGATATAGCTGCCTTAAAAGGCGTTTTATCTCCCTCTTCACCAAGGTACTAAACGCAGGGAAACATATGTATTAGGACGCAACGATGAGGAGCTGGTTATTTAAGTATGAGCTTTACCTTCACTAAAATATTTGATCCTAAAGAAAAGCCTATGCCGATTAATGGTGTCTTGGGCCCAAGTCTTTTTTGAATATGAATTAAAGCAGCACGAAGATCTTCGGTATACCCTCCACTATACATTTGTGGGCTAGTAATTTCACTGTTGGCACAACCGCGACTGTTGAGTACAACCGCTCTATAGTTAAAAGGCGGATAGCATAACTGTTCATATAGAATCACTCCTATTAACATGTATCCAACAACTGCTAATTTACGCGACTATAAGTTTTCATCATATTTACCACTTCCAATAAGCCTCGAATGTATGATTCGTGGCTACCTCCTGTGAGACCATGCAACACCACCAATGTTGGTGTGGTATCATTCTCCAGCCCGTCCTTTTTAGAACACCAATCCAAAGCAATAGTACCTCCATCCGAGGTCGTTAAAAGCTCTCTACAAATTTATTTAATTATTGGGATGTAATTGGTCGAGAAGAGGGGTAGAATTCGTATCAATGCTTTCTAACCGCAGTCGGGATCTGTCATGTTCCTGGATGTCGACATTTCCTTTTTTTTACCTCTCATATTGAACTTCATTGGCGGTTGGATAGTGGTTATAATAAGCAGCATAAGCTGTTTGTAAATGTCCATTAAGTAAATAAGGGGTGGATTTGAAAATAGCGTTTGGTCCTACCAAAGAAGGACAATTTTCAGCAATATAATCTATCAAAGAGACAGTACGATTTCCAGCAGCTGGTAATGAGATGTTGACAGGATGGTCATTGTGAAACAATTTAACTTTGCTCATAGCGTTGAAGAAGTTAGAGAAGAATCTAGCTACTGTCATACACTAATCTGTCTCTTTTTAAATAGTAACAGGAGGGGGTGGGTGTCATGAATCACCGTGCGCTCACATGCATTTTCCATTACAAAGCAAAAAATACGGGCATTAAATAGCTGGGTTGTCAAACGCCAATCATCCAACTTGATTGAACAATGATAAACAGATTTCATTTCTATCGACTCTTTTATCGTTCTTTTAGCTCAAATATATATCTAAGGATGACTTCACCGATTTAAAATACGCAAGCTTGCGCAGTAATAATTTCAACTACATCAAAAACATCATACTGTTAACCTGTTGTACCAATTAAAGTTCTCGTACATCCGATCAGAAGTGCTTGCACTAGGTGATGCCTCTTATAGCGTGTTTAATGGTGATTGCTACTCAAATCCCCACACCAAATGTCTGATTCCACTTCAACAATTCATTAATATTCTTCTGCCAACCAACACCATCACCTATTTGCGTAACGCAGGGGATAGGATACTTTGACATTCGAACCTTAAAAAGGAAAATTTTGCAATTAGCAACTGTTCTCGCATTTATGTATATCCTCGCACTGTACAAATTTTACCTTGATATATTGACGTTTACTCAACATGAAAAACTCATGACCGTCAATAGATATTTCAATGGGTCCTCGACTTTTTTCACCAATCTATAATCCTCAACAAAAAAAATTGTTACATTACCGTTTCCTCCTTTCCAAACCCTTTCGCTTTGATACTAACCTTTAGTTGTAAATTAGAGCTTGACGGTAGTAATACGGTTCTAAAGGACAAGGATCGCGGGCAAATGGGGGTCAGAACCAAGCTTTGAACACTTGGGTGGACAATAGGGCCGCCAGCTGATAAAGAATACGCTGTAGACCCTGTGGGTGTTGAAACGATAAGGCCATCCGCTACACATTGTGTTAAAAACTGGTCGTCTACTGAACACTCAACTGTAGTTAAATGGGGTGATCGTCCACGGTGTAAGGTAACTTCATTCATTGCTTGTCTATCACTGACTTCCTTTCCATCTACTTCAATTCTTTTGCCGTTTTCCTGATGTAGAGAGCAAAATAATCTCATTCTCATCATTAGTTTCGCTTTTCCCGCGATCATATCTGTTAAAACATGCTGATAGTTTTCGAATTCTAGTAAAATATAGAATGCCGTCAATAACCGAGATCGCTTTTCCTTCTGTCTATGCTTGGTTTGCTCTTTTTTTCTTTTTTCTTTTATCAACGTTACTGTATGACATTAAAAAACATAAGGTGCCTAATGAAAAGCTAATGACGGGAGGAGCTGCTTTTGGGAAGAGTGATGATAAGTGAAGCATAGTGCCATCTCCCCCTAGAGTAACTGCAAAGTCAACTGCACGTGTATAATCTTCTTTCTTATCCTCTTCAATAATATGTACAAATGGTAATTCTCTGTAAAATTCATCTGCCACCTCTGGCTCAACAATGATATTTGTATCAGGATACGTTTGATGTAGCCAACTATGTGCTTTTGATGTCAGCGTTATCATTTGCAAACAGTTGCTGTTGGACTAATTCATTTATCTTACTTGGCTATATCTAGCAAGGCCTGATTTGTTTTTTTGTCGTTAGGTTTTTTGACGATCAGAACAGATCGTGGTTTTTGATCCCAATGTACAGTATATTGCCCACTGTGCGTGCAGTATATGAAGCTTTTTTAGAAGTTCAATCCTTACGATAGGGGGGCATGGTAAAAAGTCGCTTACCCATATGTACTGCCGGGTACTTGCAGAATATCATTATCATGATTGGGCTTCATCAAATCAGTACTTCTCTTTCGATCTCCTGTTGAGAGATATTAAGCTTATCACTAACACTGTCATTTTATCAGCAGCTTGTTTAACATTTACCATGCTCTTTCGACAATTGTAAGCCGACTTTATTCGGTAAAGAAGATGTTGTTCGTAGACAACCAGTGTTGTAGAAGCGGTAGTGTACCATCTTCGTCCTGATATCTGCACTAACACGTAATAAACGACTGTTGGTTACTCTTAAAAAAGGCATTATTTTATTAGGCGGAATGCAATAATTTTGGTAATGAGGAAGAGAATCATCGTTATGAAGTGGATAAAAGGAAGGAGCTTTCGGTTTTGTGATGACTCAAAATTAAGTGCGCGTTTGCTGGTTTGATAAAACAACGGCAGACTCCGCTTGTTAAAACCAAATGATGTTTATCCTCTTTTATCTCTTCTACCTGTATCATCCCATTTGCTCCTTCTTTTCTCAGGAGTGACAGCTGCAGTAGGTAATGTACTCACTGGAGGGGGTTTCGCAATACGGCTTGCTACTCTTGCTGCCGCCTCCATGGCTTGCGCCATGGCTGCTGATTGTTGTTCTGTTAAATTGGTTGTTGCTTTTGCTGGTTGTTGCTGTTGAGGAGGTACAAAATTTACAGAAGTTCTATTTTGTTGTTGCATTGCCTTTTCTTCAGCAAGGTTTTTTTGCGTTTCCAGGATACCATCAATATACATTTCTTTAGGAAACCCATGCGGGTCGTAATCATTTTTATCAAAATTGCTCCCAATTTCATCGACTTCTGTAAATTCAACTAGTTTGGTATAGATACGCGGGTTATGGAATGCTTTATTACGTTGCAGATGATGATTGAGTCGGTGCCCTGAGGCTTTTAAGGACAAAAAATGAGCAATCCGTTCCTGTTACAAGAGAAAAAAATAAAGGTGAGTATTGAAAAATTGTGCGATGGCCAGAATAGAAGAAAAACGAAATGGCTTACAACGCGGCCTGGACTGCAAGGCTCAGTTGTCTCATCGGGTATACCCCAATTATCTACACCCTCTATGGGCTTCGGTGCTATCGCTGCTATTAATCGTCTATTGTGATCGCCAACTCGGCTTTCTATTCTCTGCGGCGCTGAGGCTGTTTTATCTTTTGATTCAACCGATCTTGGTAGATCTTCTGTTGTTGCTGATTGCTCAACTGGTTTGTTTGTTAGATTGTTTAAAGGTTCTGTTACCGTTTTGGATGTTTCTGTCGTTGCCTCTGTAACTTTATTTTGACTGGCTTCCTAAGGATAAATGAGGTTATTTTAAGCTTAAAAGAAAGATGTTGGCATTGTCCGCTTTAGATCGCATTTACTTTTATAGATTGACAAACTTTTGAGAGTTTTTAAGAGAACTGTTAACTCTACTGTATCGAAAAAATAATTTTTATTACAATAATACCTTGTTGTTCATCATCGGAAGACGTTGAGCTGGAGTTTTCATCATCAGAGTAATTAACAAGACCACTTAAAGGATTCATTGGCGGTTTTAACAGGAAATGTATACATCAATTTCAGGAAAAAAAAAGAAACTTGATTTTAAAGTGCATTAAACGGAGTTTAAAGCGGCTATCTCGTGTCGTCTACGACATGGTTTTATTTCTAGAGATCTTTCACTGTTCAGTATCACTACTCTAACGAGTTAGGACTAGAGTTTATCATTTTATATTCGAGGTCCGTTGAACTTATGTCATTGTCCAGCAATGGTGTTTTCTGTCGTTGGTTGGATTCTTTTCCATCTGCTGGTTCAGATCCTTTGTTTTGAGGCGTTTTTTCGATAACTGTTGCTGGTAGCCGTTCTTGCTGTTGCTGTTTCAATAAGGCATCATCGAGCTGCTTCAAAAATTCGTTATCATCTTGTACTTTTATACCTAGCGATTCAAAGCTCATCTGTTTTCGAGTTGATTTTGTGCTAGCACTATTGCTACTATTGCAAGGCTTATGATACTCATTTCCTTTCGTACTGTTACTACTACTACTATGACCATCCGCTTTACGAGCCATTAAATGATATGGGCTGTCACTATGTCGTCTAGGGTTGGTTGGCTTTTTTAGCGGGGCATCTTTCAGTTTAGGAACACCAGTTGCTATGGCGACCGGTTTTTGGTTTTGCCTATCTTCATTCTCCTTTGTCGAAGCATCTGTAAGATTGGCACTGATAGTTCCTTGACTCTGTTTAGACTGCTGTTTCTGTTCTTTAGTAGTAGCTGATTCTTTCGTCAGGGTTGATGGATCCATTTTAGACACGCCTGTTGACGAAAGATCGATTGATTCTCTTCGCTTACGTTCTTCTTGTTGAGCAGCCATGACAGGCGAGAGCGGGCTGAATGTTCCTCTGGATAATGCCATAAAAACAAATAAGCTGACCATAATAACAAGTTGAGTTACTGATACTCTTCTTTCGAAAGCAATCTGTACAGTGTATAAATGTCATTAGGAAAAAATAGTACAAAAGCAAAAATTTCTAATGAGAGAATTTTTTCCCCCTTACCTGATCTGTTAAAAGACTGATTTTGCTTGTCATCTCTTTCAATTCACCTTCTGTTTGTTCCTTTAAATCCTCATACCATTGCTCGTAGCGCCGTTTCTAAATTTATTGACATGTGTGTATATAATGTTCATGTAAGCCCAATATAAGACGTTGGTTTCCAAAAATCTATGTTTTTTTTTTGTTTTTTTTTAACTTCTGCCTCAACCCCTACCCACTACATCTCTTGAAGCACATACACACTTACCATACTCTCAATTTTAAAGCTTGCTGTTTCGTTTAGATGACCGATAAGAATAATCAATTGTTCTTGATGTTTTCGTTCCATCTCCAAAAAAACATCATTTAATATTTGATTCTGATCCTCCAGATATCGCTGAGATAAAGTCATGTTCAATTCCAATTGATTTAACCTTTTCATGATTGTTTTATAGATAGACTCTTGTGTATTTCCTTCTTTAAAATGCGTATTAGGCTTCGTAGGAAGAGATATGGCTGATGGTGACGCCGTTGCTGTTGCTGGCTGTTGCTGAGATACCGCTGGTATAGTAGTGCTGGTAGAGGTCATGGGCACAATAGCGTCTGCTATATTGGTTGTTACTGATTGATTCTCGTTAGGCTGTGCACGTTGTTCCGGTATTTGTGTCGTGTTGGAGGACGAATCTGAAATTGATATTAAGGAAGGTATAGAAAGTAGGGTTGTTGTTATCGATGAAGAGCCTCTATTGGAGTGCTCATCACTGTCATTGGGGGTGGGTATTGAAAGTGCTGACGACGTCTTACTCGGATGGATTTCGATTGAGGAAGCCTGAAGTGCATCATTCTCAGACATGGCGAAACTATCCATCTCATTATTGTCAAGTAAAGGCAAGTGACTGATACTTGGTTCCATTGCATTCGATGCATAGGAAAGGATACCTTCTGCTGGCACAACGTTTTCTTTTTTCTGTGTGCGGTACGTTTGTGATAAGTCGTCCGTCGTCTTTTGTACAGAGCTGAAGAAATTCTCGGCCTCTGTCAATTGCGTTTCTGACTCTGCCATTGTTGTGTCATCTTCATACTCGTATGCCAAAGGAGGTATGATGATCTTGGCATCCTCTTCATCATGCTCACTTTTGATAGGAAACGTTTCTGATGTATTCGTGATATCAAATTGGGGCTGAATGATTTGTTCGCGTACTTCAGCTGGCCATAAATGCTCTCCTTCCCAAACTGGGTCTTGGTCTCTACTTTCTACGAACGTATAGTACTCCATCATCGACATACCGTGCACTCTGACTAAACTGAGAGGACAATAATATTCATGGCCGTAATGTGTGAGGAATTCGATCTTGATGTATTCCACAAACCCACTTTCTGGCACTCGGAACACTTGTAGATCTCGTGTGTTTCTAGCCTGCCATTGGCCCAACAGATGCCATTCGTCTGTCGGGTATTTGGAGGAGGCATAGACTTTAAAGTCTTTGAATGTGCTTGAGAAAAACTCGAAATTGGCCATGACAATGGTATCCACGACAATCTGTTCACAGAGGTTGATGATGACAAACTTGGCTGCTGAGCATTTGTTGAGTAGGTATTGATCCTTTGATTCATAGAGAATGGACTGAGCGCCCTTTGCTTGTTTATTCGCTTTTCTTACAGTGGCAGCACAGTCAGTGGATGCATAATTGAATCTTTCTTTTAAAGACTTGACACGCGCGTCGTTAAATAGCTTTTTGTCCTTTTTGCTGCTTTTCGAATCGGATGGCGGCGGTTCATCGCCTGATGGACTAGGTGCGATGTAATCTCTTTCGGCATAAACGTTGGGTTCTTTCCTCTCCTTTCCAGACGAAACGCCTATCAGTCCCTCAAACATGGCACCGAAATCATCGCCAAAGCCTCCATCAAGACTGTCAACCATTTGTTGTCTTCGACTATGACCCTCTCGTCCACCTGTCACTCCTCCTACTACTGCTCCGTCGTCATCCGCTACGACGGGACTTGTGCGTCGTTTAGAGCGTTTGTCTTTTTCGTTTTCAAGAACTTTTTTCTGCCATTCTTCAAACGACACAATAGGATGTCTTTTTTTACGTTCACTCTCGTTGTCGTTGTCGTTGTCGTCTAAAGAATCTTTATTGTCTGTATGAGACACCGCGGCGATCGGTGGCTGTTTCTTGTTGGTGGGAGTGTGTGCTTTATGCCTGCGCTCATCAGGAGCGTCATTGTTTGTTTTCAGTAGGTTGCTTGTTGTGCTATGTTGCGATGATGCTGACGACAACAATGGATCGTCGGCGGATATCGGTTGTGAATCATGGGATGTCCGTGAAGAAGTGGATGGCGGCGATGGTGTGGTTGACGGATGAGACGATGTCAACATGATGGTGGTAGTAGTAGTTGTCCTTGACTTGTCGGCTTTCTCTTTTCTATTTTTCAAGTTCTTTTTCTCTTTGTTCGATGACGATGGGGCTGCTTTGATGACAGAAATAACAGCTGGGTCAGGGAACAAAGCGGCTGAAAAATCTATTGTTTCTTGGGAATAAACAGGGCATGTCTCTGTTAAAATATCGATCTCTGGAGTATATCTACATTGTTTTTTTGATTTATTGATATTGAGCATGTTGCTCGCACCACTACTTTTCGCCACTGTGGCTTGAGCTAGCGACGAGCATATTAGGCATAGACATAATAAAGTGGAAGGTAAATGCATGAATAAAAGAGAAATGAGTGAAGGGGAAAAAAAAAGAGACGTTTGTGCTCTCTTTCTAAAAAATGGGAAACTGAAAAAGGGAAATGCTCTGGCCTTTTTGGGAAAACGGCCAATCACTTTACCCTATTTTTTTCTTAGTTGTTGTCCCATTTCTTTGTTAACAATCCAAAGTCCGAAAACAGGTTGGGCTGCATAAAAAAAAAGGGGAACAGTTCAAACAGAAAGCTTATCAAAGGAACAACAGGCCAAAAATCAAAGAAAGAGTACGCTTAGGAAAGGGATTCTCTTCTTTTGAAAAGTCAGCCTATTGGTGGAGTGATCAAGTGAAGACCCAAGCGTCATTCTCTGTATCCGTGTTACGATGGACTGTACGCTTGGCACCCAAGCCAAATTGTGGAATCCTTATAAGTCGCACAGAATGCTTGTGCTAAACCATACATATACCATACGTTTTTACGAATATATAAATCAAACGGGTTGATCTCACTTGAATTTGAGTGTTTTCTTTTATCTTTTCTTTTGTCAAACAAAATACTTTTTTATATTGTAACGGAATTACTGGCTAAAACTCGAGCATGTCTTCCATGAACGAAAAGGGACCTATATTGCCATCGCATCAAGATGGCTGCCATTGCTATGAAGAAGAAGGTTGTAAGCATAACAGTGTTAGAACGAGTCAAAGAAGACTTTGCATCCGGTCTTTTGTAAGTCGTTTCTTTCAAGTGCTTATCCTTTGTGCTGCTCTCTACGGGACATTTCAATGGATTGACAAGAAGCATGTTGACTCTGGTAAAGATGTGGACAGTCAGCAAAAGGTGAGAACGAATAGCCCTATACCACAAAGGGTTTGGAGCATTTTGTAGTGTTAAAAGCAAATTGACTAATAGGCTTTTTCTCGTCTTTTTTATGTTCCGCCTGCACGCAGATAGTCGACATGAATGGTAACGTAGTTCATATGAGATGGGGGGGGCGGGCGTGGGGCGCGCGCGGGTAGTTCAGTGAAGAATGACAGATTCTGCTTTCTTGCCTTTACCATGGTTCTACTTTTTCCTATTCGCCCTAACATATATTTTCAAACTTAGGCTTCAATAGCAATGTGGCTCTAACGAACGATAGGAATGATGCCCATTTAACCTATCTCTGTAAAGGAGAACTTACTCTTCCTTTGAAAGGAGATACAAACATATCGATTGATGCAAGTATATTTAACCGTCTAGAAATCAAGCAACGAGCAGAGACCATGAAAGGCTATCAAGTTGAATTGGCAGTAAGTGATTTGAACAAAGCGCTTTCGAAATAAAACATGTTAAAACGCTCTGGTTTTGATATTTTGATGAATAAAAAAAACCCCTCCCTCAGAATGGAAAGACAACCGTGCGTAAGAGTGATGATGCAGCAACTACTACTGTAACTATAAAGATCAACGGCAACGATCCAGAACTAGCTGATATTTTTTGGATTGAGCAGAACGAAAATCCTCAGGACGGTCGCTATGAAATTGTCATCCATGTAAAAAAAGGCATACACGACTTTTTTACTGTAAACAACAAAGTCACTAGAAGATGCTAAAGGTCACCTTTTCTTTTTTTTTTTTTTATCTTTTCTTTTAAGCAAGAGGAGAATTTTCAAATTCAAAATGGATGTGTCTCTATTGATGTGGATGTGGTTGTTCCAGAAAGTAACTCCTTAAAGTCGCTTCGTTTGATGATGGCAAGCAATAAGATGCTATTTTTAGAAGGTCTCGATTTTGCAGATAGTCTCGATATCTCGACTGCTAATGGAGACATTGAATTTGAAAAGGTAACAAGAGAAAGTGTATACGATGGAGATATAGCAAACAGATATTCTTACATTTTGATATAAAACACTAGGGCATTTCAAGTGGTAGAACGAATCTTCGAACAGCCAATGGCCGCATAAGTGGTACTTTGCGCAATTTATATGCTGACTTGAGTTTCACGACGGCCAATGGTGTTGCAAACGTACGAGTAGAAGAAATTTCGCCCAGTAAGGAGGAAAAGGCTGCGTCTGTTGCTCTATCAGGATCCACTGCCAATGGATCTATCAAGCTTCAATTGGTAAGAAAAGTTGCTTTTCTTTTTTTTTTTTTTTTTTCCCCTCGGAATAACTTAGTCCATGTATTTTACTGTGGTTTGTCAATTCATATAGCCTTCGCATTTTGAGAGTCAATTTAGCTTGACAAGTTTTACAGGCAGACGTATAGTGGAAGTATCAGAACCAAAGAAACTTCATATCAATCACTGGTCTTGGGGCTCCACGAAAGGTTATTATGGGGATAGTCCAGCTGTGAAAGATCGGGTTTCCTTAACCGCTGCTAACGGTAACCTCGACCTATTGTATAATGTATGATTTCTCAGCGATCCAATTTCTTTCATCAAAGAAAATCAGTTCAATTGAATACAAAAAAATCAAATGGCTTATCTCTCATGGGTTGAGAGCATGAAATATCTATAAAACAAACATTAGCGATTTATAACTGTTGCTTTTATTATCACTGTTGCAACCCAAGTTGAAAAAATAAAAGACTGATACTTGAGGTTGTGTCTGATTATGTGAACTTTAGGGAATAAAATTTTTTGTTCATGTAGTCTATTTACAAGCAGGTGATTTATACACAAAATGACAAGTCATGATAGGGGTATAGGGTGGAAGACATTCCACTGCTGTAACGCTGAGGATTTTTCATCACAGGACCTACCGCAAACGTGGAGAGGATTGTCTAACGCTCGCTTAAAGTAGTCAAGTCTAACTGTGATGGATGAACGGTACGGTGGACGATTCGCGCAGAGTAGCTTGGATGCTATTCAAGCTTTTATGATATAGGATAGGATCCCAACGCACTTCTACACGGCAGAGAACTGTACTTGGTATTGAACGATCAAATTTCCTTTGGTGCCAGTTATTTTATTTAGTACACCTTGACCGACAAAGACGTCTATCTGACCCGACTGTATCACCCGATGATGGTTTTCGATGAGATAATATTGGTCATGACTGCAAAATTTTGGTATTTGCTTTTTAAATCCTGAGAGCGCCTCTGTCATAGATAAATGGAGCGTTGTAAATAAATTGTCACCAAAGCGCGTATAAGATGGTTGACTTGATGAAGTAGTAGTAGTAGGAGGAGGAGGAGGAGGAGGAGTAAGGCGAATGGGGTCAGGGGAGGTGACGTTGATCTCCTTCTGACTCGGTCGTGTGTCGGTTTTCGTAAGTTTTGATTTCTTTGCAGCTGTACAACGACGGTTGTATACGTCTTCTTTGAAGGAAGAATGGTTGTATAAAGGGCGCTTATGGCTGGAAGGTTTCGTTTGTTGTTGGTTAGCGCACGACTGATATTCAGGAAAGAAATGGAAAAACAGAGATGAATGATGGCTTGGATCCTCCTGCTCCTTCTTACTGTAAATACTATTGTTATTGCTAAAAACGTCCATCTCTTGCATTTTTATTGTTGTTGTTGTTGTTGTTGTAGCAGTGGTATGGGTGTTGGTGGTTGTTCTGGTTTCCTTGGAAATATCGAATGATTTCAATTCATTCGAAAAGAGTTGATTAAATAGCTCTTCCGCAAATTGATGCGTGTCAGAATCATCATCATCATCATTACACGTGTTTCTTTGCTGCGTTAACGTTTCAAATGCCTCGTTGATCTTTTGAAATCGTTGATTTGACAATACATCATGATTTCTATCCGGATGATATTTCAATGCTTTATTTGTATGATGTCAGTCTCTAAAGACTTGATGTGGATGACGTTAAAAAGCAAAAAAGCTACCCTACCTACCTTCTCTATGATATGCTCTTTTGATTTCCTTTTCTGAAGCAGTATGAGAAATCCCTAACACATGATAACATTCTGGTAATTCAATCATTTTTATCAATGGTCAGTACATTTAGAATAGAGAGGTTGAGGATAAATAAATAAAAAAAAAAAGAGTTGTAATTTATGCAGGGAAAAAGGGTAAACTTCTAGCAATTTCGCCGAAATTCTCGATTCTCATAGTCGCATTCGAATTTTTTTTTTTTCATCTACCAATGGGGAGACAGACTCCTTTAGGATCTTTCAATTTTTTTAAAGTGTATATTTTTTTTTGATCTATTGAATGCTACCCTTTCCCAATGCTTTTTGAACAATTACAATAATTATCCCTGTGTTTTATAACTTGAATAGTTCCCGTCTGAAGTGAAAGCCAGAGGTTTACCAAAGTTCGTAGGCAGTTTTGATAGTATACATATCTGCGTGCCCACTGGGTTTAAAATTAAAATTTGGTGTTAAGAATCATCGAGAAAGAAATGGGCAATGAAGCCCAATCAACGTGCGGTTCTTACAAGGCGTCTTTTGCTTGAAAAAAAAAGCACTGTAAAAGCCAAACAAAGGGCTACATCAATGTAATCACGTCAAGGTGAAGCATATGCTGTGTATAAATCATCAAAAAAAGGGACACTCTATGTTCTTTTATAGACGATGATGGCTCGTGTAGAGAATCAAATTTTGTTCTTCTAGAAAATTCCACTGTTCTTGTGTCTATGTAGGGTAAAATTTTACAATTTTTTTCAGAAGAAGAATAATCATGGAATTCTTTAACTGCTTGATGAATGTTGTCCATCAGTTGTTTATATTAAAGAAAGCAACCCTTCTTCTTCTCTTAGTGACAAAAAATACTGCTAGGCTGCATGCTACAGGCTCCTTTGGGTATGATTTGGTTCGGGTCGGCTCGATTGGGTTTAGGTTCGGTTTGAAACGAAAAATTTGCAGGGAAAAAAATGTTATGTTTTTGTTTCGCTTTTCTGCCTTATTGGCACATGCTTCTGTCCCGATTAGGTTTGGGAAATAAGCATTTAGGCCAACACACACGATTCTTGCTCCAACAAAAAAACGACATTCTCAAAACAAATACGTTAAATAAACTTATAAAAAAGTGATACGGCGTAGGATTGTCTCCATTGTTTCTTTTTGGCGCCGTTTAACCTTTGATCGATATACAGTGGTGGTTCTTTTTTTTTTTGCTGTATCTGAGGACATTGGGGAAAGAGATAAAAAAGTCCGATCGAGGTGGAATTAGAGTTGTCATTGTACTACATAGATTTAGACTATGTCTGAAAACACTAAAAGTGCTTTTTTATACCTTATCGGGATCGATGTCAACGAATCCGATAGTACAAAACAATGTAAAGCGGAAAAGAAAAATCAAGGGGTCAATTTTGTCATTTCCCCCGCTTTCCTCCGATGCACAATTGAGAATGATGATCATTTGCGTATGGATCTTATTTTTTTTCAGCATGTTTCTTCTTCTATCAAAATTGAAGAATAAAAGAATGTCCTAGAATTCGTCATGCGCAAATAAGTAGATGCGTCAGAGGTCGATCTTTTTTTTTTTTTTTTTTTGTTTGATCTTTATGGCCAAGATGCTATTCAATCACGATAACAGAACGCGATATTCAGTGGTTTTCAAATACCTTTGTCATCTGTTACGTTTGAAACAGACTGCACAACACTTTAAAAAATTAAAGATTATCTGTGTGAATAAAAAAAAATATATTTTTTTCTTTGTCTTTCAAAGGCACAGAAATACAGTCTATATCTTTATTTTTATATGATGTTTCTAATCGAGAACGGATCGAGATAAGAGAATCTCAAAGAATAAAAACCTGCATTTTCTATTTTTTTTTTCTTAATCTTAAAAAAAAAACCCCCAAATGAAAAAGAAATGAGCTTATTTTCTTGATCTATCATGAATAGAGTATCTAGAAAAATAAAATTAATCGATATTTTTCCATAAAAAACAAAAACCTCTATTTTATTCTAAAAAAAAATTGCCGCTATTATTTTTGGGTTTCTTTTTTTAAACCATTTTTTTACATGACCAGCAAACAACAACCACTCTTCTTTGGCTTTAATTTCCTTGAAAATATACTATGTCTGATTCGTTAGAGCTATATTGCGTACCTTTTCTTTTTTTTTTTTTTGTTTTGTTTTACGCTGTGGAAAAACAATAAAATTTCACACAAATCCCCCCCCAAAAAAAAAAAAAAAAAAAAAAAAGTTACGGAAATCGTACAAAATGAATGTCCCTTTTTTTCTCGATTTGTAAAAGAATGAAAAGAGTATAGTGTAGTACAATTTATTATTCCATGCAGAATTGTATTTCATGAATCACCCGTTCTCCTTCTTCCACTATTCCAAAAACAAGCATTGATCCCAACATTTCGGAACGCAGAGGGTGATGTCATTCGCCAATGGATGAATCAGACAAAGCCTCTCGATCACCCATTTGCTTATTTTTTTCCCCTTTTTTTTTCGTTTTCCCGTTTCTTTTATTTTTTCGTTTTTGTATATTTTCCCATTTTTCTTTTGCCTTCTTTTTTTTTTTTTTTTTTCTCTGTGCCCTATTGAGGACATTGGATAGACCTTCTATCTAGATAGAGACTTATTATCATATATCTTTACCGGCCCATACAAAGTCTCAGTTTTCTCAACAAGCAACAAGACGAACAACGCTCAATTTCCAGCGAACACAACAAAAGATCACAAAAAGAGACAACAACAACAACAACAAAGAAAGACGGACATTAGAGAAAACGTAATTATAAATTTTTTTCAGATTACCCTTTTTTTTGGCTCTGTTCCATTCCTTCCTTCATTTTTGTTGGCAACAATTATAAAATAGTAAATCGAATTGATAAAAAAATTGACAACAATTCCGATTTATCTTTTTTATAATTTACAAAAAAAAAAAGGAATATTTATAAAATTCATATATTTTTACTTTATCTTTAAAGGTAAAGAGAGAAAAAGAAAAAGAGGCAAAGAGAGAGAGAAAGGGTGATTTTCTTCTTCTTCTTCTTCCACAAACAACACACTGACAATGAAAAAAGCTCAAAATTTAAAAATGTTACTTTTTCCTTTTTTTGACACAATTTATTCTTATTTTCTCATGGAAGAAGAGAAGAAAAAAGAAAAAAACTGCGATTTTTTTTAAAAAAAAGAAAAAAAATGCAAGTCTTTTTTTTTATTCATCATCAATTTTTTTTTTCCGGTTTATCTGTAGTATCATCTCTCCCTTTCTTCTTCTCCCCTCTATTTGTATCATTACTGTTCCAGACGATCTGATAGGAAATAATCATCCTTCATCATGACAAAAAATAGTTATAGTCGAGCTAGCTCTGTGGACAGTACAAGTGAAGGCGAAGGCAGCAGCAGTAGTGATCACCAATTCAAAAGGTTAGACAAGGGGGCAATGAAAAAAAAAGGTAAAATTGACAACATCATTAACCCAAGTTTCTTGTCATTAGAATTAAATTAGAAAATAGCAACAGTGAAACCGAAAATACAAGCTCCTCTTCACCTTTACCAGTAACACCTGTTTTACCTGACGATAACAACGATATCGATATCGCTCATACTAGTGCAGTGGACAGTCTGCATGATATCAGCGATACCAACATTGACCTTGTCAACAGCACTAACAGTCCGAGTCTTTTAGCAGTAGATTCTCCCTCAGCGTCCAAGTCATCACAACAGCCTTTACAGCAATCAAATATGAAAACGCAAGCAGCCTTTGTAAATAAGTTGTACAAGTAGGATAAACCCATCATTTATCATTACTCTTGAAAAAAAAAAAAAAGAAAAAAAGAACTAGAAAGCAAAAGAAGATTCTTATGGCTTCTTTTTTTTCCCCCCTCTCTCCTTCTTTTTTCTAGAATGCTTGAAGATCCTGAAACTTCTGATCTGATTTCTTGGTCAGCCAACGGTGATCTTTTTAGTGTCTCCAATCCGACTGCTTTTTCAAAGACTGTATTACCTCAATATTTCAAGCATAATAACTGGCAAAGTTTTGTCAGACAATTAAACAGTAATGATCAACTTGTTTTCCGTTGAAAAGCAAGAATACGCTTTCTCATGCTTCTTTGTAATTATATAGTGTATGGTTTTCATAAAGTGAATGATTTGATTCACTCTAACTTGACGAATGAAAATCAAACTTGGGAATTCAAGCATCCTAATTTCCGCCGCGGTGCTGTGGGTGATTTACAACATATTAAACGTAAAAGTGCGCGATCACAACAACTACAACAATTACAACAGCAACAAGCGGCTGCGGCTGCTCAAGCGCAACAAAATGCGCAACAACAAGCCGTCGAACAAGCCGCCGCACAGCAAGCCGTCGCTCAACAACAGGCAGTACAGCAACAGGCGGCTGCACAGGAATCACAACAGCAACAACTCAACATCATACAACAACAGCAACAGCAACAGCATTATCATACGAATACCGGTAATACTAAAAACGAAAAATTTACAAATTATTCTGCGTTTTTTCATGATACAGTAAATGCTGATTCACAAGAGATCAATCATAACCATCATCATTCAGTCATTAAGCATATTTTGCGAATCGAGGATCATTTAATGGGCGTTTCAAAGACGTGCGAGCAACTGTTTAATGAAATTGTGCATTTGCGAATGGTGGTTTCCAAACAGCAAGATGTAAGATGTCAGTGCAGGAGAAAAAAAAAAGAGAAAAGTGGTGCCGTTCGTTCGCTGGAATATGAGCAATAGACTGAGAG
The DNA here is from genome assembly GCF_025528875.1 of Mycotypha africana. NCBI lineage: Eukaryota > Fungi > Mucoromycota > Mucoromycetes > Mucorales > Mycotyphaceae > Mycotypha > Mycotypha africana. The sequence goes on from NW_026515729.1 coordinate 1,726,737, forward strand.
CGAGAGAGCGAGAGAGCGAGAGAGCGAGAGAGCGAGAGGCTTCTTGTATGTCTGTCACAGACGACTAAATCTTTTATTTTCCTCCTTCTTGCTTTACTGCTTAGGCCATGCAAGATTTAGTGGATGTTGTCTCATCGTCAGCGAATTCAAATAGTAAAGGCTTATTGTCCATTGTGGATCGAATAGGACAGAATCCCCAACTAACACAATACACTTCTTACTAGATTGTGGATGTTACAATAATCAAAATAACTCTCAAAATAGTGTCAACAATCAAGAATTACGAAATGGTAAAAACAAAAAGAAAAGAGGATTCTATTTTAGCGGGGGGGGGGCGGGGGGAACGAACGAACTTGATATTTTTCATGTTCAGCACCAAAAGGGGTTTTTTTTTTAACTACGTATACATATATATATGTATATGTATACATTTATAGACAAACAGAGAAAAGAAGACTAACCCTACACATATTGCCTATTTTTTTTCTCAAAACTACGACTACTCTTCATCTCTCAATTTAAGCTGATAATCTACGGATACAAATTTTTAAATTGAAAGAAAATCAGATTAATAACTACAATAGCAACAGTAACAGTAACAACAATAATAGCAATAGTAGTAGCAGCAGCAGTAATAGCAATAATAGCAGACAACTTTATCGAGATTTTAACGATGGTAGCAATAATAGTTATTATACAAGTCAGCAACAACAACAACAGCAACAACAAAATGACGGTCAACAACAACAACAGCAACAGCAGCAGCAACAGCAGCAGCAACAACAACAACAAAATGGCGGTCAACAACAACAACAACAACAACAACAACAACAAAAACAACAGCAGCAGCAGCAGTCATCATCTTCTTCATTTAATTCAAGAATATCCTCATACAATAGTAACGATACCATAAATAACGATAATAATGACACGAATACAAACAATAGCGATCATCAACATTCACTACATCCGAGTCAAAAATTGCCGTCTTTCGACTCAATACAACAGCAGCAGCAACAACAACAACAACAACAACAACAAGAACAAGAACAACAACAGCAGCAGCAGCAGCAGCAGCAACAACAGCCTTATTATTATGATAGAGTCAGCAGTTACTCACCCTCGATAGCCTCTTCTACCTCCACAACAACCAACAATCGTAAAAGTACCAGCAGTAGCACCAACGACCGTGGCTATCGAGAATTTGCTACCAGTACAAGTAGTAGTGTCGAAATCAGTGATCCATCTCTGTCTGACAGAAAGCTCTCCGTCGCCTCTTCTGTCTCCACAGCCATTTCCGGATGTCAATCAAGAAACAGCTCGAGTGAGTGTACATATCCATCCCTCCAACTTGAAGGGAAAAAAAAAAAAGTTATTCTGCCAAAATTGAGTACATAGTTTAACGTTTTTTTTTATTTTGTAGATTCTGAAGAGGATAAAGCGCGTAATTCAAAAATGGGATTTGGGAAACAATCTCATATCTTAAATCCTATTGATGGTAAGCATTCTAAAAAGCAACAACAGAATTCCAATAACAATCATAAATCATAGAAAAGAAAAAATCTCCCCCACACTCCTCCATTTCTATGACAAAAAAGCCCTTTGTACATTTACATCTTTTTTTTCTTTTTCTGGAATATATTTTTCATATGCTTTTCGGTTTTTTGATTTAATTATTTTTTTGTAATTTCATTGTCCTATATAATTTTTGTGTGATTTCGAGAGGGAAGAATAACACTTTTTTTTTTCTGTTACAACAATTGATAGGTCTTTAAAAAAAAAAAAATAGCATTGAACACAGCACTTTGAATTGCGAAATTCTAAAAAAAGTCAAAATTGTACAGGCTGATTTTACAAACTTCCTATTTTTTTTTATACAACGGACATCAATAAAGACAACGATGCAAATAGAAAGTCAAAAAGGTTGTCCCTTTTCACTTGGTTTTCTTGACGACATTTGTGAACGTACCACCAACAAGGTCTGTCATCGCAGCAAAAGCGAATGAGGGGCGAAACTTGTTGACTCTATACTTAAAGTCACTTTGTAAGGGCTAAAGATCTTCTTACTGACAGTTGGGTTAGTATAGAGTTTCTATCTACTTTTTTTCCTTTGATGAAAGGATCTGAATGTATAGCAATTGACCCATCGTTGTTGTATTCATAATGAATTCCTTCAAGTCAACCGCCTCTGCTGGTAAAAACAGCGAGTTTTCAAAGCTACAATCATATCTTTGTTCTGATATACTTTATAAAAGAAAGCATTTTAAGCTAGTATTATCTATATACATCATATACTTACTACTTTTCTTTGGATGAATGAAATTGTTCTGATTTGTAACGAAAAATGCCCAAATCTGTATGATAAAATTTCCACATTTTGATGAAATGGCTTGGAGTGGTTCGTTTTTCCCTTTTCACACCAACGTTTTCATTTCGAACCCCATTTCAATCTCATGTTTGTACCTTTTGTATTACATAAAGCGAGTCTACCCCCACATTTCTTTTTTCCCTTCTCCTTCTTCTCTTTCTTATGACTCAAGTGAATTACCACTGAAACAGCATGAATCAAACCACGAATAAAACCGTACGCGACTTGGCCAATCGATTCAAAGAATGCGATGATGATAACGATACTGAAAACCTATCCACCTCCGTCGTCACCTCTTCCACCATGAAACAGCCTTCATCCGTTGTCAAAATTCATGTCAAAAGAGATATACCCAACGATCATAAAAATATCTTGTAAGTTGAAAATCAACCACTTTAAAAGCGCCGCGTAATGATTGAACCTCTTTGGGAAAAATTTCAGTGCTCAAGAACCACAGCGTTTAAGAGAGGATCCTATTGCCTACTTATTGCACTTGGGTTTATTCTATCAAGGAGCTGTAAGGCCCCATTTTCAGGATTTGTTCAACCTATATCAATGTTCACAATAACGTCTTTTGTTTTATCATCAAGGGCTATCGTGGTTATAAGGATTACATTGGCACAAAGATCCTTTATCCAGAGTTTCCAGCAAGAATGAAAGAAATAGTGTTGAACAGTCCAAAAGGTAAATCTCCAGAATTCCAATGTCAGCAGCATGAATTATCTAAAAATAAAGTAAAATAACAAAAAAAGTCCAGGAAATCATACAACGTCTGGCCAAAGAACAAGCTGATTTATTGATAGCTCAAAAGAAAAAGAAATGGGACGAGAAACGGATCACCAAGCAAAGAAAAGCATTACGGAAAGAATTAGAGGTCGTCGCCAAAGCCATCGTGGATAAGGCTTTTGCTACGATGAACAGTAAAAGAACAGTTCGGTAAATAATCAGTCCTATCCCAGATGCATACATAGAGAAAAGAAGGATTAAGTTGTGTACTCTCTCTCTCTCTCTCTCTCTCTCTCTCTCTTTATTCTATTCAAAGACTCTTCGCCTTCATGGTGAACACGATACTTGCCCGACTTTATCATCAAGGTGTGCATATAAGAGAAAGTGAATGGGTCGAAGTAAGCCAACTTTGGAGTATATCCATGGTGGATTCATTTGCGACACTCGTCTTGATAGCTTCATGTTAATCTGCTTTTTTTACTAGTTGAAACGTGTTGCACTCATTGCGCAAGAAAAGAAACAGTCTTTATTATTCCTGCCAAGCCATAAATCACATATTGATTACTTGGTAGTAAGCTACCTTATGTTTCGGTTAGGCATCCAAATACCTCATATTGTCGCTGGCGAAAATCTCGACCTACCCCTTGTCAACATCCTTTTGAAGGGATGTGGCGCTTTTTATATACGTCGAGAATGGGGCAATGACATATTGTATAAAGGCATTCTCGAAGAATACATTACTACTTTATTAAGCGGTGGATGTAAGTCAGCATCCTTGTTTCAGATATTATTCAATTGACTCCACCTACAAAAAACTCATTTCTTTTCAACCTGATAGACAATATAGAATGCTTCATAGAAGGCACCCGTTCTAGACTTGGAAAACTTTTACAGCCCAAACTCGGTATCATCAAGATCATCCTCGACGCCTTGATTGATCATCGGTTTGAAGATTGTCATATTGTTCCTATCTCTATCGGTTATGATAAAATCATTGAAACGTCCAGTTATGCGACTGAATTATTAGGTGCACCAAAAGAGAAAGAGAGCTTATGGGGTATTCTGACCAACTCTAGTGTATTGCAATTGAAATGGGGACGAGTGGATGGTAAGAAGAATGCCCTTACAAAGAAGGAAAACAACATGGTGCATTAACCTATCTGTAGTCCGTTTAAGTAAACCATTCTCGTTAAGGAATTGGCTAAATGATCAAATTAACTTCAGAGGGTAAGCTTTCTATCTGAACAAAAACAAAAGAGAAGGCTCCTGAGATGAAATGGCAGATCTCTTAACATCATGCTTCTATACTTCTCGTGCTGTTGATATATGTGCATTAGCCCTATGGATTTAACGCAACAACAACAAAAGTCAATACTTTTGAAATCACTTGGTTACAGGTAACTATGACGTGTCTACATATACTGGTAAAAACAATTTTTTCTTAGAAAAGCCAACCTATTGAACATGAAATGTTTATAATAGAGTGCTTGCTGATATCGTAACTATCCTTTTGCTTTTTAATAACTCTCTTCGCTAAAAGAAAACTTCCCTTCCATGTAACTCACCACCCTCCGTCCGTTCATCTACTTTTTAGAATGCTATTTCCGTGGTGATGCCATCTGCCTTGGTAGGCACAGTCATCCTCACCCTAAGAGGAAGAGGAGTCGGTAGAAGTGAGCTCATTCGCCGCGTCGATTGGCTAAAAAGCATTACGGAAAACAAGGGCGGTAGAGTGTCAGAATTTTACGACATGTCTACAGGTGAAATCGTCGACAAGTAAGTGAATTTTCGTCATGACATTCCTGCCTGATCTTTACACGTGTAGGGCCTCTCATCACTCTCTCCACAGAACCGTAACTATTCACAAAGATCTTATTGGAGAACGTAAAGGAAAAGATATCATCGAGCCTACGTTTTATCCTATCAACGCTTTTGAACTGTCTTATTATCGTAATCAAGTGATCCATTTGTTTGTAGAAGAAGCCATCGTTAGCGCGGCACTTTACACTGTGGTTAAGAAAGGAGGTGGCAAATCTCTACAGCGCTTGAAATATGAAGAGCTTTTGGACGAAATTGTTTTCCTTTCCAGTTTAATGAAACTCGACATGATCTATAAGCCAGGAGGTGCTGAGAACAATACGAAACGTACTATTCAATGGTTGAAAGAGAATCATGTCATTGAGGTGTCCAAAGACGGTTGGGTTGGATTATCTGATATGGAAAGACAATGCGGTAGAGAGAATTATGGTAAGCGACCCCTTTCGCTTTTTGTCGTCGCTTATCGTTAATCCCTTGATTTCTTTTGAGTGTAGACTTCCTTTGCTTTTTGATCTGGCCATTTATCGACGCTTATTGGTTAGCAGCTGTCAGTCTCTTTACTTTAGCACCTCCTCATGTTGTGGATCAAGGCCCGATCTGGGTGGAAAGCACTTTATTCGCTAAACGTACTCAATCCTTGGGCAAGACACTCTATTATCAAGGCGACCTGAGCTATCTTGAAGCTTGCAATAAAGAAACCCTCAGTAATGCATTCCTACGCTATCAGGAACAAGGTATCTTATTGAAGCGAACTAACCATGCAGCCAATACAAAACCTTGGTCTGAGGTGGCTATCAGTCCAGACTACACTCCTGAACGGCAAAATGGCAGCTTGATACCTAGAGGACATCTGTGGGAATTAGTAGATAGAATTGGACGTTTCCGAAGGGAAGGTAAAAATAGAAGAGATAATGCCACAGGTAATTTGATTGGAAACGACACCAATGGATCCTTTAATTACAAATCATCATTCACACTCCTCTTTCTCTCTTTTTTTGCATCTAGTCAGTACCAGAGTACTTCGTTTGGCTGATCTCCTGGGTGAAAACAATGCGATTTCTACAACAGATCAAAAGGCTTTACTAAAGAAACCGCCATCGAATGCAGAGATCAAGGCCAAAATATAACATCTGGCGTTCTCAGTTTACAGCCATTGTTAGACAACATAGCTTTGCTAGAAATCAATTTTATTTACATAGACAAACGAGTGCTTGCATGCTCAAATGTTTGTAAACCAACTTTTAGAAAAACTCAACAAGGAATTACTTGTGCCTTTTTACGTGGCAAAATTTTCTTATACCTGCAGATCAATCTGCCGCCCCTCAGTTTGAGTCTACATTATAATGAAGAGAACAAATATTACAAAGATTAAACAAATCAGTTATACAGTGCTTTCCTCTTTCTGAAAATAGAAATAGTAATTGCGCAGGGCTTATTTATTCAAAATAACTAACGAGAACAAAATGTCCAGATCTAATAGTGTAAGTGAATCAAATAGTGGCTATAGTACCATACTGTTGTAACTATCTAACACTGCGAATCCTTCGTCAGCCATAAGCACAAGTAATTGAAATAGTGCTACTTGATAATACATATCTCTATCATTAAATACCACTGTGGTTCAAAATATTCATTTACCAAATGAATTATTTGAGTCAAGGCTAAGCAACTTCATTTAACAAAAGGTTCTATCATCATACCTTTACACAGGGGTCGTTTTCTATGAGACCATGCCGTTAAAACGCACCCATTTTTCTTTTGAATTCTTTCATTTCTTAGAAAGAAAGTCAAATATTGTTTTACTAGTCGTCTAAACTGAAAACCTGACGCAAACAAAAAAATATAAAGGATAAAAGTATTTAGCCCAACTACATTAGTTTTGATTTTGAACTCTGGAAGATCCTTTCTTTCTTAATTTTATGCAAGCTTGTCAGTTAAGCTTTTTTCTGTCCTCTACTTAAGCTGCAAAGAGTTGTATTGACCTTGTTAATCACCCCCCTAAACTCAAAAAATCAGCACTGCTAACTTAAACCTGACAAAGTTTTAGCAGGTGATAGGATCGAAAAGGATGAGGGGCACGCTACTTTGTAGTGTGTGTTTGTCCTATCGTTTTGCCGTACCTTATTTGCTCCCCTTCTTTTGAAAAAGTTCTCGAACAAAAAAGAAGGAAAAACGCCTTTTCTTTCATATTTGTTCTTGTAGTTTATACCATATCATCCTGTATATTACGTACCAAACGCTTCCAATGGTTGATTACAATACTCATTACAACAGCTTCGTTTCCATGGAAGAGACAATTGAGATGACATCGCCTCAGTCGACTAAAAGATTACTGAATGATTATCTTCAATTTGACATGTTGCAAGTCGCTAAACAGCAGCAGTCAACACAAAGTGAAGAGAAGGCTTCACAGCTAACCATTCTTAAAAATTCACAACAGCATAGCATCTTCCATCCAGCAACCTTATCTTTATTGCAGCGCAATAATCCCCATACAATGTCAACTCTGTGGGATGGTACTTTCTTATCGTTGGAGGATGAAATTGGAACTGGTACGGGAGCAATAGAAGAGACACCGGCAACTCCCTCTTCTAGTGGTATAGTCATTGAGCTAAATACATTTAGTGACCTACAGGCCGTTTTAAAAGGATGCGGAACACTTGTACAGCCTCCTTACTCTACTACATCGTTGAACAGTGCCTTTCAAAAAACGAACGATGGACATGCTTGGCTCACCACAGAAGAAGATTTGATTCATCTCTCAAGCTCGGAACTTAGCAAAAATATTCCACCGGCAATACGCCACAACTTGGAAAGCTCCCAACTCATGGATGTTCTCATGCTTCGTGCTGTGGAACATTGGTGCTGCATTGGGTTCAAAGTCGCTCCGATAAGTGTGGACCTTGTCAAAAATTGGCGAAGAGCACCTAAATCCATTGTTTATTGTATAGCATCTATCAGTTTGGTGACGCTTATGGATAAGGGTCATAAAAAGCAACATGATCAAAAACGACGGCAGCAGCTACCCAATGGCAACGACTGTAGCAGCCATAGTGCGGATGATATGTATTCAAGGCAAGTAGCCATGGCATTCTACGAACAAGCTCGAAATAAGTTTAATGATATTGTCTTTGACGATATGCAACCATTCATCATTCAGTCTTACTTTTGTCTCAGCTATACGTCCAACTTGCTACGATTATATGAACAACAGAGAACGTGGGGAAGTCTAGCCTCCATTGCTTTGCAGCAAGTCACATCAAGCAAGATGAGTGCAGCAAAACCTATCGATGAACTGACCCTCGGATGCTGGTTTCGATGGTACTATATTGACGCTTGGATGTGTCTCACACTAAACCGAGAATGCCTCTTACCCGATCAAGTGCCTTGGTCGACACCAGAAGAAATAGAACGTCTATCTGTTATTCCTTCAGATCAACAGAACCTCTATGCATTCGCCAATCTTACTATCTACATGCGTCGCTACATTCGTGCACTGCATTCTGGCAAGCTATTTGCGAGTTACCAACAAAAGTCCCAACCTTCCGCCTACTACTATCGCATCACTAGTGAGCTCACGCACTGGTACTCACAACTACCACCCTATCATTCCATAAGCGAGCTTCACCTCCATCTTTGTTACCATTCGATGCGTGTCGTCATACTTTATCAATTCATGACTGCATTGACGCCTCCACCTGAAGACATCGTTATCGACTGTCTTCATACAAATTTGGAGCTCTTACAAGCTTTACAGCATCTCAAAGAATTAGGCTGCGATCAAAGCACGTACCACCATGTGTTTTTTGCTATCCATAACACAGCCAAGCGTATCTTTAAATACGACCACTCACCTTCCATTGAGCGGCTCAAGCCTTATGCAAAAGAACAGTTGCAAATTAATTTAATGCTGTTGAAGAGTACGCCCGCTTATGCACATGATGTATTCAAAATCAAACTCTACGCACAAAAAATTCAAGACCAATTTTCAAAACTGGATATCCACATACCATTGAATACAATCACCTCCACCAGTCTAGGAGAAGATGCAAATGTGAAATCAAATATGTTTGTGTTCAGATTCGATAAATGTTCGCGAAAGCGTGGAGCCACAGATTTTTCCAAGCAGTTGTTGCTCCCGCCATCATCGAGGGTAATACCCTCACCATTTTTACCGGAAGCTGATACAAATAGTACATTTGAGACAATGTTATCCCTGAGAACGATGCGACAGAACGACGATAGTAAGTCGGGGCCTCTATTTGTTGTGTTCAAGCATGAACAATTACGAGCGAAACGTTTAAAAAGATCTTTGACAAAAAAGAAAAATGCCACTCATAAGAAGAGATCGTAAAAGATACTTCTAAACAATCAACGAAGGCTGTACTGATTGTTTCTGTTTTTGTGGGAGTAGGAAGTCCTTATTCTTGAACACATATATATATACGTTCATTCGTCTGCTGGTTACAGATAAACAATTAAAATGTTTTTGATAGTGTATTATTGAAGGGTTTCTATAAGGCTGATTCTATTTTTTGAGTTACAAGATTTATTTATTATATCGATATTTGTTGTAGATCAAAGTACAGTCCAGCTGGTCTGGTTATAGCACTTTATAATCTAGCGTCTGGAATGAATTAAAAGCCACGAGGATACTTGAAACGAACTTCTTTCAAACATTGATTTTGGAAAATAATGTCTTTTTGTCATCCAGCGCTAGCGTTCGATTTTCCTTTCAATAAGGTCCAATACTGTTCAATAGGGATCAACTCAGACGGAGAAGGGGAAAAATACATTACTCTGTAACCTCCAGCTTTGATTTTACGAATCATCGGGTTTAATTTATGGATAGTAGCATTATCCGTTACCAAATAAATGCTTTTCAGAACTTCACCATCATCCAGAATATCAAGAAGCTCATTGATAAATTGATGAAATGAGTAGTTGTTGTACCTTCTAGGGATGCTTTTATAACAGCTGTGTCGTATTTGAGGGTAGATGAGATACAAATATTAAAGACTATAATTCACTTTATGAAGGATAAAAATGAATTATACAATATTGCAAACCAGAAATAACTAGAAATTACATAAACTCTAATATATGAGTACCGTGAATTAAGTGTTGTGTTTAGTTGACAGCATCATATGAGATGTGGAGAACTCGTATACAACTTATACAAGATCCTCATATCTCATTACTGCTGAAATAATATAAAGTAGAGTAGGAAACGAATATAGAATGAGTGATGGTTCTTATACGAAATTAGCTACCTCGTATAAGGCTGAACAGGTTGTCATTTAGGATATATAGTTTACTTATTTTACTGTAATACGTTACTATATGACATAGGATATATAGTAGAATTAATATATGGACATGCAGGATATATTGATTCAACACCAAGGTATAATAGGTTATAAGTACTATTCTCTGCCTTCGGCATAAAGAATGATTACAAGATAATAGGCTGTGATCGTCCTTTACAATAACTGTTCACTCAACTCAAACACCGCACGAATACCATTTTCCTAATTCATACTATTTTTCTGCAAGCAGTGCTACAAATGGTTAGCACGGGAAAATAAGTTAATTGCATGATCGCTAGATCAAGCCATGGATACGTTTACAAGATGCGTAATTTCCTCAAAGGGAGAATTCTATTCTTTTACGGTTCAAACGACGTACGTGAGAAGAGCGGTCTGGAATGACATTCATAATATAAAGTAAATGAACAACTTGAAGTAATAGGAAAGGATACTTCCCCTCCAACCTTTTTTTTAAAAAATTGAAAATACTTCCAGCATATATCATACTCTACTTAGGTTATTCTGTCAAAATAGAAATGAACCTTGTAACTATTCTGCTATACGTATAGTAAGCCTCATTATTTCAATGTTGCTTTGTTTTAGTATCCTATTTCCAAGAAATGTCATATTTGTTATCACAACATAACAGATCTCGACCGCAGGAGTTTTTGGATAGCAAACCTGATAATGAGATTATTTTGGACAAAGCAAGCAAAAAGAGGATTTCATTTATTAATATTACAGAATGTGCTTCAATATATCAGGGTATAAGTCTATTTTCTATGAATTGTAGGTGGTATAAAACGTATACTGACAGCTGGATAAATGGTTATGTAATCCCCTCCCCCCACCTTTCTACTGAATTAAACTATTATACAACGTAAAGCGACGCGATCAAACTCTTTCCATTTGTTCTGTAACAAATCTTTCAAATCTTCTTCTTTTCTAATGACTCTGGCAGGTAGCACCAATTCGTTTTCCAGAACTGTTCGAGCATTACATCGATTGCCGTTGGTGTCATTGTACAGCAAAACAAAGTCATCGTATCCTACTGAAATATTCAATCCATGGCGTTCAGCGAATTTATTCATGATACGCTCACGCAATTCAATCAATGAAATGATACGTGAAACTCTGATAATTACAATATTATCCATGTCACATATAATTTTAAATTTGATAACATTGTTATATCTGTCGTCCAAAATCGGTATTGCAGAGCATTCCCCTTCTTCTTCTTCTTCTTTTACTTCTGCTTCTGCTTCTGTTTCTTCATGTACGTCTGATCGAACATCATCATCGTCCATATTTTCGGTCATAGTACTAACATAGTTGGGAATGGAACTCATGGATGATATGCTATTTGTGCTTTTTGTCAAGTGGTAAGATGATAAGAATAGCATATCTATATTACTATGCTCATGTTTCGAGCTGTTCGTCGTCTCCTCTAGTGGATGCTGCTCTTTCCGAATTATGAAACCTGGTGTCGATTGGCATTTTTTAATAACTCTGCTTTTTCTGCAACGGCTTTTGTAATATTCACGTAGATCTTGGAATGATTTACGACCCACAAGTGTTGCCGTCGAATTATTCCAGTAATTTGAATCGGTGTTGCGACGTTGATGATGACGACACTGTTGATGCTGAGAAGGATGCCACGGGGAAATAAGTTTGTGCACAGCCTGAGTACAGAAAGATGATATACTCGAAGTCGAAGCAGATGATCTTGATAGAATGGAGGTACATCGGAGAAGTTTCCACCCATGTGTTGGTCTCTCGTCGTCATGTTTTCTATGCTGACCATCATCATTCTCATTATTCAATTTCGGCATGGCCCCTGTTTCAGGTGCTGGTGCTGGAGGATCATCAACTGGCATCATCATTGTGGTTTCATCATCGCCCTCTTTATTCTCTTTTCGATCGTTAAGCGCTGTTTTGCCGGCGTACTTCAGATCCGAAGCCCTAGGCTTAAAGAATTCAAAAACAGTGGAAGACTCTGTAATTATGGATTGTTTACGGAAAAGGAGCTTGAGAAATTGATTCAACTCTTCTAATCGTCGATTCTGGAGCTCTTTACTGACGGGGAAGATTTTTAGTTTGTTCGTTTTTATTTTTGGAGGTAAGTAACCGCCTGCACGTAATTTAGTAGTTTTGAATCGTTTATAAAGCTTCTGAGATAATCGAGCAAATTCAACATATCTGCGCGCGATTCTATAATAAGTTCTTTTGGTGGTAAAATGGTGTTGATGCTGTTGTGTTTCTATCTCCATGACATACCACATCTTTTTATCGCTATGCTTTTCAAATGATATTATAGTAGCTGATTCAATAGTCGAGATTGTCCTCGGACTCGTATTACTGGAGGATGAATGAAGCAGTGGAAAGTCCGAAAGCTCTGGTGGCAATTGTGATATCTTTCTCTTATTAAATATGGGCATTTTCGTTGTAAGCGTATTAGTTTGATTTAAAGAATCTTTCAATAAGACTTGCTATAAATATTCAGATAATGGAAGAAATTAGTATGAACAATAGTAAGAATAAGAAGGGAATTAATAAGAATCAAATGCTTAACAATGAAAGAATGTGGGCGTGTGCTTGTGCCTGTGCACTTCTCTTGTTTTGTATATTCTTTTGGTTTCTTTTTCAACATTGCTCATAGACATACCCCTCCTGAAATTTCGATGCCCCGCTTTTATACATTTTTCGACAATTTGACATATTTTAACTGCATCAACAAAGTGATGTAATGGCTTGTTTCCCGTGAACTTACTACGTGCATTTCTACAGAAATCAGAAGGCATACATCTGATTGTGTCAAGGACTGATTATTCCGAAATATCGGGTATGCGTTTGTTGATGATTTCATCTGTCTTAAAACTCATCATTTCCAACATTAATCGATAAAATTAAGCCTATATCAAAAGTGAAATGTTAACTTAGCGTACCGGACTGATTTGGTCTTTTATCAATCATCACTTATATTTTCAGGATGTTGCTATTATTCAGTCAAAGCTTGTTTCAAATTGTTTGCTAATAGTCGACCAGAAAACAAATCCGAAAAGGCTGCTTGGCTAGTTTATACAGAATCATCCGTTAAGCTGTTGTATTTTAGAAGTTAAGTCTGTTAATGAAGCAGACTAAACTTAAATCAACATTGTTTTCGACTTCTACTAGCGCAAGCAATTTTCCCTGGAATGTTAACGGGGCTTAAGTTGTATCAAGCATAGGCTTTCTCAACCTCCATTTACTTTCTTTCAAAATTTAATACATCATTTGAACTTGATTGAAAGGCTTGCAACCGTACAAATTATCTAGTTCACTGACTTTTGTTAGCTACATTGTTAAAGAAAATTAACTAAATTTTGTTTAAAATATCTTTGATGAAGCAAAGATTTCGAACCAGAAAACTGGTACCTGATTCTATTTTAATTTTTTAAGCAAATTAAAGACGGACTTCCTTGTCCTTCGGTTGATATTCTATCTTCGTAACGAACAATGTTCGCGTTGAATAATGAAGAAACTTTGCCGTTCGTAGACTATTTTTGTACTTGCTCTACCATCAAAAGCAGATCGTCGTTAAGTGCAGCGAGTAATACAGTAACAACAGCATCAGCAGGTGATCAACACATTACCTCAGCTGCAACCTCAGAGGAAACTGAGGCATCTGTTACAGGACGTCATTTACTCTCTAAGGAAGCTTCGAGCTATTTATATCCTCTTTCTCGACTTTATTTTTGTGAGGATTGCCACCAGATTCGATGTCCTTCCTGTGTTCAAGATGAGATCATCTCCTATTATTGTCCCAACTGTCTTTTTGAAGTAAGTTAAAACTGCACTACGTCTGGCACAAATTAGTACTGAGTTATATAACTGCTCAAGTTCTTTAGGTTCCAACTGCCAGTGTCAAAAGCGAGCGGAACAGGTAAATATACTCCATAAATTATATGCAAAGCTTAAAAAGATATTGTGCATCGCGCGATTAGAAGTGAGTTGACAATGTATTTATAGATGCGCACGGAACTGTTTCCAGTGTCCTGTCTGCCAAAACACCCTTTCTGTTGTAGCATCGCAAGAAGCATCTGCTCCAACCACAGTTCCTATCACAAGCGCAACAGGACCCATACCAGGTCCATATTTTTTAGCTTGTAATGTTTGTCGTTGGAACTCTCAAGAGATAAATATGACATTCGAAAAACCTACCAGTCTCGCACGTAAGTGATTAGTATTCTATCAAAAAGTCTCGAATAATTTATTAAAGGGTCATTCTCAGTTCAGCTGCAAAAGAATGAAGAAATGTTGCCTGACGCTAAGGAATTTGATCATTTGAAAGAGCATTATGAAAAGCATTTGAGAGTGAATGCGCCCCCTTCTTTACCCAGCAGTTTCTTATCGTTTTCCAGTTCATCAGCATTTAGCAAATACTTGGGGGCGGTAGTCATTTTTCGCATCATCATAGTCATTATCACCATCAATCACAACAGCAGGGGAAAGTGGACGATATCAGTGATTATGAACCAAGTACAAGAATACAGGATGATGAAGAGAGATTAGTTGAACAATTAGCCAACCTTAGAGATATGAACGATTGTGAGTGAGGAGAAAAGACGACAAAAATGTTAAGTCGATTCGATTACTAACGTTGTAGGCATTCTTTCATTCAGTGTCAACATTAAATCAACGCTTCTCACAACTACATAATCAGCCGTACGAACTATCGTATGTAGAAACAACACTAACATTTATATATGAGCATTGAGAATGACTAAACAATGCTTTTCTTAGAAAGATAAACCCACAAAGAGTACACTTAGCTATCAAGAGGTCCAAAAGATGTCGCAATTGTCGTCATATCTTAATCAAGCCTGAACAGAAAGCGCAGGCAACACGATTCAAGATTAAATTAGTGGCAATGTAAGCTGTAGCAAAATCACGAAGTCCGTTTGTACGTAAACCAATCTTAAATCAAATTTATTCTCTGCAGGAATTACATACCCACAATCACAATAGTAAAATTGCCTCGAAAGAATTGGCCATTAAGGGTTGGCATACCTACCCAGTTAGTCTTGAAATTCTCAAATCCTTTGTATGAAGAGATGGATATTACATTAGCTACGCCCCAACTGAAAAAGAAACTGCCCAAAAATGAAGACAGCAATATCAATACGAATATAAAACCAATAGTCGAAGAGCCAGAGATTAAAGGACGTGTAACAATACTATCGCCTCATTTTACAGTGAACGCTTACAATGAAACCATTGAGTATGACGATGAAATTTACCCCTCAAGTAATAGAAGGAGCAATAATAACAATATAACAGCTTCAGCTTATGCTGATGGTGTTTATGAAAAGAGAAATAACTATACAAGTATATTGATTGAAGTTGTTCCTGAGCAAGCAGGTGAATTCAAGGTAAAATAGTCAAATGATACTCATGCAAAGTTCCGCGAAGACTAGCTAACTTCCATATTTAGTTCCCTCTACTCGTAACGTACAGTTATAAGTCTGATGAAGATCGCATGGACTTGTCGTCGGGGGACATTGATACAGATGAAATGAATGTGGACAGTGTCGACGATGATTCAAGGAAATCATCTTTAAATCGATCCACTGAAAATGATAAAATCAAAAGCTATTCATTTTGGTGTTTGATTGGGCTTGGGTCGGTAGAATAGATTTGTGGTTTATTCATCGGTATATTTTGATAATTTTTATCTACAAATGTGTTTAGAAGTTGATCCTATCCAAGTAAAAGTTCGTATATGATGACAACGATATTGATGGCTATCAAAGGTACTACCCAGTTAAAGAATGTCAGTTTGTTTGATATCAGTAAAACATTACCAATTTTGTCATACTTCTCATAAGTGTTCTAACTGCCGATATCAAATTGACAATCTTGTGTTTAATTGTTTGTCCTTGTTCCTGACCAAAGCCTGCATCTGGTTGTGCTGTCCAACCGACTAATATAAAAGATTATATGTTAAACCGTGTAAAGATTTGAGATTACGCTCCATCTCAGCTTACTTCTTGCTAAAAATCTGTCTTCGCTGAGAACTGCAATTGCATTAATGAAGCAAAGTAAGACGTATAATAATTGTCCAAGTCCGAGAGTCAACATTTCGTTTTGAAGAAGCAACTCGTTGATGGTTTTCAAATGAGGGAAGGAGTTGAATCTTCTACTGTTGAAATGCAAGTGTGAAATTCATGGAATTCAATAGCCGCTTGTTACAGCTTTGCTTTTGTACAGTTTCTTTTTCTTCGTTCCCGTTTTTTCCGTTTCCCCTTCTCTTTTCTGCTTTTCCGATCAGAATGACAAGTGTTGAACACTATGGCATTCATACTGTTATCAACAAAACAAATTTTAAGGAAAATGTGATTATCAAAGAATGTTCTGATGTTGGCCGTTCACTCGTGGCTAAACGACCCCTTTCACCTGGTGACGTTGTTTTGGTTGAGGAACCTTTGATTAAGTACGATCTTCGACCGAAATGTCGTTCATCGAGATCACCGTATTACTCGAAAAAGATTTGGAACTATATCGTATCCATCATTGAAAATGAGGAAAGGAAAGAAGAACAGTGCAATGACTCTTATTCGAATAACGAACACAACAAAAAGGGAACGAAGCGCAGTAATTATAATAACGATTGTGACAGATATTCTTCCGATGATGACAGCTCTGGTGAATATGATGATACAGAAGATAATGATTCGCAAGATGAAGATAAGGATACAACCGAATATGATTCAGATTTTTGTCCTGGTGTCCCTGCAGCTATTATGGCTTATCTTGATATTCACCCACCAGTAAAATCCTTTTCTCGTCTTCGTAGACGTAGAACTTACAATGAAAATGACTTTGACTTTTTCTATTATCCAAATACAGATGTGGAAGCTGGTTGGTTTGATCATAGAACCATTAAGCTAATTCACAACGTAACGCAGAAAGTGGTGGATACAATTTCCTTGTTTGCCCATGTTGACCCATTCGACCTTCGTGGATTTGTATTAAAGATCTACTCCAACGCTCATACGGTTGCTTTGCCTCGATCCCGAATAACAGCTACCCACACGAAAAGGAAATTTCGCCGAGAATTTTATAAAGCTAAATTTGGTGACAATGTAACGTACTGGGGAAACGAAGATTCCACTAACGCTTCAACTACGCCTATGATTGCATTACTAAGATGGGGATCGAAATTTGCTCATTCTTGCTCTCCTAACATGTTTCTACGTTTTCAGCCGGAGCAGAACGCTATGGTGTTTACAGTGATTCGGCCACTTAAAGAAGGTGAAGTCCTCACTTTTTCTTATTTACCAGAAGATGACTCAACCTTGGGCGGTTTGATTTGTGGCACCACTATGGATCGACGAGCCAAATTACAAAAGTTCAAATTTTTTGATTGCATGTGCGAACGGTGTCTCGACTGGGATTGGTCAAGAGGACTCACTTGTGAAAAATGCCAGGAACCACGCAAGTATTATCATGGTCAAACTAATGATTGGGTGTGCTTTTCCTGCGGCAGTAAGACAAATAGAGAGGAAAGCCAGCCCACAACAAACAGCTTCATTGATAATGGCCGAGAACAAAATGTACAACGTATGGTGATGGGATTCTTTGCTCGTCTCAATGGCAGTAGACCTGTGAGTAGAAGTATGCTAAGCATGCTTGAGCCTTACCTATTGAACCTATTAAGCCCTCCAACCGAAAAGAAGGGTGAGGTACCAGTTCCTAAGCATCACTGGTCTTACAGCGTCATCCATTGTTTATTGGCCACTTACCATCTGAAGCTATTTCCTCAATCTTTTGGTAAAGGTCTCGCTTCTCAGATGGGCTTGCTGACAAAAGGGTTAGAAGAAGCCTTAGTCTATCTGGAGTTCTTAGACGAATCTATATTCTCTCCGCGTGATCATCATCCAGAAGCCACTTCGCCAGGAAACCCAATAGCAGCTTTCTTTGCGGGATGGCGTATGCTGAGTACTGTTATAGACTTTATAATGGAAAGCACAGAAAATAAGTATGCCAATGTTACGTATGAAGTGGAAGATTTATCAGATATTTCGGATGCTGAAGAGTTTCCCAAAAAGATTAACAAAGCTCCTCAGAACGTGAAGCCTGTGTTAATAAATATGGATGAAGATTGGATCAAACCCGTTAAGACGATGTCATATATCATCAGCAATAAATGGATACCCTTAATTGAAAAAGTCTTCAATTCTCAACAGCAATTAGAAGTGATTGATGATATGATTAGACGAATGAAATGTTTTACAGAAAGAGTTGAGTTGACCAGTAACTCATCTGCTTTGAAGTAACACTTATTAATGCAGAAATATTTTAGAATTAGACTTGTGAATTTTTATGTACAATAACACCGTTTTGTAAATATAATAAAAAGAAAAACGTATACAGCTTAGGTGCCTTCTTCGACGATTTTATCGTTATTTTATCGTTGCAAATCTAATGACTCCAAAGCACACTTACACCCGCATCCCGTCATACAGTACACCTGTCGATTTGTAACAAACCATTGTTCCATGTGTTCGCTGTGTCCACCATGTCCGCAATGTATACAAAAATTTACCAGCCCTTTAACCAAAATATGACAGAACGAGCAACGAATCCATTTACGAACTTTTCGGCATTGCAAACAACAGTATCGTTCGTTATCAACATTGCCAGTAGTCGAAGATAGCTCCGTACCACAGGAGTAGCACGATACTTGTATATGAGTTGACCTCACTTCTTTTTCCTCAAGCGGGAAGGGTTGGTAATTTAAAAATCGCAAGACTTCGGCGCGCTGTTCTAATAAATGCCAGCAATAAAGCATTTCTGCATACCTGAGACAAAGGACATCACGCTGTGCCATTCCCCCTGGGTCCATCAGTGAAATACTATCATAAGCAATTGCACCATTAGCACCACTTTTTTCTACGACAAAACGCTCGTTATCAAAGTATTCCATGTTGGTGAATTCGATTTTGATTTCAGAGGGTTCTTTTTCAATTATACGTCCCTCTTTGTTGAAAAGCGGTGTATTGGGTGTTACAATAATGGGTGAAGCTAAAGCTGGCGAGGTTTCCAGCATATCACTTGCCATGAGACGGATCCCGGGTGCTGTATTGCTCGGTATGGTTAATTTAGGATGACTTTTTGTCCATTTCCGTGTAAGGCGCGAATTGCGTCTCATTGTGGGGTTCAGAATAGGAGGATCCAGCAGAGATCTATCAATTGGAGACGGACGTCTGGCTTCTTGTATGTAGGACAAAAGGCTATTTGATTTGGTAGCACCGTAGGAGGTACTCAAAGGAGTAATAGCTATTTTTTCTGCATTATTGGTATTAGGGCCTGAATTGGCTCGTAAAAGTTGATAAGGGTATCCATCATTTGCACATCGCTGAGAGGCACGTAAGGAGAAATAATCCATTTCAGGTGCTACTTCAGCTGGTGTTTTGACATTTAGCACAAAAGGCTAGCGTTGAAGGAAATGAGGGAGGTAAGATTACGAAGACACATAATTATGTTACGTGCAATCTCTGCTAGCATCTTACTTTTTGACCGAAGAAGGCAGTGGGAATTTTGTTAGATTGCACTTGAAATGTGCACGATAACATAGCAGCCGTTTGTATATCTCCCATACTAACAAAGTGCTGTAACCTGCAGTTTTTGAATGAAAAAATCAAATTAGTGATTGAAAGCTTTCCTTTCGTTTCTCGATTAATTACATACAATTCGTTGACTAGTTTCTGCCCTAATGGATGTATGCCCCATTTAACTCTTTGCAATGGCTTAATAGGTTTTAAAGTTTGTTGTGGTAGATGAGGCACAAAATTATTGTTGTAAAGCATCTTCTTCACTTCCATCAAATTTCGGTCGCGTTGCCAGTTTTCGTTATTGATTATAGTTTCCGAGTTAAAGTTGTCAAGTAACATTTGACGGCCATCCGTGATAACACGATCTGTATCTGGCAGCTCAGAAGGCACACATTCTCGAAGGATTTCAACAGCAACACACCAGACTTTATAGAGATCAAGCCTACCATATTTCCTGCAAACTTCAGCATTATGAATACAAGCGGTAACGGGGTCTTCTGAAGACAGTCTATCGATGGAGAACGTTAGTATTTATCTTCTAAAAGATCGTAGATATGCGCATTTACATATATTCTTTGGCAAGCCATGGACTATACGGCATTTTGTCCGAGTAATCTACGATAACCACATTGTGCGAAATTCGATCAGTTTTGGTACCGTGATACAATAAATCATCTCCCGAGCCTATGGGGCTATCCAAAGTGATATTCTTGAAAATAACCATTAGCTTTGCGACTCAATATTTATGTTCTTAGTGAAGGTACTTACATCCGTTTTATAATATACGCCGCCCATGGACCCAACCGTACTGAGCGCATCATCCATGTCATCGTGATCTTCGTCGTATTCATATTCCCCAAAGACTCTGCCAGACCCGCCGACAAGCACGTTTGCATTTTTTCCTTGACGAGACATCGCTGCAATCTCCTTATACTCTTCAAACTGCTCGTAGGTTTTTGGATGCCTATAAAAATCACTATATGTTGTTTCAAAGTATTCCCCGTTGCTGTGATCACTTTGATGCGACTGCCCGCTATTATCCTGCTGTTGCTGCTGTTGAACTGTTGATTTAGTTACTGATAAATCACCAACAGACTCTTTGACTCGGTTATTCTTATTTCTGTCGCGCACTCGTAAAGTAGAGAAGAAACAAACCAATTGTCCGCTGCCCGAGAAGATGCCACCGCAGAGACGAGGAAAAGGGACCTTAGCATCTGAGCTTTGTTTGGCTGACATATCCATCATAATACCCTTTTCGCTTGTCATACTTTCACGTTTTCCGAAATGATAAGTGTCCCGAATGCTCCACCCGGGGCCCAGCTCATCATCTGAATCGTCAGCATCCAAAGAAACAGCACCACCTTTATAATAACCCGGACTTCCCAAAATACCATGAGGGCCAGCCGAATCAAAGGATGAATTGGGATTGTCTAATTCCGATTCTTCTTGCATACTTTCTCCCAAAAGATACCGAAGACAAGGTTCCAAACACCATTTTTTCTGTGATGTATAACTGTTTGCTAAAGCATTTAAATCTCTTGTCATATGCGCGCGATAATAGATAGATATCATACTATTTTTCTGAATATCAAATTCTGGCGGACTATTATCAGGATATTGCGGGCTGAACTTGATGGTGATTCGTATGAGAGCATCTCCTGTATCTGACCATGGGCCATGTAAAGATATTGTACAAGTGCGAGATGCAGCATTGATTTTCTCTGTTTTAACGCCCACAGGGAGATATTTATTGAGGACGGTGGACATTTCCTCTGCAACAGACTGATAAGTATTCTCTGTCGCTCTAATGATCTCACCATTGGCATCCAGCCGTGTACTAATATTGTTTGTGTTATCCGTACCCGGAGGTGGTCCTAATGTCTTCACATTTTGCATCCAAAGCAAAGGGTTAATTGCAGAATATTTTTGTTCACGATAAGCAGCATTTGCTTGTTCGAAGCCAGCAGTAAAATTAGTATTGGGTATACTTGATCTGTAAGCGCCCAAATTACTGTTCGGTGTTAACCGAACAGGTGTAGTGGACTGGAAGGATGAACGATAGTACTCGTTTGACGATTTCTCCATGGGTTCCTGCTGGAACGAATGAGAACAGTAATTGCTGTTCTTTTGGAAAGCTACAGCAGGCATTGACAGCTTTGTCTTAGAAGCAGAGGGTTTATGTCCCATGGATCGCATAATGTCCTCGGATACAGGCCATAGACGCAAATTTTGATCTTTCGACCACGTTACCAACTGAAATTCCCGATCATCTGAAGCATTAGAAAAATGATTAATTCCATATCTCACTTCATGAAAAACACAACAAAAATCTTTACCGCCTTCCACCCCGTCACTGTCGCCTTTCCATCTCCATACAAACTCTTTCACCGTATCTTTATGTCCGTCAAATGCATGCACAGGCGTTTCTGGACATGATCGATTGTATAATGTGAGCTTAGAATCAGTTCTCTGAGGCATAATTAGGACACCATTTCCAAAAGGGGTATTTCTTGCTCGCCAGATTGGTGTGTTTGTGCTTATAACTTCTTCCTCAATATCTGGTGAATGAATATTCCAGAACTATACTGGAATGTTAGAATTATTCTTTAAGCATCATATGAGAATATAGTCTTCTACCTTGACTAGCTTATCTAAACTACATGTAACAATATCATGATCGTTTTGCCTACTCCAATCAATTCCATAAATCTTCTTTGAATGTGCTGTTATACTTGTGACTGGTACAGCACCTTTCTATGCATACAAATTATTTGTGAGCAGAAGCTTTACAGAATTTTAACTCAACCTATTTTCGCTTTACTCGTAAATCCCAAATCTTCACTTCTTTATCATGAGCAGATGCTATCAAATGTTCACTTCTCCTGTTGAACTTAACTTGTGTTGCAGCCGCTTGATTTATAAAAATATAAAGTTTTAGTAGACTGTTCTCGAGATTGATTCGATTTGTATATCAGTAAATACCATTCCATGGAGTAAAGGAGAAAGTTGGCCTCATTTGCCTATCATCATTTTGATCTTGGGAGTTTATTTGTGGCTCCCGTAAATCCCATAAATGAACATATGTATCAACCGAGCAGGTTGCTAAAATGTCAGGGTGAAGTGGGGACCAATTTATATCTGAGATTGCTCTTGCATGGGCATGGAAGACGTGTTCAATAGCTCTTGTACCAGAATAGTTTAAGTTCCAAACAAGTAATTTTTGATTTGACTATGTAATCACACAATGAAGCGAGGCTTTTATTTCAATAATATGAAAGAAAAGAAGATAACTAATGGCAAACAATGGTGCTGCTTACTGTTGAGGCAATCCATGATTCTCTGAGGATATGAGGACTCCACTGAACGTCAGCAACCTCCCATTTTGACATATGTGGTAAGATTCTAGGAATCAGCCATGGATCTTCCAAGTCAATTATAACTAAGCCTTGTCGTCTTTTTAGTTGCATAAAAAAGTTGTCAAACAAGTTAGATATACTCATAGCCGCCATTGCAGTTAAGTCAACATTACCCAGCTAGAACAACATCACGACACGCAGGGCTTATACTCATGCTGCCAACTGAATGGTGAAACTTTATTTCCAATGCGCGATAAAATGTATCTTCTTGAGAATTGATACTACCGTTGTTTTTATCCTTATCGATAGCAGCTGCCTGTTTAGACAACTGTCTCTCAGCCATAGTGACAGATATGGATTTATTCAGTTGAAAGTACTGAGTACTACTTTTCCGGGTATATGGCGAGTGTGCTCTTTGCTGTGGGGTATCAACTTTTTTGGTATTGATATCAAGTAGATTTGAATCAGACTTTCTTCTCTGTAATGGATGACGACCTCTGTCATTACTACTTCCTTTGAGAAAGGATTCTTCGTTCACATCAGACATGAAGTTTTTTATGAAAAGGAAACTAAATGAGAATAATGCAACGCATTTCTCAGCGAATTAAATTTCTGACAGAAAAGTTTTTGAGGTAAAATTTCCCAATTTTTGAAATAAAAGAATTTATTCTACTTGGCATTTGGAAACGAACTATCGCAATTCGTAGACCACTATTTAAGCAATTACGAAAACTCAGTGATAATAATTTGCATCGTCATTGCTGCATTGCAATTTCTAAACTAAATATTTTTATTTAAAGGAAAGCCTTGATCTGTAACTTCTTACTTTCTAAGGCGTATAAGATACCGTGATAATTCTTGATCCGATCAATATGTTGCTGATAAACCGTTGTTGTAGACAAAATGCGTGAGTTAAGGTTGGTAGGACCTTGGTAATTATCAGTTTTTCCTAGTTCACTCTTTTCCTCTATCATCATACATAATTACTTTCGTTGAATCCTGTTCGACAGCTTGTAATGCTAACGAAAACAGCTTGAAATAGTTATAAGGTAAAGTTTAGTGGATTTGCTCATTTTGAAAAGGGTTCCCTTAAAGAAAAGATTAACTTTCAGGAATCACAGAGCATACGATTCTTTTGATTTTATATCTTTCGATTCCAGTTCTTAGGTAATAATATATATGATGTGATCGGCACCATAGAAATGTCATTTTCCAGTTAGCCGTGTTTGAGTATTGGCGCTTCTTCCAATTTCTGCTTATCATCTGGCTCGATTACATGATAATAACATATGGCGTCAATTTTTGTACTATCAATGGAGTGTAGTATGCTGTTTCAAACACTTGGAAGAATTTTTAGAACAATAACGGCAATATCAAAGACACCTTCGTTAGACCTCTACTTCAATAATGCATATCTATTCTTTCGTTTTATTTTATATTCTATTTTCCTTTTGATCATTTTGACATTATAGAACACTCTTTGCTTCCAATGGCTTTCAATTTTTTTGACATTCTCCAATTTTACTACGTTCACTATCAATGCCATGATAGCCGTATTATTTTGTAAAGTAAGGCACTACTTGAAGCATAAATGACCGAATAAAAGAAGATAATATTGCTACTAGATTGCTGTTCGTTGTCTAAAAGTGATAATAATACCTCTTACGAATTAACCACTTGTGTTGATTGTAGTAACGAGCAAGACTGATCATCAAATATGAGCCCCAAGAAAAGAAGAATATGTTCGTATCAAAGAGATTGAAACTGATACAACGTACAAAACAGCTCAACATGGAAGATACGCTCACGCAGTCATACTTTTGATGAAATCAATGTATTGTTGAAATTCTGCAGAAATGAATCAGCTTAAACTGGATTGTATGACTATTCTCAAAAACCATCAGTAAAAAAACTATGAAGCAAGCTTCTGACGGCAATAAGAGTATCATAAAGTATATAAAAAAAAAAAAGGTTATCAAGAAGCATGAAGGAAATAGCGAGTTTTTTAAATATTTAAAGAGTAAGAAGTAGTTCAATTGTTTGCGTTTTACGCAAACAGTTCCTTCATACTGCCTTTTTTTTTGACGTGAAAACTACTACTTTTCTTCTCTTTTCAAGTTATAAAAGTAGAAACAGATGCTCAGAATGGAAGTCTTTACCATAATAGACAGGGCTATTGTAAGTACAGTTGACCGCCGCTGATAACGAAACGAAGAACAGAGTATTGCGAAGGTAAGAGGGTATTTAACAGGAGTGGAGGAATTGCTGTATGAAAATTGTGGCGGTATCAATCGTTTCATTTACTTTATGTTCAGACATTTACAAAATTCGAACATGAGCAGTAACCCCAATTTCTAATATATCGTATTTCTATTGATTTATGAAAGCTTAGTTGGAAGGAAAATTGGTCAAGTTGTTGATCACTTGAATCGCCAACTTTTCTGGTGTATCATGGAATGGTGACCGAAATGCTTACAAGAATATAATATTCTTATTAATCAGCTTGTAGTGGACTTTGGTAGGGCCGAAATCTATAATAGATGTTGCCAGAAAGAAGACGTGCTATCGACTCTTCACAAGTTCAGGCGGCTTCACGACACTTACGTTTTGCTAAATAATTAGCTGAATATTTTGACCAGAATGGACAAATGATTTTCTTTTCCTTTCTTCGTATTCATTTGCTCTAAATTTTAATGATTCAACCTGCTCTATTGCTACCGATATTAAACAAACCCTGTCAGAGCTTTACGATTCGTCAATACAATGCAAGGGAAGAATGCAGGTTAACTTTGCGTCTGAGTACCAAATTTGAACAAAGCTGATTCTTTGTGGCGCGTTCAAGACACGACCCTAAAAATCTTATAGTCGTCCTGGTGCATGATTTCATCATCTTCCAGCTTGACAGCTTGATTTTTGTTCGTAGCTTTTAGTCAAGTTGACGACATCGGTTAGATCTATCTACATAATGAGTTCAAATCGACCATATACTGAAGAAGAAGAAAGGCGTATAGACGAACAATTAAGAAAAAACCTTGGACCTGAGTTCATCGCTACAAGATCTGGGCCTTCAGGGAAATTGACTTACATAGAGGGTTCAAAGGTCATCAGCATAGCCAATGAGATTTTTGGCTTCAACGGCTGGACATCTGAAATCAAAGAAACAACTATTGACTATGTACGTATACAAATTACTGAATTACCAAAAATGTATCAGCTATTCACATCTGTTAATGGTTCACTTTTGCTATTGGCCTTGAACAGTTAGATGTATCTGCTGAAGGCAGAGTTAACTGTGGTGTTACGGCGATTGTAAAAGTTACTTTGAGAGACGGTACATTCCATGAAGTAGGTTTTGCATATACACAGACTTATCTTTGGTTTTGGTAAGGGTCTCATTGTTCGATTTCAAATATCTATTAAACAATAAACAATAGGATATCGGCTACGGATCAACTGAAAACGCTAAGACAAAAGGTTCGGCACTTGAAAAGGCGAAGAAGCAAGCAATTACGGATGGTGTAAAACGTGCTCTGAAGAATTTTGGCAATGCACTAGGGAACTGCCTTTATGAAAAAGCATATGTCAAAATGATTAACCAAATGGGACAACCTCAGGTACTGTGATCTGTTGTTTAAGTCTGTTTGACAATTATAAAACTAATCAGTGAGTTTGTGTGCACTTTCGAACTGCTAGATCAAGTATACCCCACAAAATTTATATAGGCATAACCAATTTGATACCGTTCAGAGGGAGCTAAAACGTGAAATCGAGCCAGCACAACAACAGCAACAGCATAAGCAACAGCATAAGCAACAGCAACAGCAACAGCAGCAGCATTTTCTTGAACAAAAAAGACATGAAAATCAAAGAGGAATTCAGAATGAAAAGCAACAACAACAGTCGGCAGGACCGTCAAAACATTCGCAGGCAATCGCAGGCACATCAAAGTCCAACACTTCAACAGAAACTGCACAATCTAATCCTACTGAAACAGCCAGCAATATCGTTTTACTTCCTGAAGAGAGTTTTTCTTATGGTAAAAATTAGCAGTCATTACTAACAGTTTTTTCTTTCTCTTTTTGGTTAAAATATGATGTTCAATTTTGAAATTCAATAGAAGGTGACGACGAGTTCTTTTACCAGATGATACAGTCTACTGAAGCGGAAGATGCTGGAGAGGAATATGTCTTTGACGAGTAAGATTTCTTCGATTTATCTTTTTGCAAGATCTGATTATTTCACAATTACATACTATCGTTCATTTAATTCAGCAACGCCGAGGTTATTGATATGTTAACCCATGAATTGGTCTCGCAATCATCTTCCAAGTCTCAACAATCAACTACAACAACTGATGGTAGGAAATATTAGGGTTTTTATTTTTTTTTATTTTTAAAGAACTATCAAATTGATTATTAATCTTATCTAAAATCACGGGGCAGCTGGAACCACTAGTATAATCGGAACTCGAAGGTACCACAAGACAAAAGAAAAAATCTGATAAGTCCATTGTTTCAGAGATTCACAAAAAAATTTTTCTTTGAAATTTATGATATCAGAAAATTACCATCTGTGCCTGGAGCTGTACAGGAAAAGGCAAAACGCAGTCGTACTTTGGAAAGTTAAAGTCAAGTATCTGCATTCTTGGTGATAAGTTTTCATACTCTCTTAGTAACCTAAAAATGATAGCATAAACAGGATATTCATTCAAAAGGAGACGAAAAAGCAAAATGTGATTTTGGGTAACAGTGTATGGCAAGCGGACTTTCCATTGGATACGATCTCCATTCTCCTATTTTATTCTTCAGTGCTCTCATCCCCCCCGTGCAATGTCTTTTCTCTTTTCCATCCCTTCTATTGTTCTAGTCCCTTTTTTTCTTTTCATATCTATATTGTAATTCTAAAAACCTTTGGTGTTTAAGAAACAATGAGCATATGTAATGAAAAGACAGTTTGTTTACCTGTGAAGGGTATGACTTGTCAATCTTGCGTGCGGGCTATTACTACCGCTTTATCAAGCATCGATGGTATTAAAACCATCAACGTCGATCTTGAAAACGAGGCAGCAGCTATTGTCTACGACTCATTTATAATATCCATCACTGATCTTAAAAATGCAATTGAGGACTGTGGATTTGAAGTAAACATCACAACTGTCACTTTGAGTGTATTAGGAATGACTTGTCAATCTTGTGTCAGAGCTATCACCAGTGCTCTCTCTTGCATTGAAGGCGTCATTTCTGTAGAAATAGATTTAGGAGACGAAGAAGCGATCGTCAGCTATAATCCAAACCTTGTCACTACGCCTGATGTAGTGGAAGCAATCGAAAGCTGTGGATTTGAAGTGGTTGCGCCCAATAACAACAATAAAAACATCAGCGTAGCAAAGCCAGGTGAAATTATTGAAAGCAAGCCCATCATGAGGAGTAGCAGTAGCACAAATAGTAACACAGCATTCAATGAAGCAGGAGTAGATGAATTGTTTTCTAAAGAAAAAATATTTGACAGCGACAATGATGAACATAATAGTTTGGCGTCAGTTCAGTTGGAAATCCACGGAATGACGTGTGCATCATGTGTTATGAGTATAGAAAGGAGTCTGCGGTCTAAGAAGGGCGTTGTAACCGTCAATATAGCTTTGCTAGCAGAAAGAGGTACTGTCACTTTTGAACCGAACTTGATTAATACAGAAGCAATTGTGAAGACTATAAATGATGCTGGATTCGAGGCGATAGCGATAGAACGTAAACAAGATGATTTAATACAATTGAAGATATATGGCATGACTTGCGGTAGTTGTGTAGCATCGATTGAAAATGGATTGAACAACTTACCTGGGGTTCTGGAAGTGTCAGTAAACCTATTGTCAGAAACTGCCAAGATTAAATACAACTGCGATATTACCAGTCCACGAGTCATCGTTGAAGAAATAGAAGCATTAGGCTTCAGCGCCTTGTTGACAAATACAGTCAAAGATTCCCAGCTCGAAAGTTTGACAAAGTTACGAGAGATTCAAGAGTGGAAATACGCTTTCGTTGAGTGTTTATTCTTTGCTATCCCAGTCTTCATCATTGCTATGGTGCTGCCTATGTTTAGTTGGAGTCAACTGGTCATGGAGATACCTTTCTTTTTACCTGGCATGTATTTAATGGATGCTACACAACTCTTACTCACGTTTCCTGTACAATTTGGTGTGGGTAAACGCTTTCTACGATCTGCATATGT
This sequence comes from Mycotypha africana, assembly GCF_025528875.1. Lineage (NCBI taxonomy): Eukaryota > Fungi > Mucoromycota > Mucoromycetes > Mucorales > Mycotyphaceae > Mycotypha > Mycotypha africana. The sequence continues at coordinate 1,756,135 of NW_026515729.1, forward strand.
CTCGCTTTGCCACGGAGCACCTACTATGGATGTACTAGTGTCTATATCAACATTGGCTGCTTTTACTTTTTCCGTTGTCTCTATGATACGTGGGGTAATCGCCAAAACTCTGTCACCACCCACTGTGTTCTTTGATACATCAACAATGCTCATCACCTTTATTGTGTTGGGCAGATATTTGGAAAATAAGGCCAAGGGCAAGTCGTCTTCAGCTTTATCAAAACTTATGTCCTTAACACCATCAACAGCTTTACTGGTGACAATTGATGAAAAGAATGTAGTCTTGTCTGAGAAAAAGATTCCTTCAGAGCTTATATCCGAAGGAGATTTACTCAAGCTGCTACCTGGTGAAAAAGTGCCTACTGACGGTGAAGTTATTGTTGGTTCCACGACTGTCGATGAAAGCATGGTTACTGGTGAAGTGGATGCTGTTCCGAAAAATGTCGGTTCGAGTGTGATTGGTGGCACAGTAAATGGTTTAGGCGCTGTTATCATGAGAGCGACACGCGTTGGTGCTGATACTTGTCTTAGTCAAATCGTCAAGCTTGTTGAAGATGCTCAAGTGAACAAAGCACCTATCCAAGGATTTGCTGACAAGATTGCTGGTTATTTCGTCCCTACAGTCATCATGCTTGGCTTAAGTACTTTGGTTTTCTGGTCACTAATGGTGAACATATTAGGTGTTGATAATATGCCTACCGTGTTAAAGAATGAAATCAATAACAACAGTGATGGAGGTTGGTTTTTCGTCTGTCTGAAACTCTGTATCAGTGTCATCATTGTCGCTTGTCCTTGTGCTTTAGGTTTGGCTACACCTACAGCAGTTATGGTTGGCACTGGTGTAGGTGCTGAGAATGGTGTGCTCTTTAAAGGTGGTTCTGTGCTTGAAAACGGCCAAGCTGTCAATAAGGTTGTCTTCGACAAGACAGGCACTCTCACCACGGGTAAACTGACTTTAGTGGACGCTAAGAGTTGGAAAGATGAAGAAGGACATGATCATCACCGTCTACAAATGCTTATTTTGGCAGCACTTGCTGAATCTCATAGTGAGCATCTTTTGGGGCGTGCCGTTGTTGCTGCTGGCAAGGAACTGACTGGATTGGATGTGCTGGACTCATTAGCTACCATCGACAACTTCAGAAGCGAAACCGGATTTGGCATTTCATGTGACGTTACAGTGACAGATTGTATGCTTACACAGTTACCAGCAAAGGTAAAAAGTTGTTTGGAGCCTCTTCTGAATACCTCACATAGTGTTGTTATTGGTAATAAGCTTTGGTTGGAAGATTATAACGGTATTGGTTTGCATGATGAACAAGAAAGTGATTATCAGGAACAGGGATTCCAGGGTCGTACCTGCATTCTTATTGGCATTGATGGAGTTTCTTTTGGTTATATTTCGTTGTCTGATATTGTTAAGCCGGAAGCCAAAGAAGTTATTGCGACGTTACATTCGATGGGCATTCAAACAGCTATGGTTACTGGTGATAATGAACTAACAGCCAACTGTATCGCCTCTCAGTTGGGTATCAATGAAGTGCATGCTGGTGTTAGTCCGAACGGTAAAACTCAAATTGTCAAAACAATGCAAGAGATGCACTTCACCAATTCACGAAAGTCGTTCAGGTCATGGTTTGGTTGTGGAATAAGGAGCGATTATCTGCCTCTTTATCATAACAACAGCAGCAGCAATAATTCAAAATCAAAGAAGACAGTGGTGGCTATGGTTGGTGATGGTATAAACGATTCTCCGGCGTTAGTTCAGTCTAATTTAGGTATAGCACTTTGTAGTGGTACCGATATCGCTATGGAAGCAGCTGACGTGGTTTTGATGCGCAATGATCTAACTGATGTTGTGACCACTCTTGACCTATCCAAGGCCATTTTCCATCGTATTCGTATGAATCTTTTATGGGCATGTATCTATAACGCAATAGGCATTCCATTGGCAATGGGTGTTTTTCTACCTTGGGGTTATCGACTTCATCCTATGATGGCTGGTATTGCTATGGCTTGTAGCTCAACTAGTGTGGTAATGAGCAGCTTAATATTAAAATGGAGTTGGAAGAAACCGGACATGATCGGCCAGAAGGAGTTTTCTCACAATGTTGACGACAGCCGCAATTCTAAAGATGCAGCTGTCAGACTATCCCTGTTGGTGAATGAAATAGAAACGGGTAACCTTGAAGAAGGACTGGATATCGAATTAGATTACCAGCAGCCTGGCTCTTCTAGCAATAACAATAACTCTGAATATCAAAGTCTATTGAACGACTCCTATGTTTCTTCTGCTAAGAAGGACTCTTCTCTTATGAAGTCCGTTTTTCACAAAATCAAGCAAGTATTTCCTAAGGGTTCAACAAAAAGAAATTATAGTCAATTGTCAGGGCAAGAAATTTAAGATATCATTGCATTAGTATATAAACCTTAACTTCATATTTATACAATTACATTAATCATTAACTTATTCATCCATGTCTCAACTGTAAATAGATTAAACATGTTACATTGATTTATACCAAAGAACTGTAGAATATTAATGTATTAGGCTTTTTTTTCGCTTTTTCATACGATAACGTCTCAATAGGAATGGCATTCTGTACTTGTTTCTAATTCAAACTAATTTCAAAATTGTCTGATCATTCGTTAGAAGAATAACCTTGAAGATTACACGATTTCGATCAACTAGTTGATATATTGTGAGTATATAAGTTAACTTTAATATTTTGTACAAATGTGTTGAAACTATTCTACAGAAAGTGGTAATGTACAGTAAACCTGGTATGGATAAATATCTTGAAGGTTTACAAACCAAAAGTATAAGTATGTAAATGTAAAAAATGATCGTATTATATGAGGAGTATCGTAATAAAGAGAGGAGAAAAGTTGTTGAAACCAATGAATACTCCAACTGCAGCAGTAATAGTTACAGCTGCATAGATACTTAGAAAGAGGGGATATTGGTTCTCTCGGACATGGGAGGATAAGTAGGACCAACACGTTTGATGACGAGATTGGCGAGATAGTGAGCAGCCTTAACACAACGTCCGATGTCATCAACACCTTGTGCATACAGACCCATAAAACCACCGCAGAAGCCATCACCAGCACCATTGGTGTCAACAATTTCACTCGAGTCAACCTTGATGACAGGGAAAACCTTAACTTCGTCACCAACAGCAGTAACGGTAGCATCGGCACCTTGAGTGATGACAACGATACGAGGTTTAGCATTACCCTTTTCTAATTTGGACAACTTCTTGGCAATTTCTTGAACATCTTCAGTATCCCAACCAGCTTGCTTGGAATAAGTGCGTGCTTCATCTTCATTACCGAAAAGAATATCAGTATTTTTAATGACAGCATCAAGACGTTCCTTAAAGAATTGAGATAAAAAGGGAGCACTCAAATTGAAAGCGAAAGTCTTGTTGTTTTCAGCAGCATGCTGTGAAACTAAAAGAGCGGATTGATAGCCACCGTCAAAAGTGATGAAGAAACCGCCAAAATAGTAGTACTTAGCTTCTTCAACGAGTTTCCAATTTTCAGGCTGCTGAAGGAATGAAGTTTGGAACTTTTCGGCAGCATCTAACCTGGTGACAAGGGAACTAATTATTGAGACGAAAAAAAAAGGCATAATCAGCTCGATTGTTCTTTATACTTGATAAAAGTAGGAAGCAACGATTATAAACTGAGCACTTTGCTCGATAAGCAAATACTGTATTTCAGTAATATACACTGTGGCCATGTATGCAAATGTGATTTCCGACGATCCACTCAATCCATCATACAAACTGCCAGCAGTTTGTATTCTTTCTTGTCAAGTTCGTCTTTAACATTAAACTGTTGCCTCCAAAATTTCTTTTCTTCCAAAAATCGAGACGTGTCAATTGGCACAACAACTTACCGATTATTACCAGTAATTAAAACAGCACAGATACCAGTAGGAGCTTCTTGAGTTATTTGATAGTTGGTATACAAGCCATCAGCCTTAGCAGCATCGGCCATCTTCTTACCAAAATCGTCATCGGAGGCACAACCCATATAAGCGGTAGAGTTTGGCGGCAAAAGGTATTGAGCACCACGAGCAGTGTTTTGAGCGGCACCGCCAGCAACATAAGCAACTTCATAGTTGTCAACAATTTCTTTATACAAAGACTCGTGTGAAGCATCAGCCAAAATGGCATCGTTAGCCTTGAGCTTGTACTTTTCTAAGAGATCTTTGCTGGGTTTACATTGAATATCCAATAAAGGATTTTCCATAGCAAGAAAAGTGTAAGGCATGTTATTATTATTTCTACTTTGAATAAAACGTAAAGGGAAGGCAGGGAAGTAAGAAAAGGGAAAATTACTCGCGTATTCACGAAGACAGATGTGGTTCAAAAATTTTTTGATTGCTTTTTATCGTAAGTTGATTGGCTGCTGTAAAAGGAGATACAGATCTGTGAAAGATCTCTATTAACCATTTAGTGTAAAATAGTTCTGCAAATTCAGTCAAACGAGACGAACAGTAAGAGTAAAAGCTGAATTTACTTTTCTTACCTAGTCTCCAACGGTTCTATGTTAGGTGGAAGCTAGTCGCTATGAGGCCGCCGAATATTTTCAAATTGACTTTCTTGGGCTCCTATTCATTCAACTGTACATCGTATATTGTACTTCTATCTGTCAAAAAAAAAGGAAAATCATATTGACACTGACTGTAGCCTGCTTAGTCAGTTAAGTATGTCCATGAGTGCTTCAATGGCCTCCCCTGCTAATTGACTACCAGACCTAGCATATATTAAAATTAAGCAGGAAATGTATTGAGTTGAGGTTGAGGGTATCTTGAGGCAAATCCTTACCTTCGTCTAAGATTTTCACTAAACGGTATACGTGTGGTGTTTATGTGTTTCATCAACTAGATTAGTTACGCGAATAGGCCAAACTTGATAAACCTTCACGAAATTCGCATATCTGTGATTATATTTGGATACATCTAAGCAACACTAACAAGCTTCCTAAGGTCAGCATTAGCCAAAGCATTAGTTAACGAGAAAGGTTGTGATTGAAGGAAAAACTTCATTACTAACAGGAAGAGATTAGAGGAAACTGTACCTTTCAATAAATCGAACATTCGTATCAGACAAGTAAAGAGTAGATGGGCATCCTTGATACTTCCCAACTACTTTCCATATGTCTCAGCCGAACTGTTTCTCGTAACTTTCCGCTTATGTTTTTTATCCATGTATACCAATTTAGCATCTACAGTTTGGTGGCATACAACGAAGAATTCATTAATCGATACTCATCCTTAATTTACTGCACTTGATACAAATCATAATTTTTTTTTCTTTTTTTTTTATTTTTTTTTGAATAGGTTCGCTTAAATCATTGCCAAATAAAGTAGGTCTCTCTACAACAGCATATTTCCGCAGAAGGCGAATGTTGATGGAAATTTTCGCTTTTTTTCTTTCTCTTTTACTCCCGTTGAATACATCAGCAATCTTGTTAAACACACTACTTAGTACATAATGTCTGCACAACAAGGAAAGACCTTCCAATTTAAACTTGTTCTCTTAGGTATGCAGAAATACAAATAGCTCGTACAATTAGATTAGAGAAGCGAATATTACAATGACTAACCACCAATTCTTGATTCTTGGGTTAAACAGGCGAGTCAGCTGTTGGAAAGTCAAGGTTAGCTCAGCATTTTTCGAAACTAATATAGAAATGCATGAGTTGATACGAAGTAGTTTTCTAATAATTGATATGTCTATATAAATACAGTTTAGTAATGCGCTTCGTCAAAGATCACTTTGATGAATATAGAGAAAGTACCATCGGTGGTAAGTAACCTCTAATCTCCAAACGGTCTTGCTATGTTTTCCATTTGGCTCTTCCCTTCCGCTATCACTGTTTAGTGTTTTCGGCCATTTGAGAAGCACAATTTTGTTTGAAGAGCGTTGGGTTGAAATACCCAGTTTGGAATATAATGGAAATAAAGTCATTGGTAATTAGCTAACTCGATATCAATTCTTAACAAAATAGCTGCTTTCCTTGCACAAACCATTTCGTTAGATGACAATACTACTGTCAAATTTGAGATATGGTGATTATACACTCAACATGAGAAGAAGGGATATGATTTCAATAGTTAACTAATACCATTACTTCTTGGGTATTTATCTTTTTTCTAGGGATACTGCTGGACAAGAAAGATATAAGGTAACTCACACATAAACACATGGAAAAGATTTACAAATCAGAGATAAATGCTTAATATGATATAACAGAGTTTAGCACCTATGTACTATCGTAATGCAAACTGTGCTGTCGTTGTTTATGATATTACTCAAGCTGTAAGTTCGCCGTTACAACGTCGCCTAAGAAACAATTTGCATTCGTACTTAATTGACTTTACGGTTCATTAATAGTCTTCTTTGGATAAAGCTAAAGCTTGGGTCAATGAATTACAACGTCAAGCAGATCCCAATATAGTCATTGCCCTAGCAGGTAATAAATCTGATCTTGAAGCTAGAAGAGCTATTGATACCAAGGTAAATTGTTAACTCAAGCGAGAAATTGTTTGTTCACGACACTTAATTTTATTTTTTGCAACAATAGACTGCTCAAGAATATGCTGACGAAGCTGGGTTGTTGTTCTTCGAAACCTCTGCCAAGACTGCTGAGAATGTGAATGAACTTTTCCATGCGATAGCAAAGCGCATGCCCCTCGATCAATTAGCCGATAGTTCTCGCAGTGGTGGTAGAAATAGAGCTGGATTGAATTCTTCTCGTGTTGATTTAGAAAACTCAGAAAACAATGCTACTAATGCAAATGGATGTGCATGTAAGTCTGTGTGATTATAAGTTACCCTCTGTAGTTTTACTGATACCATGGCGTTTTTTTCACTTTGTGAACAGGCTAATTCATTTCGATGACATACTTCAGCTCTTTAATTTTTTTGAACAGATCAACATCAACAATCATCAATGATATTAGTATTCTCTTTCTTTAATTATGTATTGCTACCCTAATCACTCGTTTTTTATATCAACATATTCCTTTCTTCTACCCTGACGTCTCAAATATATAACTATTTCCGTATATATATGTGCTAAGCATACATAGTTTATTCATGTCTACACTTTTTTCCTTATAGTGAAGGAATGTTTATAATGACCCAAAAAACAACAATCAGACAAGTGATCTACATCCATCCAATGGCCCCCTTTATTATAATTGAAAGTGTACGTGCTTTGACTGCTTGTTCACGACATGTTTAAAGAAATCTTTTATTACAATATTTAAAACCCAATGAGCACCAAAAATTGCCCAGGGCAGATCCTAAAATTTCTATAGTATAGACTGTATATTGCTAAAAACCCCTTTGGAAACAAGGGTAAAAAAGGATTTAATCAGTTGTTGTTGTGTGAGGGCTGGGTCAACCATTAATAGGGCGAAGCCTAATGAGGGGTCTGGTTGTTCACGACATATGATTAAACATGATTTTTATTATATATTTTAAACCCAATGGGCACACAGATAAACTACATATCAGAAATTGCCCAGGGCAGCTCGATTTTTTGAGAATAGGACGTTGCATAGTATCGGTCAGGGTGCCGTGGTGGGCGAAAAAGCATACTATCTAAATGGGGTGGGGGGAGGGGGAAGGGGCTAAACTAATCATTATAATTTGTTCAGAACATACGTTTAAAGAGATATTTTTATTACAATGAAATTTTACCCAATGAGCACACAGATAAATACTTACCAAAATTGCCCGGGGAGGTTCAAGAAAAGTGTGAGGGAATTAAAACCTTTAACGGGACAAAGGAAAAAGGGAAGATGATCAGAGGCAAACTAGGGAATAACGGAACGATCAAGGTGTAAGTATCGCGAACGCATATGTTCACAACATACAGTATTTCTACTTCAAATTCAGACGATGTTAGTTTTTTTTTGGACAAATAAAAAATATTTTTTATATATTTACCTAACAGTTTGTAAATAAATAAAAAATTAAAATTAGACAAAAAATTTTAGTTTGAAGACGAATAGTAATTTATGTCGTACAGATTAAAGTGAGTACTTAGAAAGCATAATGCATCGTTCCAGTCTCAACGTACCACAAACATCATTTGCAACTTGAACTTCAAAAAATATACAAGCCTTTGTTCAAAATTTTCAATGACATTGTTGAGGCAGGAAGTAGCGATCTCCATACAGGCTTCAGGAATGCACTGGCTGATTCCTGGTACGAGGGTTTTGGAGCGTGTAAATGACGAGTAATTGGTTTTAAAGTTGTTGTAGGCTTCTATAAACCCATTTGGAAGTGCTGATGTGTTTTTGACAGTTTGCCCATTGGTTATTTTAATCACTGTATACCAAAAGCTCTGTGTGGACAGACACTTTGGGGCAACATATGCCGAGCTTTCCAAAACGTAATAATTTATGAATATTCTTGCTTCAAATACCAGATAACGGGCAGTTGATGAGGCTTCATTTATTTTTTCCTCGGGCTATCTCTGTAATCATCAAAAACACAATTATCAACCGGAATTCTTCTGGTAAAGGCTTGATAAGTGTCACCTAAATTCTGTTTGAAAATTTCAGTCTCCCTTGAAATGTGGTCAGGGCACAGAGGGGAGTTTGTGGATGAATGGCCTGGCTGTTTACATTTACTGCAAACTGTGTGATTCTGATGCTCGTTCAGGTTTTCTTCTATCCTGACTCTCTTTTTCTGTTTCTTTACATCAAAGCTCTGACTTCTTTTCTTGCCTCTGCTTGAGCCAACTACAAACTCAAATGTTTATAACTGTTTTGTTTTTTTTAATATCTTGGTTTTTAATAATCTAACTTACCATCATCAGCAGAGGATGCTTTGTAAAAATCACATTTGAAGTAGTCTTTGGTGAAATGACCTTGTTTTTTACAGTCAGCACATATAGCATCTAGAGATACATACTGTAAATTTAAACTCGTTGTTCGATAATAATTTGATTTTTTTTACCTACAAAAGCATCTGCTTTACGGTTTTCAAAAACCTGACGCTTTTTATCAAGAATAATCGATTTAAACATGGCTTTGTAAAATGAGAGAAAGAGAGAATAGACAACAAAAACAGATCAAAGTTGTTATAGATATATCACAACATCAATTTGTGACGGTTCAGGTTTTTTGCTGATATGGATGTTTATCTCCTTTCAATTGTTCTTCGGTTAATATACCAAAACAGTTGAAAGCAGTGGTTATTACTCGAATAACGTAAGTTCGAAGCACATTTTTCAAAATAGCTAAACATAATGGCTATAATAATTCTTACTGATATGTCATAATTTACACATACTAAATCAAGCTATTGCAGAGGTACTGCTCACGACAGTATTCGATTACATGAAGTCTTTATCTGATCATACAGGTCACAGACATAAATTCCAATTCGTCTCAATATTGAGGATTTTTGTCTAGCTTTTTTGTTAATTAATCCAAATAATTTAAGTTAAGTATCTAAGAAATAACTTTTATTCGTCCACTAAAAAAACCAACATTGACTGAATTTAGAGTAAAGATAGTGTATTAAAGAACTAACATCAGTCTGTGATCCCATATCCTATGTCCTCAACCGTCTTCCCACACACCCGATCAACAACCCATCCCAAATACAAAACTGGCATTTTCTATGGCCAGCACTTTGTCACATTTTGTTTGAACTCGACTACTTACACCACTCTCAAGAGCCGCCTACAACTCCTCGGTTAGGGCACCTATTGCTCGACTGGTTACCCTCTTCCCCTCCCACAACCCTTTAGTACATAATCCTTTTTACCCTTGAGCCCTAAGGGGCTTTTAGATTCTTTTCAGTCTTTGGAGCTGCCCCTGGCAATTTAGATAAGCTTAATATCTCGTGTCCATTGGGCTTTAAAAAAAATTAATATTATGTAATAAAATCTATGTTTAAGCGTATTAAAGAACTAAAACGTCAATGGGAACACCAATGGCCGATCCTCTGCTACATACTATATGAGCTAGACTATCTCTTCCACGTCAAAGAACCCCCACCCTTGGATGTTGCTCTAGGATCTTTACTGCTCCAATGGATGTCTCCTTCTAATCACTCAACCTTGTGACAAACTCGTTCTTACCCTTGATCCTAAAGGGATTTTTAGATACTTTTATAAACAGTCGGATCTGCCTTGGGCAATTTTATAAAACATTGTGCCCACTGGGTTGTTAAGAAAATTATTTTGTCAATAAAAAAACCTCTCTTTAAACGTATTAAAAAACTACTCTGAGTTTATTTCCTTGTTGCGCCTCAAATGTATGCCACTTATGGAAATTCGCGCGCATTCAAATGGTACTGTGGTAACAGCAATTGAATAGAACAGCTTTTTTAAAAATGAGCTACAACAGAACAACGTCAGGTTCCTCTCTACGAATAGATCGATCAGCTAATAGACTTAGCCAATTATCGACTTCTTCATCAACTGCTATGGGTGCTCTTTCGGACAACAGTAATCGACTTCGTCATGAGAACAAAACCCAAACTGCTAGTTCACCTGCTTTCGCATCTCAAAGAAAAGTAGTAACACCTTTACTCTCAGACGATCGATTGACCAGAGTAAGCGGAATCAATCTATTACTGAACGGTGAAAAGAGAAGATTGACTCTTGTGGCTCCAATTCTTCTATAGATTAGTAGTCGGCTAGAACATTTAAGGCACGATAATCGTTCAGGATCGACCACAACTCCACAACAACAACCACAGCAACAACCACAGCAACAATCACAGCAACAATCACCACCCGTATTATCTGTTAACACAAAAGTCCGGAGAAATAGCAATAGTAGTTCCAATATTAGCAATTACAATGCAAGAACTGAAATGAGAACGACATCCTCACCCTGGCCGAATACGTTCACAAGTGAGTTCGTTTTCGACTTCTGTTTGCATAAGGCCGTTATACTTATATAACTCTTATACATATTCCTTTAACAATTAATCAGTGAATTCTAGTCATACAAGTCATGAACGAGGATCTGTTCAGCCTGTAGGCAATTTTTCTGTTCAGATACAGGAATATGCAATAATGGAAGATCTATTGAATATGTTTGTTGTAAATATAAATGTTAATTCTGATATGGATCAACCCAGAAAAAAAAAAATAAAAGCTGGCAAGCAGCTAATCGTTACCATGTTTAATTTAGGGTGTCGATGGTAATTATATAACTTGCCATAGACCAACCATGTCAGTTGAAAGCGAAGAGAGGAATGCCAGCCTAGCCGTGGAAGACGATATTAACGACAACGTTTACGAGGATTGGGATGCTACAACCTATACAATAGATCCAACGCTAGATCCCAGTATAAAAAGCTTTGTCAACAAAATTATCTGTTTAGCAACATATTATATGTCCACCGAAGCTTTCATTGAAGAGTATTCTCATTTCAAATACGGCACTGTCAACCACGCTTTGTGTTCTGGCATGAAAGAATTCATCAAAACCTACTTGAGTTTTGTAGCTCAATTAGAGCATTCATTTCATAACGACCCCACATTTACTTTACAGAAGTTGTGGTTTTACGCACAAGATACTATACAGAAAATGAGGGTTTTGCATCAATTGGCTATGGCACTTCGATCTATAAAGCCAATAAAAGAAGATGATCGATTTGATTATCATAGAGCGATAGAGAAACTGAAACGACAGAAGAAACTACAACAACAAAGCGAAGGTGTAGATGCAGCGATGATGGATGAAATCATAGAGCAAGAAGAAAGGATCGCTGAAAATCAAAAAGGTGGTGCGATTCTTAATGTACTATCGAATCGTTTGATTCGTTTGAGCGGTGATCCTAAATGTAAAAAGATATACACCTTCCTCCTCTCCAAAGCAGTTATTCCTTACTTTGACATTTTACAACATTGGATATATCGTGGAGAAATAAGGGATTCTTACGACGAGTTTATGGTGATAGAAAAAATAAATGTGACAAAAGAAGATATTAAGGAGGATTTCAATGATGCATATTGGGAAACACGGTATACCTTACGAGAAACTTCAATTCCAAATTTTTTATCACCTCTGAAAAATCAAATATTATTAGCAGGGAAGTTTTTGAATGTAGTAAGAGGATGTGGTGTGAGTTTATTAGCGAGTCCAGAAGAAATGCAAAACGCTTTGGTGTTAGAAGATCAGCGGCGATTACAACAGCAGCAGCGACAACAGCAACAACAGCAGCAAAGAGGGAAGAGTGCCTTGATGAGTAATAGCCCAGTAACAGGAGTAGGTCAAATATTAAAAAGCAACGATAGCTATATACCCAATCGTAGTGAAGTATGGACGGCCATCAACGGTGTCCAGTAAGTACATATGAAGAATTCTAATTGTGGATATTTTAAGCTTAAGCTTATCTTTCATTAGGCTCGAAAGGAATTTGGAAATTGCCTACAAATACGCTAATTATACTCTATTAAATCTGTTAATTCATGATAACCAGTTATTACCGCGTCTCAAGTAATGTACTTTTTTTGACCAAATTAAGCAATTATCGTTCTAATCTGTATTAATAATTTCTTCACTTGAAACAAAAGATCTATCAAGCACTATTTTCTATTGGATCAAGCAGACTTCCTTACATCTTTCTTAGATTTAGCCAAAGAAGAATTAAAACAACCTGCATCAGAGATACCCCAGAGCCGCCTTCAGTCCTTGATGGATTTAGTATTACGGAATCCATCTTCTGTAGCAGCCTATGACCCCTTTAAAGATGATATTGTAGTCGAAATGAGCCCTCTACGCCTCCATGAACAATTATTAGAAGTCATAAGTATATCAGGCAAAAATAACGCTTCAGCACCAGCAGAAACCGCACAATCAGTGAATTATGCTCGTACTTATGACAATAATGACAATAATAATAATACCCCTATCCCAACGTCTTCCGCATCTTCCATCAACAATAGCAGTATTCACCTTTTCCAGTCTGCACATCTTTCGGCTCCCAATGCAAATACAACACTGTTCGCATCACAAGCAACTGACACTCCATTGACAGGTTATGAAGCGCTCACACTTGACTATAAAATCAATTTTCCACTGTCTTTGGTGATATCCCGTAAATCAATCACTAAGTATCAACTTATTTTCCGCCGTATGCTTCAAATGAAAAACATTGAGGACAAACTGTGTAACCTATGGTCGGATCAAAAGGATAGATTATGGAAAATGGATACACAAGATCCTCAAGTTCAAATCTGGAAATTCAGAGTATTTCAGTTAAGGAACCGGATGTTGACGTTTGTACAGCAAATTGCATTTTATGTGGCTAACGAAGTAGTCGAACCCAATTGGCTTAAATTACAAGGCAAATTATTCAACGTGTCTACCGTAGATCAAGTACTACAAGATCACTCTGAATTCTTAGATATTTGTTTGAATCAATGCATGTTGACCAATCCGAAGCTCCTGAGGATCTTCAATAAGATTATTGGTGGTTGCTTTTCGTTTATAAAGGAGGCCAGTACATATACACAGTTACTGGGTGATTTTGAACGGGAACGCGAGTTAGATGAGTTTGGTTTACCTCGACATGGCGTTAATGGTAATTCGCAAGAACGATTCGAAGAATGTTACAGAACCTTTTGTCGTTTAGAGGATGCGTTCAATTATCATATGAAATTATTGTTGACAAGTCTTAACTTCTTTTCGGCGCAAGAAACATCACAATTCCTATGTTTAGTAGTAAGATTGGATTATAATCAGTATTATTCGAATACAACAACAACTTTAACTACAACAAAGACACAAACTGCTCTTCAACAATAACATAATATCAAGATATATAAAGAAACCTCCGTTATTATTTACAAAATGCAAATGATGGAATAAATAATAATCTATATCTGGAATTTGTTATGATTATGTACATAATGCAAGGTTTGAGTACTGGCTACAGCACTTCATTTTCCGCTGCTAGAATTTCATCCTGAGTCTCTTCTCTTGCTTCTTTCATTGCTGTTGTATTGATAGCCAAAAATCCTACCACTACCAACATAGCGCCAAGGATATAATGAAGATTGGGTATAATTCCTTTGAAGACAACGTCACCTAACAATGCTAACGGGATCTAATTGTGAAAGAGAGTCAAATTAAAAACTACTAATGATATTTTAATAATTTTGGTTGCAGAGCGGACGGATGGACTTACAGTTAATGATATGCCCAAAGTAACGACAAGTGGCGATGTCATAAGCATAGACAACAGCCACAGATAATCGGACAAAAAAGTACCAATAAATGCATTCAAAAAAATAACGATCCATAAAGTTGCATTCATAGGTATTTGAAATGATTCCAGACCAACATAATCAAATAAGGGTATCAATGGCCATAAAAGAACGACGTTGAATGCACCCACGAATCCAAAAAAGAGTGGCATATCAATACGGTCTTCATTGCCAATTTTCAATTTTAGAAGAGTGGTATAACAACCGTAGAATATAGCGCCCAATAAGGCCAAGCTATCTCCAATAAGAGGAGCAGTTATAATTTGATGCTGGCTTGGATCATCAATAGGCAATAAAGGTTGAGGCGTGGTACTGGTAAAGTCTGAATTAGCGCCACTATTGTTATTGTGGGTGAAGTGATCAGAATAAGAAACAAATATAACGCCAATAAAACTGATTAAGACAGCCATTAATTTCGTCATGCACATTGTTTCAACTTTAAATATAGCACCTATACCAAGCGTAAAGAGACCTACCGGATACGGCAATGTCAACGCTTCATTTCGAATGTATAAAAGGTGTTAAGAGTATGATTACTACCTGACATGGAGGCTAAGATAGTGCTGCTTCCCACTGATGTATAAGCTAAGCTAGCGTTTGTTGTATAATTGGCCAAGAACCACAAGATACAAAACTGTAAGCTTAATTTAATAGTATCGTAAGTGGATAGTTTGGTATCCTTTGATACTGTGGTTATTGCGTCAAACGATGTTGAGGAGTTGTGGTGTTGGATGGCTGCATACTGCTGCAATAAATAGATGATCAGTTAGATCGACTTTAGTGTAACTATAGTGTATACATTAGATCTTGATTTGTTAAAACGAATTCTTACCTCAGATTGTTGATGTTTTGACAATTGAGTAGCTGATAGCAATCTATCGTATAAGATAGAATAACTGTTAATATGCTTTTGTTTGATCGTAATAGCCAAAAAATGGAATAAAATTTACTTTGTTCTTTCGTTGTCTGATTTATAATGGTTAGAGGACGATTTCAATCTTTTGAATAATAATGGTAAAAGATATAATGAAAATGTCGCTGTATTTAGATAGGTAACAAGGAACGGCTTATTATAACTGAGTTCGCCAAATAAGCTCTATGTCAAAGAAATGAATAAGCTTACACAAAATCTTTTGTTTGTTTGTTTAACAGAATAGCAGCCTTCTTACATTCATGGCAAATGATGATGAGACCCAAATAAACACTACACCTGCTAACGCCAATATCCCGCACCAGTATCTTTGCTGTGATATTCGCTTCAAATCTGACATGATGGTGATAATGAACTATGCATTTATTTATAGAAATTATTGACTGTTTTAACGATAAACGAAAAAAAAAAGAAAATGGCCACCATTCTTTTTTTTTTCCAGTATTTTTACAAACAGGAAATTAGTGACTCAATTTAGAAGACGTTAAAAAATCGGTTCCAAAATTTCATCATTTCCATTGGCTACAAATGAGGCATCCATCATTTGCAGGTGCATCATCTCTTCATCATGTCTTTACACCCTACATTACATGATAAAAAATGGTTTACGTGCAGGTATTCGTATTCAGAAGACATGCTTTTTCACTTTCCTCATGCAGTCTACTATGAGTTTATGGTTTCGAGGAGTACAAAGGATATACAGTTTGTTCCTGATTTATTGTGGAAGAGATATGCCTCTTCTTAATTACTACCCTCCTTGAAATACAATTCAAGCGAAAGTTCTGCGACAAAAAATCCTATAAACGTTTACATGTTTTAAAAGGTGTATGCTTAATCATTTTGAGTAATATTGTTTGAAAGCGATCTGTTGAAGTCAAATGCATGCGGTTCTAGTAATATATACCTTTTCAAGCTTGCGACCATTGATCGTTTGACAAAAAAAAAAAAAAAAAAAACGTATGGCTAGTTTTAATGTCTTTACGATCAAAAAGCATAAAAGTCTAATTGGGAAAGTTTGGGTCTACATTCATCTATCAGAGAAGTATATAAACATTAAAATAACAGTATCTTTACCCGTACGAGACACTTTCAAATTTTTTAGTGGACAATCTTGGTTTGGAGACGTTTCTAGGTAAAAACAGGATATGAATTGAAATACCTGTTAAGATCTTTACACTTTAATTGGAGAGATTACTTTGAAGGTTATTAGATATTTTTCAATTGATAGCGACACTACGTCTAAAGTACTACGAGATGTACTGAATTCTTAGCGCGACACAGATTTTATTAGTAATAGACACAGGGTTGCGGTTTACGAGACGTTATTTATGAATCAAATAAATTGATCTACGTGTTCTTCCGCCACATACGTAGATAACGGTTATTGTTGTCAATCGTAATAAAAAGTAGATGATGTCAAACTCAAAGCATTTACAAGAAAAAAAATATGTTTGATGACTTTCCTTTAACTTCCATCTTCATTTCCATACTTTCTTTTCTCATCCTGTAAGCTATTACTTACCATGTACAAAGCCAAAATCTTGCAAAAAAGTCAGACATTTCAACAGGCATACCATGAATACAAGTTTTAAAAAGCAGTTACTGCATGTGATGGTAAGTATCATGCTCTCACTACAGGACAAGTTTATGTTTGCTTAACGGAAATTTAGTTGGAAGTAGCGGCAAGAAACGTAAACAATCAGCTACAGTCAAGGAAGAAAAGAAGCAAGCAAAGAGAAAGAAGAAGCAAACAACTGGAGATATCAAGTGCATCAGTTGTGACTTACAGGGTCATTCTAATTCTCGTTCCCTCGAATGTTCCAACCACATTGCTTCAAAAGAAGAAGTTATCACCTCTACGTTTGGAGAAGGCTCTGCTGTATTCACGAGGAAGCTCCCTCTTACGTCCGCCGTGAACCCAGCGTTTCGCCAACAATTCCAAGAAAAAGTCGTCTCTTGTTGCACTGACATAAGGAGAATAGTATTTTCTGGTCAATCATTTGTTAATGCGTACCTCATTCATCATCAAGAGAGTAAAAGCTATGCAAACAAAGACGACAAGAAAGAAGCCAAGGAAGAAGACAGCAAAGAAGGCAGCAACAAAGGCAGTAAAGAAGCCAACAAAGACAGGTTCATTCCTGATGTATTCTGCCAGAAATTCTGGTATTCAGTAGGCCAACTAGTAACGGGCAAGCAAGTTACTCACAAAACAGCATTGTCCGAGGACATAAAGCAGTATTATACAGACTTCAAGGTCAAGTTCCCTACTATCGAAGTAAAACACAAGCTGACCGTGGGTTATAGTCAATGCCTTACAGAGGCAGCAAAGGAATTGAATGCCTCTTACAGTAACTCCATTGTAGAGCGCTTCGAGCAACGTTTAACAAAGTTCATTACTTACAAATTGAGAACCATTCTTCCGGTAAGGCTATACCTGAATACCTTCTTAGTGCTCTGCTGTCTTATCTATCTAATTTCCCTTTATATACATTCCAGAATATCAAGCGGTATGATATACAAAGAATTGTGCAACTGTATTGTTACTAATCTATCTGCCATGGTTATCCACAATGGCCAGACAACCTCGAGCTGGCGACTGTTGAAAAAAACCGAATTGAAGCACTTTCCAAACAATTTGAAGAGTTCATTCGAGAAAAAGTAACCCTCCTTTCTCTTTCTGCTTCTCCTGCCAACTTTGTTGATGCGTTATGGCACATACAGTTTGCTTACGAGCAAGAACATATGCAGCAGAAGCCGCACGATGTCCGTGTCCTACCACTTCCTCAGCGCTTCTTTCCCTTTCCTACTCCGTCCCTGAAATGGCGTTTCATTACGATAAGTGTAAACGCTCTTACACCCTTCATGTTTCCCGGAAAAGTTGCCAAGGGTTATACAGCCCAACTCGAACAATTCTGTAAAGTCTCCAACTTCAAAAGTTAGACTTCAGAAGGTAAAGTAGATAACACTCTGCTAAAAGATTCTGTTCTCAAGATTATCCTTTCACTTTTATCGTAGTACTGTTGAGCTTAAGACAAACACAAGTGTGCTCTTCCGGAATCTGATTCGATCTGATGGCTTCACTGTAGACTTTTTATTTAAACGTAAAAAGAAATCAAAAGAAGACGCCATCGTTGATCATCATAACTTGACGTTGGAAGACCTCTCATATGAAGAGATCACGGCAAACTACAGACCCGCATTTGTTATCCTGGTCGAAAGACCGTATTTACAGCAGCGATCGGGTTAGAAACAGAAAGACATGAGATACGACGTTGCTCAACAAAAGAATATTACCACATGAGGGGTAGTACTAGAGTCAGTGCAGAATTAGAAAGGAAAAAAGCCAATTGTACGATAAAAGATATAGAAAGCAATATACCGAGTTGCAAAACAGGCTCACCTGAACAGTATAAAATATATACTACTTATATACTGCAACATTTAGGCACTCTGTTCTCATTCTACGGGTCTGATATGGGTGAAACAAGATTCCGTCTGTATCAAGGGCAGCAAGCGTGCTGCAGATACGATGGTGAATATGCTTGTTGATGGAGGTGTCAAATACGACAAAGAATTATGAAAAAAAATAATGGAAGAACAGATGAAATGGCCAAAGAAGAAGGGCAAACCTAAGCGTAATAAAAGAAAAAAGAAGAAGAAACAGAAAGAGAAAGAAGAAGAGAAGCAGGAAAAAGAAAAGAAAGAGGAAGAGTGCCACGTTCTGTAAGTCGTATAGCGATTAACTGTCAGCTGAATTTGTGTATACTCACTCTATTATCTTTCTTCAACAAGACGATGGGCCCCTGAGAAATTCAAGTTGCGTGATAGCAAAAAAGTTCCTCTGATTGTATTTGGTGAGGGCATGTTTCAACAAATCCGCCGTTCATCTAAAAGGCCTTAGAACTGGTGCTGTTGGTGTCCTTTGGCATGCCTTAAAGCGAAGAGAGACTGCTGGTAATTTAATAGTGATAACAATTGATGAATTCCTCACCTCTCGAACATGCAACAATTGCCGCTCTCACTGTTGAACCATTGAAGACTGTTCCAGGCCAAAGTATCCTTGCCTGCAAAATTTGTTCGATACTTTGGAACCGGGACGTCAACGCTGCAAAAAACATGTTGGCAATTAGCGTATCGATATGGAATCAACGGGAAGACCTACTGATTTTTGTAGAAAACCAAGGATGCCACCTGCGTCGACTGCTTAACAGCATCCTCTCGATCTTTACAGGTAGACCTATCTGGAAAATTGTAGTGGTGGCTCGTAAATTTGCTGCGGCATTCTAAACGTCAATTTTCTTCATCTGTAGTGATGTTTTTGACCCGTCTCCACCACGAGTAAAAACACTGTAACAGATGGATTTCTGGCCCCCGATGACTAGCGAAGAGCGTAGCCGCTGTATCCGATGGCATCTCGGATGGCTACCTGGTGGTCATTCCAACTTCTGCTTCCATCATCCCACCACCATCATGACAAAACAACATGCCATACAGCGCTTCAAGATGCATCAACGCCTGATGATGCCAATATCAATTCTAGATCCATTGTCTAACCTTCCGAATCAACCTCCCACCCGTCCCCCTCGATCAGCCGCCACTCGCCAATCATGGACCGTCCGTTGGCCGGCCATTTGTCACATACTCTATGAACTCGATCATTTGTTTCATGGATTTGATCCACCTCCACCAGACCCCTCACTAGCCTTCGCTCTATTACAATGGTTGACCCTCAGCCCTCACACGATAACTAATTAAATCCTTTTTTACCCTTGTTCACAAAGGGGTTTTTAGCAATTTATACTATAGAAACTTTAGGATCTGCCTCGGGCAATTTTTGGTGCTCCTTCGATTTTTAAAATATTGTAATAAAAGAATTCTGTTTAAACGTAACAGATGGATTTAGAGCTAGACACTGGGCTTAAAAAAAACTGTCATGTTTATTAATAAAAAGGGTTTGCCTCTTTTGTTATTGTGGATTGGGACGATGCTCAACAAACAAACATCCTTATATTACATAACATTTTGGGCTTGTAAATCATTCTCTTCCTCCTCCCTTATTCTGTCTTACAGTTTATTAAAATTTTTCTCTTATCCAGTATTATTTATTTTTCTTTCAGTGTTTTTGCTCACTATTTAATTGATAATGTAAGTTCTTCATAGGGGAAAAAATGGCTTGAGATTGAATTTCTTTGATCACCTAAAAATGACGGTTGTTGATGGTTACTCAAAATTAGTTTTTGATTCATTTTAAGAAGAAAAAGACTCAATTAATCTCACTAAACACCTCTTCAACTACTAGAAGATAAATAACAGACAATACAGAGAGTATATAGTAAATGTCTTCGTCTTCGATCGCCAATCACAATTCACTCGAAGATGATTGGGAACAAGACAGACACTACGGCGTCATTATCGATGCCGGCTCTTCAGGATCCCGAGTTTACGTTTACTCTTGGAAGGATCATGAAACAGCGAAGAAGTTATTCACGTCCAAAGAGTTGAGAGGCAAAATACCTGTTGTAGAGAGAGCGGACAAAGAAGGTTTAAAATGGACAAGTCGAGAGGAACCAGGTACGGTATATGTAGACTGATTCTATCTGTAAATTAACGCGAAAGTTCTGCTCAAACTATATCACTAAATGGTTGGTCGTTGATAAGGCATATCTACTTACGGTTCAAGGCCAAATGAAGTTGGTGAACATCTTGATATGTTATTGGAATTTGCTCAAGAAGTAGTTCCGGAAAAGAATCATGCCTTGACGCCAATCTTCCTAATGGCAACAGCCGGTATGCGTCTGCTACCAGAAGAACAGCAGAAAGAACTTCTAAGTGCCACTTGTAAATACATACGTGACAAAACCTCCTTCGTGGTTCGCGATTGCGATGCACATGTTCGCATTATACCTGGTGAATTGGAAGGCGTTTATGGTTGGGTGGCGATCAATTATTTAATGGGAGGATTCGACAACAGTATAAAGGCTTATGCCGTGGATAAAAGTGAAGTAAAGGAGCAACAAAACAACGACAACAACGATAAAAAATTGGAACAACATCATACATTTGGTTTTTTAGATATGGGCGGGGCATCGGCACAAATCGCATTCGAACCAGAGCATCATCAAAAAGAAGAACATATAGAGGATTTAACCCGTATCACTTTACACACTCTGGACGGGCGAACTGTTGATTACGATGTGTTTGTTACAACTTTTTTGGGTTATGGAAGTAATGAAGCTCGTAGACGGTATTTGGAAGAACGTGTAAAAGAACTCTATGCTAGTTCCAACGGCAAGAAGAATTTACTAGACGAGCATCGCATGTTAAAATTGGACGATCCATGTTTACCTTATAACTTGGATATGACCGACATTTCCTCCACCAGCGTGTCTTTATCACTTCATGGTACAGGCGATTATGAAAAATGTATTGAATACACTTTACCCCTCTTGAATAAAAATGCAGAATGTCCTAGCAAACCCTGTCTATTCAACGGCGTGCATACTCCTCACATTGACTGGTCTGTCCACAAATTTGTGGGTATATCAGAATATTGGTATTCAGCACATGATATTTTAGGCTTAGGTGGTGTGTATGATTTTGTCGAATATGAGAAGAAGGCTAGCAACTACTGTGCAAAAGATTGGTCAACATCCGATATTGATGGAAAGAAGGACCTCACTCCTGCTGAGCTGAATCGATATCAGATGCAATGCTTTAAATCAGCCTGGATTGTTAACGTGCTTCATGAAGGTATTGAAATCCCTCGCATTAAAAACCCTAGTGGGCATCACAATTTGACAGAGGACAAAGAGATTCTTGAACAAACGATTGAGAGTGTGGATGCGAAGAATTGGAACCCGCCTTTTCAAAGCATCGACACTATTAATGATATTCAAGTGTCTTGGACATTGGGTGCCATGCTTTTGCACGTGGCAAGTCAAATCCCTCTTGTCGATTATAATGATGGATTTTTGGGACATAGTACAGATGATGAAGGGCCTCATGAAATTGCAGATGGCGTTGCTGTTTATCCCTCTATAAGCAGTCATTATGGAGAAGATATAATCGAAACAAACACATCTGCATCTCATTCAATAGATGACGACCATGCCATTTCCTCTAAATCATCGACAGCGAATGTATTAATGATTCTACTCGCATTGATAATAGTGTTATGGCTTTTGTTTAGATTCATACGCAAAAACAGTTATAGTAGAAGCGCAGGCGCTAATGGGGGTATACTTGGTAATGATAACATGGTAGCAGTATCAACATGTAGCTACTATATAAACCCAATGGCATATCTCAGCTCGTTATCGAGGTTTCTTTCTCGATCTACTGTCGCTATGCGCAGTTCCTTATCCAGCTTTATGAGCCGCAATATAAATCAATACACGAGTGTAAATACCAGCATACCTGTCGATCTGCATACATTTGAGGAAGGAGTTGGCACAGTAAGTATTGCCAACAACAGTAATAATAATGACGGCATAGTTAGCATCAATATCGGTAGCCCCAACAACGACGATCGTGTATTAGGTCCATCCAGTAAATCACCCAAGCTCATCTCCAAACAATACTGGAATAAGAAACGCTATAGTGGCGATAGCCACAATACGTATTCACATACAGTAGATGTCGTAGAGGGCTCTAGTGTATTACCATTTAGAACATCATCATCAGCTATGGGCTTAGCGAACCGTAACAGTGGCTCATCTACTAACATAGCAGCTGGTGGACGACCGGGAAGCACACCGAATCTGAATGCTTTAGGCTTTACAGCAATGGAAAGGACCACTTCGCCGCTAGCAACGGAAGTGAATATGACACGGTCTAGGTCTCGCATTGGATTCGTCATTCATGAACAGTCCGACGAAGAAGATTATGCATTAAGTGACGGCCCATTAACAGATAATCCTGCCACTGTGTGGCTGCAACAACAACAGCAAGCCACTAGTAGCAGTAGAGTGAGTAGTCCAAGGCTAAGTCCAAGAGGAAGTTTAGAAAGAAGAAGAAAAGAAGAGCCTTAGTCCTTCATACCTTTTATTACATACAGACCCTGAATACAATTTATCCACTAATCTTATTGTTCCATTTTTTGATTTTTCATTACTGTTTTAATATTCTTTACCCAAATTACATAACATACTCTAAATTATTCACGCTACAATGCAATTAAAAATCTAAATATCAGTAGTTTATCCACTTGTATGCGTATGTATCCCCAAATGGTGTCTCAGCCTTCATTCTAAAAAAGTATGAATCATGTGATCGACTGATTTTGTAGATCTATGCCATTGTTATGAACTGCAGATAACCGTCATCAGCATCTTTTTGACTGAATATTGATGACCTTTCTTCGACTTTTGTTTCACTTCCCTCTTTACCTTTTATACTAAGTAATGGCTACTTCAATTATGAAAGGTCTAATTATCATACTCCTTTCTCTGTGTTTCGCACAGGCCAAGAAAATCAAATACAGCGTAATTGCAGAAGTACCTGAAGATAACTCTCTATTTATGGCTGTTATTGTAGACAATGACAAAGTATTCCCTTTGACCCACAATAAATATGGCATTCTTCACTTTGGCAAGGCTGCTGCTGCCATTGAAAACTATCATTACGCTATTATCAATAATACCGGTAACATCATAATATCTGAACCTTTTCGAAGACAGCCATATGTCACCAGTAAAAGCACTGACGACTCAACGTTTTACGAGTTCTTCAACCGCTCTACTAATAAATACTCTGCAAAAAAACTACCCAAGCTATTTGATTATCCGTCAAACGTTCATAAAATGACTTCAAATCTACATAGGTTAGACGAAATACCTACCATTCATTTGTACGGAAATCGAGAAGCGACTAGAATATTGCATGCCAAAGAAAATCAATTGAAGAATATCGAAGTAAAGCTAAGCATGACATATATTAGGTATGCTATGTTAAGACAACATTGTTTGAATCAAGTTGATAACTTTGTATTCCTTGTTTTGTTTGTCATTAAATAGCATGAAAGAGGCATACACCTTTCACAATGTGAAGGTTTCATTAGCTGGCTCCAGTTCACGATTTGTACCCAAACTTTCTTACAAGCTTAAGCTTATTGGAAAACGTGGAGACAATTTGTTTGGTCACAGTCGACTCAAGTTACGTGCTTCTGGCTATGATCCTTCCTACTTGCGCGAAAAAATAAGCCTTGATTGTATGGAATCAGCAGGAGTGGCTGCTAGTGGTTATTCATTTGTTCGGTAAGGATGTTCGGAACATTATATGACTATTGCATGACAAATACTCTTCACTGTTTTAAATGCTTCTATATAGGTTGTTCATAGATAATAAAGCCGTGGGACTATTTGGCCTTATTGAGTCTTATCAAAAGCCTTGGGTTGCAAATACATTTGCTGGGGGAGACCCGAAATATGAGCCAGCATACTTATACCAAGCGAAAGGTTTTATTCAAGAGACAGCTAACTCCTTTCTCACAAGTGATCTGGTTTATTTGAACAACCTTACAAAATATAGTCAAGGGCAATACGATATTGATGATGGCCCAATCAATAATAAGGTCGAAGACTATAAAAATTTGCAAGTATTCACAAAGTTCATTGATAAAGCAATTGATGGACAAACGACGATAGAAGAATGGGAACAAATCCTTGATGTTGATGGATTTCTTCGTGCGTAAGTATATCATAGTTGTCAAGATTTTAATACAATTGAAGATATAGCGAAATTACAGATATTTTCATAACATTGCTAATATGCATGTTAAGTATGGCATTAGAAAACCTTCTGGGGCTTTCTGATTCTTATATGACAGTGGGCCATAATTTTTATTTATACCAGGATCCAAGAGAGGGTGGTCGCTTCACTTATATTCCCAATGATCTGGACACTGCCGTAGGACTCACTGGTTATTCTATCGAAACAATAACTAATGGCAACTATACCGAATACCCCGGCATTTCCTTACGTCCACTTACTAAAGCACTACTAACGTATCCTCAATACCGACGCCGGTACGAAGATTTGCTTCTTACTTTGGCTGATGGCCTAATCAATCCTACTGTAATATTCCCATATATTGACAATACGAGTGACATGATCCGATCAGACGTAGAATGGGATCAAAATTTGGAAAGAAAAGGACAACTGTTAAGAGTGAATTTGCTACAGAATGTATTAAATTTAACAGCATTTATTGAATTCTTCCATCGAAACCAGCCAGGTGCAGCGATAATTCTCGATAATTTGACTGATTTGATACCGAATGCCACATTCGACCAAGCTATCAATGGTCCAACACCACATACAAGAAGTGAAAGCGTGAAGCCTTTTTTAAGTAAGAAATACGAAGCTATTAAGAATTATTTTAGCAAGAAGGAACAGTTACAACACTTCATTTCGCAACCGATAAACAGTCATTACAAATACTTCGAAGCTGTCGTTAGCAATGGCCGTACAGCTGTTGAGAAAGTATGATTCTATATTTCTATGCTAATCCAATTTATAACTGATACGGGAAGCATAATTATAAAAATTGAATGGAAGAACATTTTATTCGAATATTATGTATATGTAAAGGGAATATGAGGATGTTCGAATTACAAAGTTGTAGTGGAACTGTTTCCAGAGGATGATTGTTGTTCGCTATCAAGTCGCGATTCTTTTTCTGCTATTGAGTTATCGTTAGCTTTTGTCGATGTAGGTATCATAATTTTGTCCACTGTCTCTAGTACAGCATTAGAGGGCGGATCTACATTATTCAGTAGTGAAAGCCGTTGAGTGAAGAATGTTGCGTCCTTCTTCAGACGATCTTTCCCTTCCTGCGTATCTATCTTTATAGTAGAAATTTCTGTTGAAAGTTGAGTTGTAAAAGTTTCGAAAACTTGTGTCATGATAAACTATTGTATTTGAGCGAAAGGCCTTTGCTTAGTAATAGAAATAAATCTAGGCACAATCTAAGGAATAACCATCTTACCTTTAAATCATGCACAGGCAAGTATTTAGAAAGTACTTTGTGCAATCTTACTGTTTCAGTCACAAGTGTTTCCATGTACGTATTAGCATGTTTACCTGTCTGCGAATCTTCTTTGTCCCACTGAATAGCTTGCATTGCTTTTACGTGAGCACTGAATCTTTCTTTCATAATTGAAATTAATTTTGCGTGGACCTCGCCTTGATGATCAGTATAATCCTTAATGGTACGATCAAAATCAGCTAATTGACGAATTTGTTTTGATGGCATGTGACAACTGATACAGTACTTCAATTTTGGTATGAGTTCGATCATAATAGCCAGCGATTGTGAAGCCAATGCTAAAACGAACGAAAAATGAAGCAAATTGTTGAGCGAAAAAGTGAAATGACGATTATATCTTATTGGTTTTTACCCAGGTGTTTTGCGGTGATATTCTTTAATCCTGCAGATCGCATTGCTCCCGCACCTAAAATCACTTGGCATACTCTTGAATTGAAAAGCTAACACAGCAGTTGAGTAATAAGCCAGACAGGTGAAAATAATCTGAATATCTACCTTTAGCAATTCTATTAATTTTTGCATGATATTGACTGTCATATCTTCCAAATTCAGTACACATTTCAAATAGTCTTCGAACATTTTCAAAATAAGCAAACTACAGCCAACGATGTAAAATTTATTTCCATCAATATACAGGTATTTTGAAGATTTCTCATCGTTTTCATCCATTTGTTGCTGCTGTGATTTAGTATCGTCGCTAAAAGAAGATATTCGCCCTTCACAGATTCTATCAACAATCAACTGAAAGTCTGAAGGCACCTCGCTCGCAGTCCACTGTTCATTCTCTATCAACTGCGTTTCTTGCTTCACACGTTCCATGTGGAAATGTTCCATGAACGCTTTTTCCTGTGAAGCGATGTTTCCTCTCAAACCATAGCAAGTTCGTCCACAAAACACTTCAGATTGGGAAATAAAGCTGCGTACAACATAGGATAGTCGATAAAAATCCTTGGAATTCAAAAGGGCGTTTTGGTCACTACGAAATCCCATGAGTTTGCCACAGCGAGCATGTGCCAAATCAGTTGCAGAATAGACAATATCGGCTGATTCTCCTTCAATTTGAGCCAACGATTCTTCATTTAGGCGCTGTGTTTCAGCAATTCGTATGAAGAGTTGATGATATGTTGCGGCACGGTGAACAGCTACAATTAATGTTGAGAATATTTCTAATAACATTTGAAAGAACGATGAGAATGGCATTGATTTTAATTGTTTTGCCAAGTAGCCGCCCTGTTCTTCAAGGGGAGTTGTTGCTGGCGATCCCGTTGCTGATATACTTGGATAGCGTTTTCGAATAATATCTTTAATTTCCACCATAAGCCGTTCACGATAATTTTGCAATGTTGCAGAAAACATTTCTGTCCTCAGTAAACCAATAGCACTTGGTTTCAATCTCTCTTGTAGTTCCGTCTCCTCTAAATTTAAATTACATAACTTATCATCAGCGTTCTCACCCACTCGTGATTCAGCTTGGTTGAATAGTAATTCTTTTGCTTTTGTTTGATCTAAGCCTTCGATTCTGTAGGATAAGTCTGATAACAAAATACTCAGAAAATCATGCTGCATCATGATGCCTACTGCTCTTTGCATTTCGTCTAGTTGACTTGAAAAATTGGAGAGCGCTTTTATTGAACCTAGATCGAGCCGCTCTTCACCTTCCTCTGTTTTTGGCTTATTCAATAAACCCTTTGTTTCATCGATCAAATCCAAGGCGCCAAAATAATCTCCTTTGCCAAGCAGTATTTGTATCATAGGCTGCGAAGCTCGGATATTCCTTATGATTTTTGTTATTTTATAAAGCTTCTCAATATTCCTTTTCCTCACTTGTAGTCTAATTATCTCTAATCCGTCTTTACATTCTGTATTTTGTATTTGTTTGATTCTTTGTCGAATGGTATGAATCTGCGAAACGCAACTCACGGTTTGCTGGTGTAAAGCTTGCAAGTTGCTCAGCGCTTCGAAAAAGGATGAAGATCGATTTTCAAGTTCGCATAATAAGTGAACTTCCACTGTGTCTAAATAATTTGATAACTTTTCTTGCAGAATTGAGTTGGTTGAAACTGATAGGTTGGAACCTGATTCCCCAACAATATCTGCCCCTTCACAGACTGTATCAAATATATGGGGGTGCTCTAGCCGGAATTCGGGCGCAAAAAAGATAGAAGGTACATTTTCTATCATAGGCAATTCGCGAGGAGGCGTCCTAACTGAAATATCATCTAAAAAACTCTCACTCGATAGCACATGTTGTGGTAAGCTATAAGGATTCCGAGAGAGTCTTTTTGATTGACGGCGGCCTCTCGCCGCTGAAGAAGAAGATAATGCTGCTGAAGCAGAGGCATCTTCCTCGTCGTTGTTTGTAGGTGTAGAATGATAAGATAATTGTACCTCCTCTTTATTATTCAGCTTATTATGTCGGTAGCGCTCAAAAACAGGTTCGATATGCTTCAAATACATTTCAAAATCACTGGATTTTATACGAGGAATAGAAGCATGCGACACCGGTGGTATGTCGCCTTTGTTGGGTCTGTTGAATTCTTTTGTTTTAGCAGGATCGTTTAGAACGCCTGCAATAAGAAACATTGAGAGTTTTAGTTCATGCAAATCATTGTTTTACTGCTACATTCCGTATAATTCACCTGAGATAGCATTGAATCCAATATCTTGGGTTGTCCAAGGTAAAGCTGTCTCACTCATAGTGCTGAAGTTAGAATAGTTCGAATGACTTCTGACGTGATGACCGGTTAAGAATTTGTTGACAGGTCGTCCGATTGAAGCGGCAGATCGAATTGAAGCAGGTCTCCCGTTAGAAGCGTTGTTAATATTGTATTCCTCACGTGCAAAAGGTCTTTCGCGAGCTAATTGACGAATATGAGTATTACTTGCTGTAGGTGGGTTAAGCTCATTGCCGCTGGCTTCCGTAAGTGGTGTGGAAGCAGGCGATGTTTCGTCAGCTTTAACTTTTCTGTTGGCCAAATATGCAACTTTAAAGTCGGAGGCTGTCGAGTCATTTAGAGATGCTTTATCTACCGAAGCCCTAGATGGCGGTGTTTCGTTGGCCATAATGTCATGTCTATAGTTATACATGTGCATAAAATTGTTTCAAATGACTTTGTTCCTAAGTCACTCTCGAAAACTTGAAATTACACTATGCAGAAACTATTTTGTTTCAGCTTCTTCCACTTTGACTCAAAAAATTGGTTATTGGAAAAACCAAGAATACTTCAGAAGAGCCCTTTTAATTCATGTATTTCTCTTGTAGTTTTTCAAAAAAAGCGGATTGTAAAATTGAAGGATGTTAATGATAATGGAGCTTTAGATGAAGACGAATATCCAGCAGGCGATTATGCTTGTGTATCACTGCCATCATCGCTACAAAACATTTTTATGTAGCTTCTATCTGTAAAACTTCTGTAATGTAAGTCCGTCTCAATGTCATGGAAAATGTCAGTTGTTCAAAATTTGGTTGTATATCTGCATCGCTTTCTATTAGCATAGTCGGTACGACGTGTCGCCTGGATAAAGTAGAACATACATCGCATGGCATTTTATTATTAGGATTGAACTTAAAAAAACAAAAAATAAAAAAATTGAGATACCAGCATTTGGTTTCAAGAGCAGGGTTAAGCAATATTAGGTACACCAAATTGCTTTGATGATCAGAAAGAAGATAATGCAGCTATTGGATCCAAATTGTCTCGAACGAAAATTAAGTACATTGTTGTAGAAAGCGCGCTAAAATGATAAAATTGCTCACTTAGGAGGAATGGGATGACCAAGGACCTATTCTTCATATCACTGATCAGTTTCCGATTTTATGGCATTATGCAAGGCCATAAAGGTTCGTTACTTCGTTCTTGGCTAATAACGTTCTTTGCATGAAGAAGAGGCGTATTGCTTGCACCTCTATTGTAGCAGCTTTTGTAAAGTATAAATTGAGACGTGGAGATAAAAACCTAATGATAAATGCGCTAAAAGATTACGATTATTCAGTTCGCGTGGAAAGGGATGTAGCTCATTCGGATGACGTGCTATGAAAAAGATCAAGTTGATGACAGAGAAGATGTATACTTATTTCAATAAATCAGAAGTGGTGAAGAATTTATTTACATATTCTTAAAGAAAAGAGTGATTAATTTCACTCTATAATGTGGATGAAGACAATAATTCGGCTCATTTATTTTCAATTCTGCTAAAGTATCATGGTATTACAACAGAGGGAGGTTGGAAATGAGTATGAATGTGGGGAATAGAAGAATTACGATTTGGACAAGAAATTAATTCTTGTCTGATGGTTGACGCATGTATGAAGAACTTTATACAACAACTTTCATAATTGTTAATGTTTCTGTATACTTCTTTCTTCCCTAATAACAAATTACGAACCTAGTTACGAACAACAATAGCGAAGATAATTAATCCCCGGCCTTCATTCAGCAATTGCTTACTTTTCAAAAGCATATTTGGAACATACTCACTGAGGAAGATCATTAAATCGAAGAACATCTCTGTTATCATTTTAGGAATTCATTCGCCAAGACACCTTTATGTAATAACCGTTTCCTCTTCGAAGTAAATGATCTCATTGAGCACGCCGAAGTTCTATTTATTTGGATAAAATGGGTATTAAAAAGAGTCAAAATCTGCCGTGAAGTTGCTGCAGAAAGCAGCTCAGTCTAATCGAAATACCTTCATTATTTTAGGCTTTTGATACGGATTCGAATTAGGCACAAATAATATCAAATTTCAAAAAAGGAAAGCTGAACAGTGCTATACTGCAGCTATTCCCAAGCAAGCGTTATTCTGACGAGTGAATTATGTTTGCCGGTTCACGTTTAGCATTTTAGAAAGAAATACGGCCGCTCAGAAATATTCATTGATCGTACTAAAGCAAATAAACAGGAACGTCAAATGTAGTTGAGTAAACTTCTTCTGTCAAGTAGATACAGCGAGTAGCTATGAAAGACAATTGTGCAGCAAGCAAAGATTGTTGAGATGCACGTTATATTGATGAGTTAGCATTAAAAAAAGGATACATGCGTCATACATTTTATTGATATCAGAAAGTGCTGATCAAGGTTATTACAGCTTACGACATTTTAAGCTATTGGTTAGATGTAGCGTTTAGTGTTACAAAACGATGATGCAAAAGCAATGCGATGGTAAAAATTAGCAGCTACCCAATGCGAAACTGTTGCCTTTTACAACATTGGATAATGCTATGGAGGCGATATTGGTGTGCAAAAAAATGAAAAAAGCAGTTAAGTGGTATAAAATAGCAGCTGAATGCAATAATACTTAGAAGTCGTTGGGCTATGTTAGGAGGATGGGTTTGGTGTACTTCAGGACAAACAGTGATAGTGAAGTAGTACCCAATGTTCCGCGCCGCAAGGTTATCTTTTGGCTCAGTGCAACCTTTGGTATTGTTATCCAGAACGGAATAGGTACTGGAAAGGATCTAATAGAAGGTGCTTTCTGGCATAATGAAGTAGCTCGTCAGGGTCATGCGTGTGCATAGCATAAATTTTGGGTTTGTTACCAAGATGGCATTGGCACTGAAAAAGATGAAACAAAAGCAATTTACTAATTCAAAGAAGCTGACAATATCTTCGCACTCCATTTATTGGAGCATGGTCACAAACATGGTAAGAGTTGATAGTATTGGTGTATTCAATGCATTATCTCAACTATTCTTGGATTTCTGCTTTTGCAATCGAACTGGCGTTGAGAAAAATGAACAAGAGGCTGTCAAATGGTTTACACGAAGTGCAGAACAAGGAAAGGCGGTTGTTCAGAATTTTCTTGGGTAATTGTATGAAGAAGGAATAGTTGTCAAATATAGCCCTAAAACAGCAGATTTTTGGTATATTGTATACGCAATCCGCGCGCCAAAATAGTCCGTATGCCCAATGCAATGCGATTTGTTATGCAGACGGTATTAGTGTCAAAATGAATCAATTGAAAGCTGTCTATTGGTATAGAAAAGTGATGCAACATAACCATGTTGAACTCATAACAGCTTGATCTCTATTTACGGACAGGGACTGGCTGCCGGAAAAATTTGAAACCATCAATCATTGAAACGAGCTACCTAGCAAAATCATATTACAGCACAGTTCATTTATCCTATAGTTATAAGAAAAATCTAAATTGTAATGTTGATCTTGAAAAAGCAACCTTGTGGATGAGAAAGCAGCTCTAGGTAATTATATCACTAAATCCTATAGCCACAATTTACAACTGTACTATTAAGTATAACCCTCCTTCATGAAATAGCGGAATGGCGTAGTTCGCATAATAAGATTAAATGAAATTGTGCGCAGTTTTACACTTCTCTATAGCAGATAATGGAAAGCATAGCAGGCAACAACAACAACAACAACAACAACAAAAAAAAAAAAACTCTTGCAGATAGTGCAACTGCAGCATGACTTGGCGCAATGTGTAAGTATTGTAACACCGATTCAACTATCACCTACTGTTTCCAGTAAAAGCATGGTTTATAGGTATAATTGAAAGAAAATGGAGATGGCAAAAGGACTTCCCACTTAGTGTATCTGCTAGTTAAAAGATTTGGATTTGTAGTGCTAGCCATGCAATATAAAGAGCAATTTTTAAGACAAGCGTAAAGCCTCCCACATGTTGCATCTTTTTAATGCTAATGTGCCATAATGGCAGTAGGCAAATGTTGATTAAACTCCGACAGCTGGACCTTCTTTGCTGTCCATGTGGTAAAAGTAAAAGCTGCATCTGCAAGGCTGAGATTCCTTCCTTTATTTATCAAGTATGTATCAATATAGATAGTGGACAAATGTTCAAGCAAGGATGCAGCATTGTTAGATACACAGTATGCATTAGATAACGGATAGATGAATAAGGATACGACATTTATAATCGAAGTGATGTTTAAAATTGATTGTGCAGAAGTTGGATGTCAAACATCCAATTATCCAGACAGTATATCAGTTCATCAATCAATCCATCAATCAGCAGAATACATATCAGTTATACTATATACATGGATGTTTTAAGTGTGTTTCCATTAGCTGCATCCTTCTTGACATTGGGAAACAATCTGATGTGGAAATTTCAGCAATTGCAAACTGATTACTAACATTCTACATTTTTGCTTTTCATTTTCAATTTCATCGATTATTGAAAATCATCAACTTTTAATGCATTTGTTCTTTCACCCATAATGGATTTGTTCATTCACCTTTTCATTCTTTACCCAACAATTATTCAACTTCGCGTTCATTAGAAAGATGGCTTCTAACAAGATTGTCAAGCAAGCTGGTGCCCCAGCTGCTGATGAGTTCGAACTTTCTGTTGCTCAAGCACTTGTCGACTTAGAAAACAGTGTCCCCGATTTGAAGGGTCTTAAGGCTCTCAACATTTCTGCAGCAAAGGAGGTAAGATATTTAATTTGGTATCTGCGATCATTATGTTTATGCACGGTGCTAATGGACTTTGAACATTGAATCGGTAAAGGTCGAGCTCGGTGCTGGTAAGAAGGCTATTGTCATTTTCGTCCCTGTTCCTGCTCAAGCTGGTTTCCACAAGATTCAAGCTCGTCTTACCCGCGAACTCGAAAAGAAGTTCTCTGATCGTCACGTTGTCTTCGTTGCTCAACGCCGTATCTTGGCTGTTCCTGGTCGTCGCAACCAAGGTAAGCAACCCCGTCCCAGATCTCGTACTTTGACTGCTGTTCACGATGCCATTTTGGACGATCTTGTTTTCCCCACTGAAATCGTTGGCAAGAGACTCCGCCAAAAGGTTGATGGTACCAAGACCCTCAAGGTTTTGCTTGATGCCAAGGATGCTACTTCTCTTGAATACAAGCTCGACACTTTCTCTGCTGTTTACAAGAAGCTTACTGGCAAGGACGTTATTTTTGAATTCCCCGCCAACACTGAATTCTAAATCACTACCAATTCTTGTCTATTAAATAAATCCACGTATTTCTTTTTACATGCTCTCCTAATTTTTTGCCTTGTCATGATCTTCAGCATTCTTGACGCTAGTGTTACTAATTTATTTAAATGCATTGTTTCGAAAGTGTAATTTGTTCTATTATAAATCTGATGTGTTTCTGATGCACACACTTGATTGTGCGACGTAGTTTAGGGTCACTTTTTGTCGAAAGGTCACGCGAAATATGCTTAATGCTTCCAAACTTTCAATTTAATGCAACAGATTAGAATTTGCAATTACAGTCAGGTTCTGTACCTGAATTGGGGCAATTTTGTCCGGTGCGGACTGTTTAGCGGCTTATTAATTCTCCGCATCCTGGGACAAGGATACTCTTGTGGTAACTAAGAACATAAAAGTGCTGTCGTACTGTCAGTTGGAAGGCCCCTCCTCTTTTCCTTATAGTCGAAGTATGTATCCTACGGTTGAAAAGCAGCAGATAATGCATCCATAACGATATTAGATTGATGGATGACAGCTAACCAGTCTGATCTATTTTGAATATTCACAGATGTCTGACCACGAAGATATCGTTGATAACACCCAAGAAGTCGAAGTTGTTTCTGCTGAAGCCACCTCTGGACAAATGTCCGTTGAAGATGCTCTTCAAGAAGTTCTCCGTCGTGCTCTTGTTCACGATGGTCTTGCTCGTGGTTTAAAGGAAGCCGTCAAGGCTCTCGACAGGTAATATATTCTAAGCAAGCTTATTTTTAGTATATAATGGAAGACTGATCATCAGGTCCTCATCGATCAAACAGACGTCAAGCTCACTTGGCTGTTCTCTGTGAATCCGTCACTGAAGCCGAATACCTCAAGCTTGTTGAAGCTCTCTGCGCTGAACACAACATCAACTTGATCAAGGTTTCCGATGCCAAGAAGCTCGGTGAATGGGCCGGTCTCTGTAAGATTGATCGTGATGGTAACGCTCGTAAGGTCGTTGGTTGTTCTTGTGTTGCCGTTACTGACTTCGGAGAAGAATCTGAAGCTATGAACGTTCTTTTGGACTGTAAGTATATTATATTTGGTTTATGTAGACTTATGTTTGCCAAAAGTACTAACTCTAATTTCTTAATGATACAAATAGACTTCAAGTCTCGTTAAATACTCATATATTACATATGTACAATAAATCTAATAAACGTTCTTGATCAACATCATAGAATATCGTGCATTTTTGAAATATGAATTGTTAATTTGTTGCTCCTTATTAAAACGTGGCGATTTGGATTAAAGATGGCTTCAATCCGGATTTCTGCTGGTTTATTTGATGTTCGTAGCCTCAGATCTTTACTAACATACGAGCCCCACATAACTATCCAACATGGAACATAAAACCAAAATTGACGAGCGGTTGACTAAACACTTCAATTATTTATTTCGGACAATTATAAAATAATAGTCTTAAACAAGGAACTGACATTTTTTAAGCCCAATGGACACGAGATATTAAAGCTTATCTAAATTGCCCGGGGCAGCTCGATTTTTTTGAGAATAGAGCGATGCATAGTGTCGGTCAGGTGCCGTGGTGGGCGAAAAAGCATACTATCTAAATGGGGGGAGGGAGAGGGGGCTAAACTAATCATTATAATTGGTAGGCTAAGACTTTGGGCGCGGTTCGGGATCTTGCTTCATTAAGCCTGGGCGGGCACCGCAATTATTCATAACTTGTTTTTAAACACCAACACCGACCGAGAACCACCTTGATAGCGGCATTAAAAAACCCTAGGAAGCAGAGAGAAAGGGATCAAAGCTGAAAAATATCAGCGGCGTACAGGAATCGAACCAACAATCGTTGGTTTTGAAAGCCAAGGTGTCAACTACCTCCACCGGGGGCTAGGCCCCCCTTTGTCACAGCGAAAAGTGGGCCTATTGGATACCCCATAGGCACCCGTCACGTGCACGGTGCTGGTTCAATTTATGACGATGATGACCAAAATGGAAGTCGGAAAAAAGGCGCGGTTCGGAGTCAAAAAGTACCAGCATGAATGGGAATAAAAAAAGGTTTAGGCCTAACGTCCAGAAAGCTATACGAATACAAAGTAGACGACGATGACATAATCTTAAGAATGTAATAACTCCATTTCTATTGTAGTATTACTTATTAGATTTGTGAGTTACATTATAATATACCTAACCAAAGATAGCTTGATATATTAATAATATATGTATAACTCTTTAGATATTTCACTATATAAATAGAGAAAGAATCAAAGAAATTAATAAAGAACATTCAAGTTTTATCTCACAATTATTTTTACGGTCCTTAAAAAATAATACAGTATCCTAACTTTTTTATATTTTTTTGGAAATAAAAATTGAAATCGTCCAATGATATGCGCCTATTTCTGCCCAAAATTTTCCAAATAGGGTAGGTGCGAGTTAATGATACTGAGAAGTGAGTTAATCAAACTGTAGAATTTGCAGGAACTTTCCAGTATTATTAACTCGATAGTTATAAATACTACCTCAGGCCAACACAGTTGCTTTACCATCAAAGTTTGTCTTTTTTGTATACTCTAAACCATTCAATATGCAACCTATCCTCAATCAAACCACTTCATCTAAGCGACGTTTAATCAAAGAGACTGAAGAAGAAGAGCTTGAAGTCGAAATGGAAGCTTCTACTTCAAATACAGCTATCCCTACGAGCTCATACTCTGCTCAAGCTGGCTTACAGATTATAGTAACCGAATTTGATCTTGCAATGGAAGCCCTGTTTAAAAGAGTCCGTGCTAGCACTGCTATGATTTACATAATGCCTTTAGAACATTGGAAGGTACTAATCAATTAAAACTTTGTATTAACTATGCAAGTTTTTCTAAATTCACTTTATTTCAAGGATTTTTGTGAAAAGAATCGTGTCAGATACTCTGTTGATCCTCTCTACCCGTACACAGTTGGACCCACTGAGTTCATCATAGTCTTTTTCAAAGAGTTCGTATTCAAGCGTACTTATCAGAAGAGCGTCTCAATTGAATCTGACGTTAGGACACAGGTTGGCTTGCAGACTGAGGAAAATGAGGCTAGCCGAATGACTTTGCTCCAAAGTATGTAGCATTATATAACACGAATATATGTGATTAGACTCATTTAACGTTATCTTAATAGTGGCCAGAAATGCTCCAGTAAGCAGGAATGGTCGAAAGAAACTAATAGAAGTTCCTATCGGCATAGAAGCTGTCAATCAATATAAGAAAGCCTTGATATATCTATATGGTTTTCAATCTGAACATCGAAGACTGGAGTGGCCATCTCCCGACAAGACAAAGCAAATAACTGATCTGATAAAGAAGTATGAAAATGATTTGATTTACGATCAAGTGCAAACCTAACGTGGATAGAGCTGCCCATTGTGTTATTCGTGATTCATACAAATCCGGCGAATTTATTAGAATCTTAAAAAGCTTATGGGTTTCTGAAAGCCAAACAGCCTTGCGTGAGATGTTCTCCATTTCGTCGCGCCACCATATGCTACTTCGGGATCAAGACCTCAGAAATTTAAACTTTGCTGACTGTTTCTGTACTACCATACCAAAGAAACAGCATAAGGGGATTCAACAGGCTGTAGCTTTAGTGTTTAGCTTAGACAAAGGCAAGACACTCAAAGAAGGAGAAGTAAAATTTGCTTGTGCGATGCGCCATGAAAACCTCTTCAGATGTCCTTTCAGTGCTTTTGCTTTTTTTCATGTTTAATTTGCTTCAGGTAACTCGTTTGTTCACAAGAGTTCAGTATCCTACTAGAAGGAGCACTAATTCATTCCTTTTAAAGAACAACGGTGATTTCTTGGAAGAAGATAGATGGCATAATTGGAAGGTTTTGCGTGGAGGTCGCAACCCAGAGAAAAGTTTGAGTGGCGTTTCGCAATGGAAAACTGCAAAACAAGCGCTTTTAGATGAAACAATCCATACAACTAGAGTGACTCACGGTGGACGCCATGCTGGTGCAATGGAGGCTGAAACTCTAGGTATGCCTATTGATTTAATCAAGCGTGGTGGAGGATGGAAGGATCGTCTTGGCCGATTGGAGACTCATTACCTCGGTAAACTTCCATCACAGTTCGCAAGAGGTATGGCCGGCTTCTGGGATAAGCCTTTCGGATTAGCAAGAAACAGCGTATCACCGCCCATTGAACTGCAACGAATGATTTTCCCTTGGATTGAGTATTGTTTTGGAGAGAACAACATTGAATGGATGGCTGTATGTGAGCGAGAAATGAAAGAAATTGACGAGAACGAAGATGAGGAGGATAACATGGCCAATGTAGAAATCAGTGAAAATTCATTGGAATTTGTAGAAGAGAATGGAATCATGGTGTCTCGAGAAAGACGAAGAAAGGGAAAGCAACGAGCAGTTCAGAGCAGCTTAGACACAGCAAAAAGAGGCTTTTTACGACTTTTGATCAGATGTAGAAGGATAATTTTACAAGATGCAGCAGTATACATGTATTTGAACAAGGAGAATAAACCCGTCAACTCCAGAAGCAGTATCTTCTCAAATTACATATTCAAGCAGTTCCAAGAAGATGTTGTAGCTGCCGTAACCAGTCCTTCTGTTGGCAGATTAGAAGAGTACGAAAACCTTGTGCCAAGTCTTGTCGATACACATAGACAAGTAGCCAGTCGAGTAACGGAAGTCAATCACAGGATTGTACGCTTGCAACAGCAGCAAAATGACCGCTTTCAAAAGAATGAAAACAATTTTCAGCGATCTGTTGAACAAAGCAATCGTACCACCTTACGTTGCTAAACACTACTCAACAGTTAGCACGAGACGTACGAATACTCATGATGCAACAACAGTGTTTGAATTCTCAAATGCAATTGCTTTTAGCTACCAACACTCCATTAAATACAAATATCAACAACGATATGCCTCAAGCATCTACCTTTTCTTCTGCTGTTCAAACACAATATACTCCCTTTCCTCCTCTCGTCGCTGAGCCTACACCTTCTGCTCAGCAACCTGTCACTATAAGCCCTGCCCCATCAGCAACAATCACCAATGCCAATACCAGTGGTTTATCTAGACCAAGGCAAAAAAAGAAGACAAAATGGATTAACTACGAGCCAAGCAGCTCCAAATAATCTCATAAATAATATGTACATTTATACCTATGTAACCATTATACTGTATATGCATATCTTGCAATAAACACATGTATTACGCATCATTAAAACAAAAAAAGCCTTACTCAGTCTGCCAAAAATAAAGTATTATAGTAAAAGATAGGAATACAAATGGTGGTATCAAAAAGCCTAAAAGTATATCTTATAGATAGTCATGCAAGATAGTTACTGTTGGTCTCCAATGTCCAACATGACGCCAAGCGATCATCTGATGTCAAAGCCAATGATGATTTTTTTTCTGGCCCTGCGGGGCACTCAGTATATGATTTCCAGTATTTGCGTGATTTTATCCAAAAATGGAAGGATTACTATAAGTAGTAGTTTTTCAACTACTCAAAGCCTATAGGCAAGGCATTTATTTTATTGGCTGTCCTTTTTAGGAACAGTTTAGTTTTTATACCGTTACAGTATTTTACCTTATATTTTAGAATTTACAATTTTTAATGGACAATATACATTTTAAATTTAGATTTATTAAACTTTTTTTAGAAAAGTTCATAGTATTTTGGATAGCAATTTGGATACTCAATTATTCAGTGATACCCAAGCAGCATTAAGGATGACATACAATCAAGCCCAAGAAATGAGTCTCTATCAGTAAGAGAGTCGCCAATAATGGTTTTATTGACGTTATCTTGCAATAGGACAAACAACAAAAAGCTTGACAACTTTTTTATTCAATGACGATGTGTTCCGCGACCAACCAGATATTTGTCGGTGCCTTTTTCTGGAGTTCCAAAAAAGGTCAACTTTGAATTGATTGACATCAAACCATTGATAGAGGGCTGAGGGCCATAGTATAACAGAATACCATAGCGGAACGGGATGGTTATATTATCTGTTGTCAATGTTTTTTATATGCGTTCATGGGTGACTTTCAAAGAAAAGCACTATAAAATATATTGTTCTCTTATAGTCAAATGTTGTCTCTTTCACTTTTATTTCACGTTTTAAGATACATACTATGACCCATGTTCAAAACAATAATTTATGAAAAGAAAAAGCAAATCTGAAAAGAAAAAATCAAGTGCTGTTCATGGTAACTTGCCTTTTGAAAGCCTACATACCTGATCATATATACGTATAGATTAATCATCGTGTACTGTTAGATGTAACGTGTATTGATTGCGGTAAAGGGAGTCATTACACCAAACAATACTTTAAATGTGACTTATATGAGCCAGAAACTGCAGATCAAGGTAAGCAGCTCAGGTGGCTTCAAAAGTTGGTTAATTCATCATTAGTAAGCGACCTTATTGTACCTATCGATGGTGCGACGGGCAGAAAACGCAAACAGAATTTTGAAATCAAGAAAGAAAAGAAAAAAGCAAGGAAAGAAAAAGATGAAGACCCAGATGAAGACAATGCGTGTTGTACCAAATGCAAGCAACCAGGACATAAATCGGTGCGTTCTCCTCTGTGTCCTCAACATGTATTATCAAAGGCAGAGGTCTTTCAACATCATTTGGGAAGTAATTACAAGGCGTTTACAAGAAGGCTGCCTCTTGATAACTGTGTTTTTGGTGACTATCGCAACACATTCAAGTCAAAAGTTGTTGAAGCTTGCTCTGTTATCCGCAACTTGGTTCTTAGAGCCAAGCTCTTTGTGAATTACTACGTCTTGGAAAATGCCACTCTTGCTGAGCCAAAATGTATTAAATGTATCTTTACACAAAATTTCTGGTACTCTATGATACAGCTAGTGAATGGACAAAGACCAACAAATAGTAGGCTGATATCACAACAATTACTGAGCTCGTTTGATTCTTTTAAAACGACTTACCCTAAGATTGTCTTCCCTATCAAGCTCTTTCCTGGACTTAGTCAAGCCATTACAGAAGC
Organism: Mycotypha africana; assembly: GCF_025528875.1. Classification (NCBI taxonomy): domain Eukaryota; kingdom Fungi; phylum Mucoromycota; class Mucoromycetes; order Mucorales; family Mycotyphaceae; genus Mycotypha; species Mycotypha africana. The sequence continues at coordinate 1,797,321 of NW_026515729.1, forward strand.
ATGCACCGAAATTGCTACTTCCTATACGAACAGTATGGTGGAAAATTTCGAGGAGAAACTTCTCTATTTTTTGATATATAAAATACAAACAGCATTTGTGGTAAGTTGCAACTCAATATTACTTGGGGTCTTACATGAATTTTAAAAAAAGCTCTCATCTTGCGTAGTATATGCCTTGGAAACTTGTAAAAAAAGTCACAAATGATTTCTGCTATCAAGAGATATGCCAAGGAGAACCTAAATGGCCAACTGATGACTACCTTACCAAAGATATAAAAGCAAAGATCCAAACCTTTTGTGAACCTTGGAAGAAGAAGCTGGGGAAGAAAGTGAACATGAAGACATTATCCGCTGATCCTGGGTCTTTCGTACCCTTTTTGTTATCTTTGAACGCAGAATTTGAGAGGGAACACGATGATCATAAACCATTTGACGTACGACGACGTCCTCTTCCAAAATTGCTATCCTTACTGCCAAAGGTTTCCGTTCAATGGAGGTTCATTACCTTGAGCGTGAACGCTCTGTCTTCTTTTGTGAAACGTTCTTTACCCCGCAATTACCAAAGCCAATTAGAGCTGGTTTTCAATGTCTTTGATTTCAAGAAACTCCGGTACAAAAGGTAAGCATACAGTTAATACGGTATACAGTCGAGTATAATGTATGAGGTTTAACTTCTTGGGCACTTGTAGTATCTCTGAACTAACACCGAATGGTGATAACAAAGAGCTCTTTGGTAATATTGTCAGAACGGATGGGTTTTCAGTTGACTTTCTTTTTTATAAAAGACAACAATCTGGCCATGGTGCCTCGTTCCAAAAAGTTGACCTCACTCTTGATGATTTCTCTCTGGATGAAGTTGACAATACTTATTTACCTATTACCCTGGATCCTGGAAGAAAGTCTGTTTTTACTGCTGCTATTGGTCTTGAATATAACAGACAAGTGCGAAGATGCACTACATCTGAATACTATCATTTGACAGGGTCGACCCAATACAGTACCAAGTTAAACAGAAAGAAGGCCGTTACAGGCATAGATCTCATAGAAAGTCAGGTACCCTCGCCAAAAACCTCTCGTTTGGGAATATATGAGCTATACACTGTCTATACACTCAATAACCTGGACGCTCTTTTGGCTTTTTATGGACCCGAAACTGCAAAGGACCGGTTTATGTTGTACCAAGGAAGGCAAAGAGTACCCGAAACTATGGCCAACATGTTGACTCATGGAACGTCCAAATACAATCGCAAGAAGAGAAGCAAGGCAAAGAAGAAGAAAAAACAGCGGAAGAAGAAGAAAAAGAAAGGAAAGAATGTCAACGAACAGCAGCCATCAAAGTGAGTTTCAATGAATTACATGTTCATCGTTTAGCTTACGCACTGATTGATAATTTTTAGAAGTGACAAGAAGTGGAAGGCTGATAAGTACTCAGGATTCCCTAGAAGGGTACCATTGATTGTCTTTGGTGCTGGAATGTTTGGAAAAGATGTAGTAAAATTGAAAGGGCAAAGATGTGGTGTTGTCGGTAAACTTTTTGCAACTCTGAAGAAACGTGAAGCTGAAGGTCAATTGATTGTTGTCACAATCGATGAATTCAAAACCTCTAAAACATGCAGCCTCTGTTTTTATGATGATATGCAAATTGTTGATACTCCTGGATTCAAGGGTACCGGCGTTCTTCATTGCAAGCAATGTCTAAAGCTATGGCAGAGAGACATTAACGCCGCTATTAACATGATGACTATATCTCAAGCAGTTTGGTTCGGAGCTGGAAGACCCGACGTATTTAAGCCAGTGAAGAAGAAAAAAGTATCGCCGTAATAAACACGGTTTTCCTTATATTTTAAGGATTTAGATCATTACAGGTAAGGAATAGTACCGTTTTTTTTTTGGTTTCGCACTACTGACAAGTTTTTTAATTGGAATTATTGTTTAAACGGTTTATATTTTCGTCTACAACACAATTGCAACTCATCTAAAATGAAAATATTAATCGTCCAAAAAAAAAATGTATTTCATCTAAAATATTAGTTAAAATACTGTAGTCTTGCGCCCAAAAGAACATAGCTGTTTAAATGAAACCGATCTAATTTAAAACGAACGGATTAGTATATAAAAGCAACACAAAATAGTTGTATGAGCAATAAATATGTTACCTTGTTGGCAACGTCCAAAGCATCGACATCGGCGGTCAAGCGAACGAAAGCCTTCTTATAACCATCAGGTCTAAATTGAAAATTGCATATTAGTGAACTATTTCGACATTTGGTGTATAGTTCTCACTCATTTTACCTGATGAGGGTGTTGATCTTAGCAGCTTCAACATCATAAAGTCTCTTGACGGCATCCTTAATTTGGTTCTTGTTGGCCTTAACGTCAACAATGAAAGTTAAAGTGTTGTGTTCTTCAATCTTCTTCATGGCAGTTTCGGTGTTGAGAGGTTGACGAATAACACGATATTGGTCCATACGAGGAGCATGGTTGATTGACTTGCGAGCGTACTTGGGAGCACGGTTCAACTTCAAAGTCTTAGGAATGTGGAAGTGAGTAGAAGTACGGACTTTACGGACAGCCTTGCCATGGACACCCTTGAGGGCAGCCTTCTTGGCAGCGAGAGCCTTGTTCTGAGAAGCTACAGGGAATGAAACTGAGTATCAACCATTTTTGAAAATAATAATAC